>NC_138304.1:88442500-89020000 GCF_965601325.2 Salmo salar | reverse complement strand
TGTGTGTGTGTGTGGGTGGGGGGTGTGCTGACCCAGTTTGGATGACATGCAGCTGAAGCAGCTTGCTAAGGCAGGCAGACCAGGATGTGCATTTTTTAACAGTGGCTGCGGCATCTGCATCATTCAGCCCTCTCTCCCCTTTTTTACAGCACGTTTACACTAGCTTTACACTTCAGACACAACCATGCTCCTCTCCTCGCTGAACCATGGAGGCTTAATTGTGAGAGATGAACTGAAAACTGCACTCAGCCATCTCATTTTGATTGGTTATTTGCCGTGGTGTAAGAGGCTTCTGGATTAGCCCGGGGGTTGCATGCCTAATCAGTCTGAAGTGAACCAGTGCTCGCTGCATCTTGGTGACTGTCAACCACAGGAGGCTGGTGAGGACAACTCATATTAATGGCTGGAATGGAGTGAATGGAAACCATGTGCTTGATGTGTTTGATAGCGTTCCATTGATTCCGTTCCAGCCATTACCTTGAGCCAGTCCTCCCCAATTAAGGTGCCACCAGCCACCTGTGCTGTCTACTCTGTCTCGCTGCATCACCTCCCCTGTTGCTCAGACATTGCACTGTGTGGTATGAGACCAGGGCATTTCATGAAGGGTTTATCTCTCACACAGAGATGTCAGGAAAATACCAGTCTGCAGTATTGAGTAGTAGAGAGTGTAAGTTAGGGTAAATGTAATGTAACAGGATGAGTAGTAGAGAGTGTAAGGTAGGGTAAATGTAATGTAACAGGATGAGTAGTAGAGAGTGTAAGGTAGGGTAAATGTAATGTAACAGGATGAGTAGTAGAGAGTGTAAGGTAGGGTAAATGTAATGTAACAGGATGAGTAGTAGAGAGTGTAAGGTAGGGTAAATGTAATGTAACAGGATGAGTAGTAGAGAGTGTAAGGTAGGGTAAATGTAATGTAACAGGATGAGTAGTAGAGAGTGTAAGGTAGGGTAAATGTAATGTAACAGGATGAGTACAGCAGAAAGGTGGATGCTAGTCAGGTTAGAAATAGAAACATATGACTAGTTTAAAGTGGAGCAGTAGGGAATTGTGGAACGTACAATAACAGGTTCAAGTCACATCTACTGCACAAAGACAGGTGTTACAGTACTGGCCTACAGTAGGTGGATGGATGTATTATTAGCCAATAAACAGGGAGAGAGCGTACGGAAGGCAGCGCCGGGCCCCTTAGTGACAGGTCAGAGTGACTCATCTCTGGGCTTCAGAACAGAGCATGGCTGCCTGATGTATTTGCCTCCCTCATTCCCTCCCCCTCCCTCTATGCCATGCCGCTCCTCTCCCCGTACCACACAGCAGTACATGCCATGTGAATGGAAACATCATGCATATTCAATGAGCAGAAAAGAGCAGGGACTTGCAACAACAGGCTTTGATCTAAATGAGTCTGTGAAAGGCGGATTCCTTGGGTTGGAACTGCTGGGGCGCAAAAGGCCAGGGAACTTTTAACGCTACTGTTTTTTCAAAACTTTTTCACAGCTGTTGCTATATACTGTATATGCTGCACTGCAATGGTGTCTCTTGTGACACTCATACAGAGGATAAACAACAAGCATTCAACAGCAGGAAGCTGCCTGAGAGAGGAAGCATTTGGATCTATAATCCAATACGTCAGCTTGGGTGACATAGAAGTAAAACGCCTATATGTCAGTATTTTGACATAACGTTAGTCTGCAGATGTAGGATCTTAATTTGATCACTATTTGGTTGCTGAGAATTTCCCTGCACTGCAGGAAGTACAGAAGAGCCTCATGATTTTCATAAATTCACTGAAAACCTGCACTAACACACGATTCTATTAACAGTACTGCACTTTTCATGTAGCTAATAGCCTAACCACAGATCAAGCAACATTATGGACTAAATGTAAAAATCCTGTTGCTGCAGGATTATTTTGCTCCGACAATACTGGTCAAATTAAGATCCTAAATCTGTACCATGTTCTAAGAGGGCTGGGGAAGAGAAGAGCCACAAACCACTGACTTAGGCCTGATCCAATGCTCACTCATTCATGTGACTGGCTCTTCAGGTGACATGCAGTGTGATGAGAAGGAAAGTGAAGTGAACAAAAAGGGAGATTAAGGAACTCAGTCGGACAATTTCATGACATTACATCATTCATTTGGCTTCACAGGCTTCCCAGGCCCTGCTCTATGTAGGCCAACCAAGTAGCAACAGGAGCAGCTCATAACTGTTAACCATCTTTTATGCAACAAGGTGGCAGATTTGTACTATCTATCTATCTATCTATCTATCTATCTATCTATCTATCTATCTATCTATCTATCTATCTATCTATCTATCTATCTATCTATCTATCTATCTATCTATCTATCTATCTATCTATCTATCTATCTATCTATCTATCTATCTATCTATCTATCTATCTATCTATCTATCTATCTATCTATCTATCTATCTATCTATCTATCTATCTATCTATCTATCTATCTATCTATCTATCTATCTATCTATCTATCTATCTATCTATCTATCTATCTATCTATCTATCTATCATGTCTGCTTTGTTCTTAGTAGAAATGCTCGGTGCTCACCAATAACTTTTCTGTTATTTTTCAACAATTCATTGGAATGTCTGTCTCTCTCTCTCTCTCTGTCGCTCTCTTTTCTCCCTCCTACTCCCTCTTCTCTCTTGTTCAATGTTCAACACTCTCTTAAAGATTCACTCCTCTTTACAACCTTACACTGATAATACCTGGAACCTTTAACTGCATGGCTTAACAGGTAGCACAATCAGTCCAGGCGTTGTCCACGCAGTGCTGCGCAGTCAGCCCTTTAACTGCATGGCTTAACAGGTAGCACAATCAGTCCAGGCGTTGTCCACGCAGTGCTGCGCAGTCAGCCCTTTAACTGAGTTTCTATTTTCAAAGTGGGGAGCAATTGCCGTTCATCGTATGTTCCGAACAAGCCAAGTGTGCCATCTGTTGCTATCTGCAATGTCACTGCAACCCTTTTGAGAGCCGAGCTCCGCTAATTAAAGACAAAATCTGGCTGATTGAAAAAGAGCTCAGCTGCTGAGTAATGTTCTACAAAGCATGGCCTTTAGCCATTGATAGGATAGGGTTCACATCTTATCTCATTTTCCTGTAGTGTTGGGGACTCATTTAAAGATACTGAAGGAGTATGGGAGGATGGGACTCCGAGGCATATAGGAAGGATATTCATATTGATATGGCGCGGAGGGTTGGGGGAGGTGGTTCATTGGGGCTTTTGGAGTTGTGTGACAGATACGAGGAATGCCAATAGAATAGAGATAAAACTTAATGTACTGATAAATAAATAAATATTATAAATCCCATGCAAAGGGAAAAAGCATTTCCTATTTACTCCTCGGCGCTCTCTGTGAGATAAACAGTCGCTCATTGTGACACAGCGTGTCGGTGCGGTGTCGGCGCAGTGTCGGCAAGGCTCTTCAAAGCTGACGGTTGAGGAGTGTCCTCGAGGCGTCACAGCAGGCTCACACCACAGGCTCCTCTGTAATTGGGCTTGGGGCTCGCGAGATGAGGAGGGGGCAGGCCAACTGTGGGTTAGTGTATGACTGTGGATGTGTTTGACGGAGTGTGTGTATGTGTGTGTGTGTGTGTGTGTGTGTGTGATGGAATGGAGGGAGCTGAGCTTGGAGCTTACTGTTTGATGGAGAGTGGAGGCAGGGCTAGCCTGGAGTGAAAGAAGAGAGGGAGAAAGGGAGGAAGAGAGAGAGAGAGAGAGATAGGGAGGGGGGGGAGTGTGTGTTTCATCCTTCTTCCTCCTCTGACAGGTGTTATGTAACAGAGTTGGGGCTGGAGTGCTAACACATCCGGTATTCTGGCAGGCCTGTTACTGCCATTCAATCACACTGCTGACTCAAGGTGAGTGAGAGAGTGAGTGAGTGACTGAGGAAGCCATAGACAGAGAGAGTGTGTGAGAGAGTGAGAGAGAGACAGAAAGAGAGAGAAAGAGAGAGAGAGAGAGAGAGAGAGAGAGAGAGAGAGAAAGAGAGTGAGAGAGAAAGAAAGAGAGACAGAAAGAGAGACAGAAAGAGCGAGAGACTGATTGATAGGTAAGACAAGGAACTCTCAAGACAGTCCTTTCATATAATGTTAAGTGCTTTGAGCACCCAAGAAATTATTAGCAATCAATGTACATGACAGACAAATATGAGTCATATTAGTCATGGTAAAAACCTTAGCCTAAATGTTCTAAACCCTTGAATTACTCTGTCAAAATTGTAAGCTCCCTTTAGCTCACAGAACCTTGTTGAATGTCAAATAGCATATCCATAAAGTCTTATTCACATGATGTCATTATGTCTATGACTGCACCAAATCCAATCGCCATTCATAATCAGTTAACGATTATACTCCACTGGACAATATCATAATAGTCATATTTAGTTTCATAATTGTCCTACGAACAACACATCTACACCACCATAGCCCAGTGTCCTGTATAGACCTCAAAACATCTGCTTAGGATGAGTAATGCAGTTCATTAGTATGCATGATGCGTCAGTGCATATGTTGTGCTGTGAGAAGATAAGGTATTATCAGTGCTTGATATTATATCCCCAGCATCAACTATTTGCCTAATTCCTCCCTTATCTGATGTTGTCACCAGTGGCATCAGATAGGAACCTATTCATAGCATCAACTTTGTTTTTCTCACTCCGTGAAACAATTTTCCAGGAACCGGTGGAAAAATAACCCAGTGTTTTTGTCCTCGAAACGACACTTTGATATTATTTCTTACGGAACACCACAGCTGAAGTGTTTGATAGTTGTTTTAGTTTCACATATGATATAGATACACTATATATACAACATTTGTGGATTCGGCTATTTCAGCTACACCCATTGCTGACAGGTCGAGCACACGGCCATGCAATCGTTATAGACAAACATTGGCAGTATAATGGCCTTACTGAAGAGCTCAGTGACTTTCAATGTGGCACCGTCATAGGATGCCACCTTTCCAACAAGTCAGTTCGTCAAATATCTGCCCTGCTAGAGCTGCCCCGTTGGCTGGAGTGGTGTAAAGTTCGCCACTATTGGACTCTGAAGCATTGGAAACGTGTTCTCTGGAATGATGAATCACGCGTCACTATATGGCAGTTCGTCAGACGAATCTGGGTTTGGCGGATGACAGGAGAAAACTACCTGCCCCAATCCAGTGCAACTGTAAAGCTTGATGGAGGAGGAATAATGGTCCAAGGCTGTTTTTCATGGTTCGGGCTAGACCCCTTAGTTCCACCGAAGGGAAATCTTAACTCTACAGCATACAATGACATTCTAGACAATTCTGTGCTTCCAACTTTGTGGCAACAGTTTGGGGAAGGCCCTTTCCTGTTTCAGCACGACAATGTCCCCGTGCACAAAGCGAGGTCCATACAGAAATGGTTTGTCGAGATCGGTGTGGAAGAACTTGACTGGGCTGCACAGAGCCCTGACCTCAACCCCATCGAATACCTTTGGGATGAATTGGAATGCTGACTGAGAGCCAGACCTAATTCCTCAACATCAGTGCTCGACCTCACTGATGCTCTTGTGGCTGAATGGAAGCAAGTCCTCGCAGCAATGTTCCAGCATCTAGTGGAAAGCTTTCAGAGAAGAGTGGAGGCTGTTATAGCAGCAAAGCGGGAGCCAACTCCATATTAATGCCCATGACTTTGGAATGAGATGTTCGACGAGCAGGTGTCCACATATCTTTGGTTATGTAGTGTAAGTTATATACTGTATGTGACAATTCAAACGGCAACATGTTAAACTATATTTTATATTGTATATTTAGAAGTAGAGTATGTGTTTTTAGTTGTCCCTTCTGTCGTTTCAGTAGTTGTGTGTTCTCTGAATCATACAGCACATCTTTCAACACAACACTCTCCAACACTCCTGTGGTGAACGTTGCTGAACGCTGCTCTCCGGTGCATAGCAGCAGCAGCAGGGATGCATCATTGATGGGGGTGCGTTCAGGAACAAGGCAGAGTGACCTGAGTGCTGCGAACAGTAACACAAAGGGTGTTTGGTTTGCTCGGGGGAGACGGCAACTGCTTGGCGCTCGTATCTGTGTTTTTCAGGTCCACTGGCTCTCTCTCAGGGCTGTGACAGGGAAAGACAGGGGGAGAGGGTCTCTGCTGCTATTTCAGCACTTTCTACTCACATCGATCAAATGGTCCCTGATGATGGGGGAGATCAAGCGCATCGTGTTCCTCGCACACAGGGACACACACACACTTGAAAACACACTTGAACACACACACACACACATAGGAACACACATGCACGCACACACACAAACAGACACACAAACACACACACACATGCATGCAGGAACACACACACACACATAGGAACACACATGCATGCACACACACAAACAGACACATACAAAAATGTGTGCCTCTTTTTCTCTCTTTCTCACACACACAGTCACACACAGTGACACACATAACATACATGTGCACATACATAGTGTATAAATACACAATGTGCACACAGAAATAATATCCACACTTACATGCTGTCATCCTGTACACACACACACACACACACACACACACACACACACACACACACACACACACACACACACACACACACACACACACACACACACACACACACACACACACACACACACACACACACACACACACACACACATACATATTATTAATGAAGATTCAAGTGGAACTGACAGCATGAAACAAACAGACAATCATAATATCAGTCAGAAATATCACATTCCCAGTTGATGCTACAAAACCAACTTTATAAGATGTTTTAAAAATAGGTTCTATTTGACTCAACATTCCATGAGGTACACTAAGGCATGTTGGCAGAATAGATGGATGCAGTTCAATGCATGATTAATATAATTCACCAATACATTTGTTGGTAGTCCAAAACATATTGCTATCAGGTTGTAAATCACAGCTGGCGTGGTACATTGTTTGCTATCGCCATTCAGGATGCACTGTTTCAGTTTCAATGATTAAATAGTTTGGACAAAAACTGATGAATGTAACTAAGGCTGGGAATGTCAATACAATCAAACTAGTAAGGACAATGATCACAAGTCAGTCATAACGTGGTTAATATGCTAGCATATCTATTTATGTAGCAAGCTAAAAACACAGAGCCTAATGTTAGCTAGCTAGCTTGCTAGCTGCTAGGAGGATGTCATGTCATTGGAGGAGGTGAGTCACTGACTTTTTCCCCTCATCGTTTTTCAGTGGCTATATACAGCTAGAGATAAAGGTGTCATTTGGTTAGCTACTGTAGCAAGAACTTGAACAACTGTTATCCAGTTTGCATATCTCTTGAGTTTGCAAATTCACTCTGGCTATCTACTCTGATTTCAGAGCACTCTCACCTGAGTGTGCCAGAGTGCAGAATAAGTGATGAATTTATGAACATGCTGAATATGACCGGTGTCATTAAACTGTAGAAGTAATAGTTAGTCATGAAAGCTCTAGATAAAATGTAAACAACCTAACCAGGGCGAGTGAAATGGTCAGAGTGAGGTTTTCTCTCATTTGTGTCTGGAAGTAGCTAGCTAGTAAGCTACCCAACTTTAGCCAGTTAGCTTGGGTGCTTTGTTTGGAAAGGCATGCATTGGCAGGCAAGCTGCAGAACGATGAGTGGGCTACAATTCCCCATCGTTTACCATTTTGATTGTCAACTAGCTGAATGAGTTTGCGAGGGTTTATCTAATGTTCCTTCATTAGATTTGAGCTCGTCCTGCTCTGGCTAGCATTAGTTGTTGATCTTGTTGTTGAATGGCGCCGGAGGGATGGCTGCCGTTTTACGTGCTCCTAACCAACTGTGCTATTTTGTAAATTTTTTCGTGTTGTTTGTACTTATTTTTTTACTTATTTTGTACATAATGTTACTGCTACCATCACTTATGACTGAAAATAACTTCTGGACATTAGAACAGCGATTACTCACCTCAAACTGGAGGAAGATTATTTCTTTAATGAGTCCGATGCGAAGGATATACTGCTATCTTGGGAACAGTCCAAATCCCATTCATTTGTGTGAAGAAAAGACGGAGAAAAAGGGGGCGGAGGTCGGGCTACCTTCTGAGAATTCATAGGCGAGTGAGTAAACCCCCTCTACCATCAGTCCTATTAGCTAACATGCAATCATTGGATAACAAAATGGATGAGCTCCGATTAACGATATCCTACCAACGGGACATTAAAAACTGTAATATCTTATGTTTCACAGAGTTGTGGCTGAACGACGACATGGATAACATACAGCTGGCGTTTTGTTTTGGCAAGATAGAACAGCTGCCTCTGGTAAGACAAGGGGTGGCGGGCGTTGTATATTTGTAAATAACAGCTGGTGCACAAAATCTAATATTAAGGAAGTCTCAAGGTTTTGCTCGCCTGAGGTAGAGTATCTCATGATAAGCTGTAGACCACACTATTTACCAAGAGAGTTTTCATCTGTATTTGTCGTAGCTGTCTATTTACCACCACAAACCGATGCTGGCACTAAGACGGCACTCAACGAGATATATAGGGCCATAAGAAAACAGGAAAATTCTCATCCAGAGGCGGCTCTTCTAGTGGCCGGGGATTTTAATGCAGGGCAAATTAAATCTGTTTTACCTCATTTCTACCAGCATGTTAAATGTGCAACCAGAGGGAAAAAACTCTAGAACACCTTTACTCCACACACAGAGACTCGTACAAAAATCTCCCTAAAAATCCTTTTTACAAATCTGACCATAACTATATCCTCCTGATTCCTGCTTACAAGCAAAAACTAAAGCAGGAAGTAACAGTGACTAGCTCAATAAGGAAGTGGTCAGAGGATGCAGATGCTAAGCTACAGGACTGTTTTGCTACCACAGACTGGAATATGTTCCAGGATTCTTCCGATGGCATTGAGGAGTACACCACATCAGTCACTGGCTTCATCAGTAAGTGCATCGATGACGTCGTCCCCACAGTGACCATACGTACATACCCCAACCAGAAGCCATGCAACAGGTAACATCCTCACTGACATACCACTCACATCCCACTCACATCCCAGAAACCCTAGACCCACTCCAATTTGCATACCATCCCAACAGATCCACAGATGATGCAATCTCAATTGCACTCCACAATGCCCTTTCCTACCTGGACAAAAGGAACACCTACGTGAGAATGCTATTCATTGACTGCAGCTCAGTGTTCAACACCATAGTGCCCTCAAAGCTCATCACTAAGCTAAGGACCCTGGAACTAAACACCTCCCTCTGCAACTGGATCCTGGACTTCCTGACGGGCCGCCCCCAGGTGGTAAGGGTAGGTAACAACACATCTGCCACGCTGATCCTCAACACAGGGGCCCCTCAGTGGTGCTTGCACAGTCCCCTCATGTACTCCCTGTTCACCCATAACTGCATGGCCAAGCACGACTCCAACACCATCATTAAGTTTGCAGACGACACAACAGGGGTAGGCCTGATCACTGACAATGATGAAACAGCCTATAGGGAGGAAGTCAGAGACGTGTCAGTGTGGTGCCAGGATAACAACCTCTCCCTCAACATGATCAAGACAAAGGAGATGATTGTGGACTACAGAAAAAGGAGGACTGAGCACGCCCCCATTCTCATCGATGGGGTTGTAGTGGAGCAGGTTGAGATCTTCAATTTCCTTGGTGTCCACATCACCAACAAACTGTCATGGCCCAAACACTCCAAGACAGTCGCGAAGAGGCCACGACAATGCCTATTCCCACTCAGGAGACTGAAAAGATTTGGCATGGATCATCAGATCCTCAAAACGTTCTACAGCGGCACCATCGAGAGCATCCTAACTGGTTGCATCACCACCTGGTATGGGAACTGCTCGGTCTCCAACTGCAAGGCACTACAGAGGGTAGTGCGTATGGCCCAGTACATCACTAGGGCCAAGCTTCCTGCCATCCAGGACCTCTATACCAGACGGTGTAAGCGGAAGGCCCAAAAAATTGACAAGGATTCCAGCCACACATAGACTGTTCTCTCTCCTACTGCACGGCAAGCGGTACCGGAGTGCCAAGTCTAGGTCAAAAATGCTTCTTAACAGCTTCTACCCCCAAGCCATAAGACTCTTGAACAGTTAATCAAATGGCTACCCGGACTGTTTGCATTGTCCCCACCCCACCCCCCATTTTGATGCTGTCGCTACTCTGTTAATTATCCATGCATAGTCAGTTTACCTCAATTACCTCCACTAACTGAAGCTCCCGCACATTGACTCTGTACCGGAACCCCCTGTATATAGCCTCGTTACTGTTATTTTATTGTTGCTCCTTAATTATACAAAAAATTATCTTTAAACTGCATTGGGCTTGTAAGTAAGCATTTCACTGTAAAGCCTACACCTGTTGTATTCACCGCATGTGACAAATAAAATGTGATTTGATTTGTTGTTGATATGCATAACTGAGGGAGAAAGAGCCTATCTTTTCATGGTTGTTTGATCAATAGTACTGTAAAGATCCCAAATACATAAATCCATTCAGGTGTATTTTGTGGCTTTTGGCCAATGTGTTCTAATGATCTAAAGTCACGCTGTTGCTACTGCCTGTAAACACAGTCCAGTTCAAAGTGAATGATGGCAGGCCTGTATGGCAAATGTCTTGTTTGCATAAAGGCCTACTGTAGCTTCGACTGGCTACGGCGCAGCGGTCTGTGTAGACTCTGGTCCTGGATGAGACAGATGTTTTTATTAGGTTTTATATACTGCAGTGTCTATTAATTGTCCAAGCGCACAGACTCTTTCCTACTGTATATTACTATATCATTTTCACAAATGCCTTAGTATACGTAATTCCCAAACATTCTAAGACTTTATGAAAACTCTGAAAATGACCATATCTAAGTGCTCGTATGTCAGATAAAAAAAAAAAGTGTAATCTTCTTCCTGGAATTTCATGTTGCTAACACACTGTGAGTTCCACTTTAATAATGCACAGGGTAACTGCATCATGGTAGATCTAGGCTGGATACCCCAATTTTCACTCCCATACAGTGGGGGGAAAAAGTATTTGATCCCCTGCTGATTTTGTACGTTTGCCCACTTACAAAGAAATTATGAGTCTATAATTTGAATAGTAGATTTATTTGAACAGTGAGAGACAGAATAACAACCAAAAAAATCCAGAAAAACGCATGTCAAAAATGTTATAAAATGATTTGCATTTTAATGAGGGAAATAAGTATTTGACCCCTCTGCAAAACATGACTTAGTACTTGGTGGCAAAACCCTTGTTGGCAATTACAGAGGTCAGACGTTTCTTGTAGTTGGCCACCAGGTTTGCACACATCTCAGGAGGGATTTTGTCCCACTCCTCTATGCAGATCTTCTCCAAGTCATTAAGGTGTCGAGGCTGACGTTTGGCAACTCGAACCTTCAGCTCCCTCCACAGATTTTCTATGGGATTAAGGTCTGGAGACTGGCTAGGCCACTCCAGGACCTTAATGTGCTTCTTCTTGAGCCACTCCTTTGTTGCCCTGGCCGTGTGTTTTGGGTCATTGTCATGCTGGAATACCCATCCACGACCCATTTTCAATGCCCTGGCAGAGGGAAGGAGGTTCTCACCCAAGATTTGATGGTACATGGCCCCGTCCATCGTCCCTTTGATGCGGTGAAGTTGTCCTGTCCCCTTAGCAGAAAACACCCCCAAAGCATAATGTTTCCACCTCCATGTTTGACGGTGGAGATGGTGTTCTTGGGGTCATAGGCAGCATTCCTCCTTCTCCAAACACAGCGAGTTGAGTTGATGTCAAAGAGCTCCATTTTGGTCTCATCTGACCACAACACTTTCACCAGTTGTCCTCTGAGTCATTCAGATGTTCATTGGCAAACTTCAGACGGGCATGTATATGTATTCTTGTGCAGGGGTCCTTGCGGGCGCTGCAGGATTTCAGTCCTTCACGGCGTAGTGTGTTACCAATTGTTTTCTTGGTGACTATGGTCCCAGCTGCCTTGAGATCATTGACAAGATCCTCCCGTGTAGTTCTGGGCTGATTCCTCACCGTTCTCATGATTATTGCAACTCCACGAGGTGAGATCTTGCATGGATCCCCAGGCCGAGGGATATTGACAGTTCTTTTGTGTTTCTTCCATTTGCGAATAATCACACCAAATGTTGTCACCTTCTCACCAAGCTGCTTGGCGATGGTCTTGTAGCTCATTCCAGCCTTGTGTAGGTCTACAATCATGTCCCTGACATCCTTGGAGAGCTCTTTGGTCTTGGCCATGGTGGAGAGTTTGTAATCTGATTGATTGATTGCTTCTGTGGACAGGTGTCTTTTTTACAGGTAACAAGCTGCGGTTAGGAGCACTCCCTTGAAGAATGTGCTCCTAATCTCAGCTCGTTACCTGTATAAAAGACACCTGGGAGCCAGAAATCTTTCTGATTGAGAGGGGGTCAAATACTTATTTCCCTCATTAAAATGCAAATCAATTTATAACATTTCTGACATGCGTTTTTTCTGGATATTTTTGTTGTTATTCTGTCTCTCACTGTTCAAATAAACCTACCATTAAAATTATAGACTAATCCTTTCTTTGTCAGTGGGCAAATGTACAAAATCAGCAGGGGATCAAATACTTTTTCCCCCCACTGTACCTTCTGTGTGTGTTTGTGTGTGTGTGTGTTCGTGAACAGTTGGTAGGAAAAACCCAGATGATGACTCACCTCCATAGCTGAGGGATACCCTGTTGAGAGAAGACTTAAACCGAGCCTGCTGATGGGGCCTGCCGGAGCCCTACGTGACCTGGTGGAGCCGGGAACCGGCTCTCATTGATCACAGCCTCCTTGTTGGGTGCTGAAGGCACAGAGGTCAGAGAACCAGGCTCCCAGACGTCATCTCTACAGGCTGCTGGCGGGAGTTATTCCACCACCTCACCACCACCTCCAGCTCCACCTCACCACCACCTCCGGCTCCACCTCACCACCACCTCCGGCTCCACCTCACCACCACCTCCGGCTCCACCTCACCACCACCTCCGGCTCCACCTCACCACCACCTCCGGCTCCACCTCACCACCAGCTCCACCTCACCACCAGCTCCAGCTCCACCTCACCACCACCTCCAGCTCCTCCTCAACACCAGCTCCACCTCACCACCACCTCCGGCTCCACCTCACCACCACCTCCGGCTCCACCTCACCACCAGCTCCACCTCACCACCACCTCCGGCTCCACCTCACCACCAGCTCCACCTCACCACCACCTCCGGCTCCACCTCACCACCACCTCCAGCTCCTCCTCACCACCACCTCCAGCTCCACCTCACCACCACCTCTGGCTCCACCTCACCACCACCTCCAGCTCCACCTCACCACCACCTCCAGCTCCACCTCACCACCACCTCCGCTCCACCTCACCACCACCTCCGGCTCCACCTCACCACCACCTCCGGCTCCACCTCACCACCACCTCCGGCTCCACCTCACCACCAGCTCCACCTCACCACCACCTCCGGCTCCACCTCACCACCACCTCCGGCGCCACCTCACCACCACCTCCAGCTCCACCTCACCACCAGCTCCACCTCACCACCACCTCCAGCTCCACCTCACCACCACCTCCGGCTCCACCTCACCACCACCTCCACCTCACCACCACCTCCGGCTCCACCTCACCACCACCTCCGGCTCCACCTCACCACCACCTCCAGCTCCACCTCACCACCACCTCCAGCTCCACCTCACCACCACCTCCAGCTCCACCTCAACGGCAGATGGATGGATGGAGCCAGGCTAGAGAAATACTGTAAAGTAATGGTCTGGGCCTGTATTCACAAAGTGTCTCAAAGTAGGAGTGCTGATCCAGGATCAGTTTAGCCTTTCAGATCACAATGAATAAGATTGCATGACAGAGGGGGTCTGATCTTGGAAGAGCAGTACTTGTCTGCAATGCTTGATACATAAGGACTCTGACCTGTCTGTGGGTCTGCCTACGGGCTGGGAGACTTGGTTTTGAGACCCGCAAGGGGCATTGCACTGTCACCATTCACTACAATCACTACAGTATTTCCTTACATCATAATGATATAATAAATCATCTTTTTCAAAGGAGCTCCGCCTCTAGTCTTCGGTGTGATCATACCAGTAAATCTACTCTTGGCGTTAATCCCAGAGCCCTTTTGTGACAAGCCTCAACCTCGTCTAATACACACATTTACAGTCCATTAAAAAACACAGAGATGGAACTAAGTAGATCTACAGACAGAGCTTCTGTCCTAAGAGAGGAGGCTCATTAGTCTGTTTAATCATCCTGCTGAAGTAAAGGCATGGAGACAGGCGTTTGGAGGCCCTCCACCGCCCCGCTGAGCATTCATCCCAGTTCACCACGATCAGTCATTTATAAAATAACTCCTGCCGCTGCGTATACTGTAAGAGAGGGGAGACAAGAGGGGGGAGAGAGGGAGGGATGTGGGAGGTGGGAGGGGGAGCGGGAGGCAGAGGAGAGAAAGGGAGAGAAGGGGAAAGAGAGAGGGAGAAGGGATATAAAGAGAGAGAGGGAGAAAGAAAGGGAAGGGGAGAGAGAGGCAGAGAGACAGAAGAGAGGGAGAAGAAGAGAGAGAGAGAAAAAAAATAGAGAGAGAGAGAGAGAGAGAGAGAGAGAGAGGGAGAGAGAGAGAGAGAGAGAGAGAGAAGCTTGTCTCCTCTGTGTTTTAAAAAAAAGTAATAGTTTCACCTTTATTTAACCAGGTAGGCTAGTTGAGAACAAGTTCTCATTTGCAACTGCGACCTGGTCAACTGGCCTACCTGGTTAAATAAAGGGGAAATAAATAAAATAAAATAAAAAGAAAAGAAACACTTTGACCTTTTCACATCTGCCAAGTAATGCATTTCTGCCCCTAAAAAAGTTTACGTTCAAACGGCTCTCCTGTGAATTAGTGACCCGCAACATGCGTTTAGATTCCTGAAACGGGTCAACATGGGTTTAGATTCCTGAAACGGGTCAACATGCGTTTAGATTCCTGAAACGGGTCAACATGAGTTTAGATTCCTGAAACGGGTCAACATGCGTTTAGATTCCTGAAACGGGTCAACATGCGTTTAGATTCCTGAAACGGGTCAACATGCGTTTAGATTCCTGAAACGGGTCAACGTGCGTTTAGATTCCTGAAACGGGTCAACATGCGTTTAGATTCCTGAAACGGGTCACAAAGGCAGTGGCCTGTGCAGCGAGTGAAACATATTGTGTGACTCAAGCTAATGTACCTTAGTTGCAGCCAAGAGGGAAACAGGTAGGTCTGACTGACAAAAAAAGAAGAGTTTAGACTGTTAGAAAAGGATGTTTATACAGTGTTCATTACTGGAAAGCCTCAGTCTGGACACCGTAGTGCAAAAATTATTTGTCAAACAATATGTTAATCTGAACTGTTTTTAGCCAAGGAGAAGAAAACCGTACTGCAATTGCATCAAGTCATAATTTTATACATTTTAAGACTTTTATAAGTCAATTGTATAAAGACATAACATTATTGGTCTTCTGAAATTACTCTATATTATTGAATTGATCTTTACTATTGTAAGCAGTTCCATATTTCCTGCTGTTATACACCACACCTAAACTGTGGACTTGGACTTTCAACATGGCCCCCTTTTTCCCCTCCTCTCTGTGTCTGATGGAGTGTGACTCATTAATCATATTAGCCAGTGCAGGCTGCTCATGTGTATACACTTTTCATACAGCACCAAACAGCAGCCCTATGATACACTATTAGTGTGTTTGTGTCACGTTGGTATAAAGGGTCGGGAGACAGGCGCAGGAATGCGTCATAGGGTTTTTTATTTCTTTACCCAAATTACAGCGTGCCGTGTACAGGCACGGGGACGAAGACCAAACACAGGGTTGAGACCCAAACAAAAGAGCGAGGAGTACCTCGAATAAATACACAATCGCACAATGATTATCACACGGGACGAGACCCGTAGTCATCTGCACAATACACGTGGCATGAAGCCAAAACAACACAGCACAGGTACTCACACGACCAATGGACATTGGAACAATAATCGACAGGACAATGGTAAACCAAGGGCACACTTATACAAATACTAATCACTGGGAATAGGGGCCAGGTGTGCGTAATGAAAGTTCCGGAGGGATCCGTGACAGTTTGTGTGTGTGTATGTATGTATGTGTGTGTGTGTGTGTGTGTGTGTGTTAATGTGTGTGTGTGTGTGTTATTGTGTGTGTGTGTGTGTGTGTGTGTTCCACTACTAGTATGATTCCCTCCCCATCATCATTTAACCCATTGTCGGGTGTAGCCTACAGTAGTTTATTCAATCAATGCAGACAACCATAACTGTAGAGTGGAAGCTTTCCGATATCATTCAGTTATGAGCATTAGTATCAAGCAGCTTGCTCACTATCAGGATAACATAGTCTGGCCGGCATCTCTCAAAACCTGAACAAAATGGCTAGCTTTTAGCATGATGGAGAGCACTGTGGACTGATGCAGAGCACTGTGGAATGATGGAGAGAACTGTGGACTGATGGAGAGAACTGTGGACTGATGGAGAGCACTGTGGAATGATGGAGAGAACTGTGGACTGATGGAGAGAACTGTGAACTGATGGAGAGCACTGTGGACTGATGGAGAGAACTGTGGACTGATGGAGAGAACTGTGCAATGATGGAGAGAACTGTGGACTGATGGAGAGAACTGTGCGAGGGGCTGGGACTGGGAGAGAACTGTGGACTGATGGAGAGCACTGTGGAATGATGAGAGAACTGTGGACTGATGGAGAGAACTGTGGACTGATGGAGAGCACTGTGGACTGATGGAGAGAACTGTGGACTGATGGAGAGAACTGTGGAATGATGGAGAGAACTGTGGACTGATGGAGAGCACTGTGGACTGATGGTGAGAACTGTGGACTGATGGAGAGAACTGTGGACTGATGGAGAGCACTGTGGGATGATGGAGAGAACTGTGGACTGATGGAGAGCACTGTGGGCTGACGGAGAGAACTGTGGACTGATGGAGAGCATTGTGTTGATGTTAGTGGAGTGTAATGCAACAGTTTATGTCTCTCTCTCTCGCCCTCTCTCTCTCTCTCTCTCTCTCTCTCTGCAACAGAGGTTTGTGGGTGATAAAATAACACAGATTATTTAATCTCCATACAGACAACTTGGATGGTGACAATAATTCCAGACAGTGGTGTCTTAGCCGTGACAGATTGATACATATATACAGTACCAGTCAAAAGTTTGGAAACACCTACTCATTCAAGGGTTTTTCTTTATTTTTACTATTTTGTACATTGAAGAATAATATTGAAGACATCAAAACTATGAAATAACACATAAGGAATCATGTGGTAACCAAAAAAGTATTAAACAAATGCATATATATTTTATATTTCAGATTCTTCAAAATAGCCACCCTTTACCTTGATGACAGCTTTGCACACTCTTGGCATTAACAGGTGTTAAGAAAAATTAAGAAAAACCCTGGAATGAGTAGGTGTCTCCAAACTTTTGACTGACTGTGTGTGTGTGTGTGTGTGTGTGTGTGTGTGTGTGTGTGTGTGTGTGTGTGTGTGTGTGTGTGTGTGTGTGTGTGTGTGTGTGTGTGTGTGTGTGTGTGTGGTGTGTGTGTGTGTGGGGCTGTCACTGTGTGAGCAGAGCTGAGGATAGCAGAATAACACTTGGGGAGGAGAGGAGAGGTCGATATGATTCACACAAACTGTCTCTAACTCTAATCCAGAATCAGACCCCATGCAGCTGCACAGTAAATGCCTCTGTCAGTAGCTTCAAATGCCTCCACAGACCTGTAGATACTGTAACGTTATTCTGGCTGTGTCCGTGGCCATATCTGTGTCTGTGTCCGTGGCCATATCTGTGTCTGTGTCCGTGGCCATATCTGTGTCTGTGTCCGTGGCCATATCTGTGTCTATGTCCATGGCCATATCTGTGTCTGTGTCCATGGCCATATCTGTGTCTGTGTCCATGGCCATATCTGTGTCTGTGTCCGTGGCCATATCTGTGTCTGTGTCCGTGGCCATATCTTTGTCTGTGTCCGTGGCCATATCTGTGTCTGTGTCCATGGCCATATCTGTGTCTGTGTCCGTGGCCATATCTGTGTCTGTGTCCGTGGCCATATCTGTGTCTGTGTCCGTGGCCATATCTGTGTCTGTGTCCGTGGCCATATCTGTGTCTGTGTCCGTGGCCATATCTGTGTCTGTGTCCGTGGTCATATCTGTGTCTGTGTCCGTGGCCATATCTGTGTCTGTGTCCGTGGCCATATCTGTGTCTGTGTCCGTGGCCATATCTGTGTCTGTGTCCGTGGCCATATCTGTGTCTGTGTCCGTGGCCATATCTGTGTCTGTGTCCGTGGCCATATCTGTGTCTGTGTCCGTGCTCATCAAGCCACTACTGTATGGGGTTGGTTTTGGCAATGAGAGTACTATGATGTGATGTTGGAATGTTGGATGTCTTCAGACTGATCACTTGAAATAGACAGCAATTTCAGACGTTCGAAGGGAAACTTTGAAATCTTGTTGGTGTTGAGACAAGTTACTTTCTACAGATCCCTCTAAAATATGTTTTGTCTTAATGGTCTTAACATCACATCAACACCTGTAGGAATAGAGACTAAATCAATTATTTGTATGCTATAGCTGCATGCATCTCTTTCAGGACGTCACTCTCAGCCATAGCTGATTGAATGTATGTAACAGTATTACATACGATGGTCTTCATTCATCACAGCCAGATTAATTTGGGGCTGTGGCACCTGCAGTCTCAACACTCCTAACAATGAGGTGAAATTAGACGCTGAGGCATGTTTAGGCCTCCCAGGACGACGTGACCAATGCATCTTGGTGCCAGCCGGGCTTATTAGTGCAATATCCTTATTGATTCATCATCCACACACATGCATGAGCGCACGTGCTCACACACACACATCGCCATAACGGCTCCAATGCCTTATTGTAACACACAATGTCCACCGTAAGCATTTTGTTTCCTTTCTGGATTCTCCCGTAATTCACCTATCCTCTGGGTACCTGTACTAAACTGTGAGCTCATCAAATAGACCTTCATACAATATATTATTCACCGCAAATTGTTCACCAAGCTGACCAAGCTGCACACATGCTCCTTTAGGTGACACAGGCAGGGAGAGCAAAGCAAAGCAGCAGACAGCTGGGTTCATTATGACATGCTATTACACAGTTATAACATCTCATTGAACTACTGTCAAACAAACTCACATTGGTTATTATGTTTATTAATCAGAAAACGAAAGTGCAGAGCTATAGCTCTGTGGACAGTGTATTCTCCTCCAATTCAATGCAATGCACGGTACTGTCTTGGTTTTTCCACTTATATTCCCTGCTCTAGATGGGAGTATGTGTCTGCAGCGTAGGGGTTCTGCAGTAGTACCTGGAATCGATTACACGCGGAACAACCGACACCCGCTCGGCGAACGAAGCGCCGCTCCACGCAGGAAAGGAAACTGCTGCATCCCCCGGGGTCAATCACAGAGAGGGGGAAACTGGCTGACTCAACAGATCCTCCAAAAACTAACGAGGAACCTCAAACTAATGTAACTGCCACCACTCCCCTTCCCAAAACCCCAAAATAAAACTGCATTTAGATTTCTGGAAAAGGGCATAAAGAGAGAGTCTGAGCTTGAAACATCAAAGTCTGAGTTAGTGCCTAAAACTTAAAAACCATGATTGAAGAGAGGGAGTGTTTATTCTGTGGGCTGAACGCATTGCTTGAACAAAATGTATGCTGCTGGTAGACTGTGATAAGCTTCGCATTATCGAGTCAAAAAGGCATAGATATAGAAATATCAAAGTCTATGCGGAAAACACACGCCCTAGCCACACCCTGTTTAATGCGGTAAATGTACATCTTTATGTTCTTTTAATTCATCCACGTAGTCCTTCTGAATCAACAGTTGAGAACCCTATGTTAATGTATCTCTGTTCTGAAGTTCTGTGCTGTCAGTAGGGGATTTGCAGTATCACAGCACCGATAGAGTGAAGCAACCAGCTACAGATTATGCGCTCTGACCAACGTGGAATAGATGTTGAATTGATGTCTGTGCCCAACGGGAGCTAGCTAGCGCAACACTAGCTAGCTAGCTAGTACACTATCCATAAGGATATTCATTAATACTGACATGAGAAGGCCCTCAAGATGATTGGACAGCATCTCGGTAAACCTACAGAGTATTATCGGTAATAACAAAATTATTAAAGGGTAGGAAACATGAATTTCTACTTATTTTTACATTTACATTTTACCAGACACTCCAGAGCAACTTACAGGAGCAATTGGGGTTAAGTGCCTTGCTCAAGGGCACATTGACAGATTTTCCACCTAGTCGGCTCAGGGATTCGAACCAGCAACTTTTCGGTCGCTGCCCCAACATTTTTAACCTCTAGACTTCCTGCCGCCCCAATGCTTTACCAATGTAACAACACAGTGTGGTCAAATACTTAATAACTTAGTTGTTGTCACAATATGGTTACCTATAAGTACAAACATAGTTATGTTTTTGGGTTATTACATATTTATTAACTCATTTCCGGATATCTTCTAAACTACTCACAATGCCCTATTTGTCAAAGTCATGGATTTGGTACCAAGTTCATATGCTAGCTCGATAGCTAGCTCAAGCTGGCTAACATTACACGCCATCCATGCTAGCATGTAATTACATTCCAGACCAAGTGTTGGCAGTTGTGAGCTCCAATCCACCAATCACAGGAAGTGTAATGTAAACAAGAAGCAGATGGGGCATGTGCGGCTATGCAGCAGGCTCTTCACAGACTTTGTGGCTTTGTTGTCTAGTGGTGCCTTCTTCCCGTGGGCTCAAAACAAAAGAGAAAATCATACCTGCTTCCTCTATTTTTTTATTAATTTGTCTGTTCTGCTTTTTGTTTTTTCAACTTTTCAACGTGTTCTCTGTGAAGTAGGCAACGGGAGTTTTATAACTTTTTCTACCTTGGCTTAGTGCTAGCGCGCTAGCTGACGGACATCTGGAATCTATCCATTTGGGATTTCCCTGACTCTCCATTGGCCGGTGAAGACCCTGCCTCCCCCTGGCTTTGGTAGCTAACTCAGCCTGTATGCTTTTAAGCATTTTACCATCGGATGGGCCCCAGCCATCAGTCTGTAAGTCTCTGCTCTCTCTTTGCTTTGATCTGTGGTTATGTTTTAGTTGTGTTGTGTTAGTTGTGTTCTAGATGGTCTCCAGTAGTTGGACTCTAGCTTTCTGAGCATAACCAAGGTGGTTGGCTAGGCTAACAGCTAGTTGGCTAAATAGCTAACGTTCGCTGGCTGGCTAGCTTGGTGGCTAAGATAACTGCATGTAGCTAACATTCTTTGATAACTGGTTAGATTACAACTGGCGTTATGTTTTTCCAAAACATTGGTTTACTTTAATGTAGCTGTAAGCTAGGTGTTGATAGCAACTGGCTGACTCATGTAGTTGCTAATGTAACGTTATCATGCTGGCAGGGCCAACTTTAGCAGGCTAGTTGGCTAACAACCTTGCAAGTTGATTTGTAACAATACATGAATAAAGTATTTTCTTGTAAATTGGCTTAAGATGTAACTGAAACCAGTAGCCATGAGTGCAAACGATTTGGTTTTATTTGAAGTTATACATTTAAAATTATTTCTGTTGGAGTTTGCGTTATAGGGAATAGGCTGGCTTGCCAGGTATTACATCAACCCCCAGAAAAACATTTTCCAACATGACTTCGGCATTCTTCTAAATTCTGATTGGTTTTATGTAATAACTTGAAGAATAGTGAGGTATAAATTTGCATTGGGACTTTTGATGCGTGAACTAATGCAAATCCATATGTTACATGTGGTTACATTTAAACTACCTACCCTTTAACTTTGAGAGAAGAAGAGAAGCTGCAGTCATCACATGCACAGGTTTGTCTTATTTGCCTTACAGGCTTTGGATATCTGCAATATACCATCTGACCCTATACAGTAGATCCCCTCACTGTTATGCAGTATTTTTAATGCATGGCTTATTATCATTTCATTCAAGACCAAATAGTGGCTACCTTTTTTGCAACAGTGTACTATATATCTAGCCTCCCCTGCATACATGTTTTTTCCCTCATTAATCTATACCCTTCTATTTCTAATGCAATAAAGACAGCAATCAAGTCAGTTTTTAAACGCCCTCTCACGGGAGATATTTACTACGAGACTGGGTTTGCGAGATACATCTTCATTAGACCCAGTCACATTACAAGTCAATGAATTGACTTCTGAGATTTTCACGAGCGTCAATCAAACAACTATTGAGTCCAGTGTTGTTGTTAGCTCTGTGGTCGGTCGTAACAGCAGCTGCTTGACTTGAAGGATATTGATGCGTTCATTCATTGACTTCACCTCAACGCAGGCTCCTTTGACAAATACATATTTCTTATTGCCTAATCGATGGCCTGAAATGCCGATTTTAACGTTGGAGTGCGCGCCACTCATTTCCAAATTGAGCCGTTTGATAATTCCACAGCAGTCGCGACATGCGGCTTTAATGGGGATACATCAGACAGTGAGTCAGTCTGCAGGTGGCATGATCATCTATACCAATGACAAGAGAGCGTTCGTCACTGGCATGAGTCAGAGTCATGCTACTAAACAGATTCATTTTCAAGCGGCTTCACTTAGTCAGTATTGATTAACAAATAGAGACATTCAATTCTAGGTAACTGAATGTGATTAACATATGTATGGCATGTGCTCTCTGATCCCCAAGGGGGCCTGTGTTGCTCTTTGATGGATGTACTCAACATCGGACCAATGTGACAAAAGTTCTTTTTATTAGATATGTAGGCCCCTCGCACAACAGGGTCAGTGTCAATATTAAGAGAAACAGAGGTTAAACTGAAGGGGAATTCCGTCACTTTAGGGTGGAAGACAATATACAGTGGGCATTGGACATATTTCAGTTCAAGAATGATCTGGGAAATGACGAGTTCTTTGACCCTTTTCCTATGTCTAGCCATAAGACGAGACTGCTACACTTTCAACAAGTGCAGTTTTTCAAGTTATAAAACCAGGGACCCCACCCTTCCATGCCTCGATCTGTTCTTTCACATTGATTTACAGCAGTGTGTGTGGTGTTGAGATGTCCCCTGTGCAGTGCAGTACATTAAACTTGCATGTGCCTAAAGAATATAATGCCCCCAGGCTGAATAATGCAAGGTGCACAAGAGCAGCGCTAGCAACTGAAGTAGAATGAGTGTGTGTGTGTGTGTGTGTGTCTGTGTGTGTGTGCGTACGTGCGTGCGTGTGTGCGTACGTGTCCTCTTTAAATCCATTTCTTGTCCCACCAGGACAAAAGTGGGTTAAGTTATGTGGTTCATCAGAAAGTCTGTGGGATAAACAAAATGAGAGGAGAGGATTCCTTGAGTCGACAGGTCTACCTCACCCTCACCCAAAGTGCAGCCAGCCACAGCTTTACATGGAAATTGTCACGTTTGTCGTTGGTAATGGAGGACCAAAACGCAGCAGGTATGTGTAAGCTCATCTTGACGTTTATTAACTCAGAATGAACGTACAGAAATAACAAACAAGAGAACGAACGATCAACAGCCAGTCTGGTAAGGCACAAGGCTAAACACAGAACAATCTCCCACAAATACACAGACAAACACACCCAACTAATATAGGACTTCCAATCAAAGGCAACACCACACAGCTGCCTTCAATTGGAAGTCCACCCCAATTAACTCAACATAGAAATAGATCAACAAGACTACACATAGAAATACATCAACATAGACCATAACTCAAAACCCGGAAATAATAAATCAAACGCCCTCCTAACTAACACACCACCCTGAACCACATAAAACAAATACCCTCTGCCACGTCCTGACCAAACTAAAATGACAATTAACCCTTATACTGGCCAGGACGTGACAGAAATAAAATAAGCTTTTACTTTACTACAATACAGCACCATAAGGCAGTACATTTTTTAAACTGCATAGAATGCTTGAAGACATAGCATTTAAAGGGAACACATTCCTATAATGCATGTAACCGCAAAAGTTACAATTACATCCTACAGTGATTTATAGGTCCTTTAATTCAATACACAAACGGATTGTTTGATAATAATAAAAGTGCATCATCATTATGCTGTGAATGTATCTCTGATAGGTTGGAAATCATGAGGAATAATCAGTGTCAGTGATTGACAAACGTTATCTGTGTCTATATTTAAAGTAATTAAAGGGAAAAGATGGGATGCTGACAGCTAACAAGCGAGAGAGAGGGAAAGAGAGAGAGAGCGAGAGAGGTGGAGAAAGAGAGAGAAAGAAAGACAGAGAGGGGCAAATAATGCAGCTCTCGTTCCTCAGGGGAGGCATCCCTCCTCCATCGCTCCTCCTGACACTGGAGGAAGAATCGCTGATGAAGAAAGAACTGAAGAGGAGAACAGGAGAAGAAGAGAAGATCAACACCTGGACAAAAGTGACATCAACCAGAGGTGTGTGGCTGGCCAGAGAAACATTAATAGCCCTGACTTCAACCCCCCCCTGTCTCTCTCTCTCTCCTTCTCTTTGTCTCTCTCTCTCTCTCTCTCTCTGTCTCTCTCTCTCCTTCTCTTTGTCTCTCTCTCTCTCTCTCTCTCTGTCTCTTTCTCTCTCCTTCTCTTTGTCTCTCTCTCTCTGTCTCTCCTTCTCTTTCTCTCTCTCTCTGTCTCTCTCTCTCTCCTTCTCTTTGTCTCTCTCTCTCTCTGTCTCTCTCTCTCTCCTTCTCTTTGTCTCTCTCCTTCTCTGTCTCTCTCTCTCTCCTTCTCTTTGTCTCTCTCTCGCTTTGTCTCTCTCTTTTTCTCTTTGTCTCTCTCTCTCTCTCTCTCTCTCTGTCATTCAAAGGGCTTTATTGGCATGGGAAACATATGTTTACATTGCCAAAACAAAAGTGAAATAGATAATAAACAAAATTTAAATAAACAATTAAAAATGTACATAAAACATTACTCTGACAAAAGTTTCAAAGGAACTGAGACATTTCAAATGTCATAGTATGGTTCTTTACAGTTTTGTAATGATGTGCAAATGGTTAAAGTACAAAAGGGAAAATAAATAAACATAAATATGGCTTGTATTTACAATGGTGTTTTCTTTACTGGTTGCCCTTTTCTTGTGGCAACAGGTCACAAATCTTGCTGCGCCATTGAGAGCATTCTGACTGGTTGCATCACAGCCTGGTATGGCAACTGCTCGGTATCTGACCATAAGGCGCTACAGAGGGTAGTGCGTATGGCCCAATACATCACTGGGGCCAAGCTTCCTGCCATCCAGGACCTATATATCAGGCAGTGTCAGAAGAAGGCCCAAAACACAGACTGCAGTCACCCAAGTCATAGACTCTTCTCTCTGCTACCACATGGCAAGCGGTACCAGAGCGCCAAGTCTAGGTCCAAAAGGCTCCTTAACAGCTTCTACCCCCAAGCTATAAGACTGCTGAACAATTCATCAAATGACCACCCGGATTATTTACATTGATCCCCCCCGCTTTGTTTTTACACTGCTGCTACTCACTGTTAATCATCTATGCAAAGTCATTTTATCCCAACCTACATGTACAAATTACCTCGACTAACCTGTACCCCCGCACATTTACTCGGTGCCGGCGCCCTCTGTATATAGCCTCGTTATTGTTATGTAATTCTACTGTGTTACTAAATATTTTCTTAACTCTATTTCTTGAACTGGACTGTTGGTTAAGGGCTTGCAAGTAAGCATTACACGTGTTGTATTCGGCGCATGAAACATGTAAAATTTGATTTGATGGCACACTGTGGTATTTCACCCAATAGATATGGGATTTGTTTTCAATTTTTTTGTGCATCTTTGTAATCTGAGGGAAATATGTGTCTCTAATATGGTCATACATTTGGCAGGAGGTTAGGAAGTGAAGCTCAGTTTCCACCTCATTTTGTTGGCAGTGTGCACATAGCCTGTCTTCTCTTGAGAGCCAGGTCTGCCTACAGTGGCCTGTACATAGTCAAAACCTTCCTTAATTATGAACGACCACCTCGATTTGGTCTTATGTTGCCATATGTGTAATGTTTTTTTTTACATTGGCTAAAAGTAGAGACTCAGAGCTACCAAACCTTAGCCCCACCCATCTCTTTAAGGATTCACATGTGAGGCCATGTGCTAAACAGAGTGAGTAAGGAAGGTAGCGTAGTAAACAACCAAAGATTTCAAGACTAAAAGTGGTGAAAGAAGTAGCCTACAATAAGGAAAAACTCCAGGTAAAAATACACTTGATCTAGTCCTTGGCCTATATCCTAATCTGACTTTGGTGCAGGTCATGTTGAACTTCACATTACCATCTCTGGTAAACACACCCAAATAAAAAGAAATGTTTATTTGTCACATGCACGGGACACAGAAGAAGGTGTAAACAGTACAGTGAAATGGTTACTTTGCATATTTGCATAGTAGCCATATAAAACATATTTTATAGTTATTAGATGATGCTTACCCAGACACACTTGATGGGTCATGTGAAGGAAATGCTATAACATACCCCCAGCCACATCTAGCTAAGTGGATGTGTCACTATTGTCTAGACATGTACACATGTTCATGAAATACAATAGATGGCTGTAATCACCCCCAGACACACCTGGCTAACTTGGTGGGTCATGTAATCAAATAATATTACTACACAGATCATACACATAACGTTAGCTAAAAAGCCAGCAAGCTAACATTCACTAGCAAGCAAACAGTATGCTTTAACTTGCAATGAAAACTACTTTCTGACAAAATGTGAAATGTATAATACCTTTAACTAAGTAAGACATCTGTGTTGTTTCCATTTTGTTTGTACAGCTTGTTTGGCACATGTTGTATCAAGTCACTCTGGTTCACACTGACCAGAAAGTAGAAAGTAGTCCATCACAACTTTTTCCCACTGATCTTTGTCTAAAGCCTGCTAAATTCAGGGCAGCAATGTTGTTGAGAGCATTAGCAACACTTTTACCGATCTCCATGGCTAACGTTAAATATATTTTTTAAACTGCGGTAGCAAAGATTATCTACACATTGAGCAGCTCATGTTATAGACAGAAGTGTGCTACATGGCAGACCAATTCGTTAGTTATTAAGGCAAATGAAAGTTCACATGTTCCAAAAACTCATTTCTGACAAATAAATGCATTTGATAAAAACAAAAAATTAATCAGTACAAATGCCTCTCCTGTGAAGTAGGGGCGTGCAACATACACATAGCTTGTGAAACGGGTCACAAGTTTGGGTCAGTCACCGTGGTCAGGTATTCTGCCACTGTGTACTCTCTGTTTAGGGCCAAATAACATTCCAGTTTGCTTAGCGTTTTGGTTCATTCTTGTGTGTCAAGTAATTATAATTTTGTTTTCTCATGATTGGTTGGGTCTAGTTGCGTTGCTGTCTTGGGATTCTGTGGGGTCTGTTTGTGTTTGTGAACAGAGCCCCAGGACCAGCTTGCTTAGGGGACTCTTCTATAAGTTAATCTCTCTGTAGGTGATGGCTTTGTTATGGACGGTTTGGGAATCACTTCCTTTTAGGTGGTTGTAGAATTTAGTGGCTCTTTTCTTGATTTTGATTATTAGCGGGAATCGTCCTAATTCTGCTTTGCATGCATTATTTGGTGTTCTACATTGTACACGGAGAATCATTCTCAATTTGATGTATGTCCCATTTTATGGTGAGCGAACCCCAGACCTCACAACCGTAAAGGGCAATGGGTTCTATAACTGATTCAAGTATTCTTTACCAGATTCTAAGTGGGATGTTGAATTTTATGTTCCTTTTGATTGCGTAGAAGGCCCTTCTTGCCTTGTCTCTCAGATTGTTCACAGCTTTGAGGAAGTTACCTGTTTAGGCCGAGGTATGTATAGTTTTTGATGTGCTCTAGGGCAACGGTGTCTAGATGTCTCTCTCGATCTTTCTCTCTCTACCTCCAGTTTTGACCCAGTTAGTCTTACTTAGTCTCACTCACTCACTGCTACCCAACTCCACAACCACCACAGCCCGTCTCACCGCTAACTGTAGCTGGAAGGACCAGTTGACAAGGCTTTAAATAATGATAAAAGCAAGTGTATGTATATTTCAACAGCTGTGTGGCTAGCCACTAGAGCGGCACGGAACGGGGCACACTGAAGAAGGAGGCTGTAAACTATGGTGTGTTGGTCTCTGCTTTATCTCTCTGTTCACTGTTGGCTGTGGTGGTTGCTAGCTACACTACATGGCAGCCCACTGGGAGATAGCAGGGTAGCACTCTCATCTGAGCTCAGTTGAATGTAAATGAAGGCATGCAGATGCTGGCTGTTGATTCTAATTTGTCAGAACGTCTTCCTTGGGAGTCCGCAAAAGGTCAACATGCCGCCGTGCTGCTGGCGCTCCACTGTTCCCATGCCTCCACTGGGAGGAGGAGATGGGGAAAAGTACTGTGGTTTAGGATTCCCCCATTCCCCAATTCCCACCCTGTGGTTCCTGTGATTGGGCTTGTATGTGTCAAGTTTCAACACCTTGGAGCTTCATAAAGCCTCTTCTCTCAGTTAACTTAATCACTTTATTCTCGCTAGTCTTTACATTTACATTTAAGTCATTTAGCAGACGCTCTTATCCAGAGCGACTTTGGTAGCATGTTGGGACTTTTACATTGAGCTTTGGTAGCATGTTGGGACTTTTACATTGAGCTTTGGTAGCATGTTGCTCCTAATATGGGAACCATATAAGTATTACAGGTGTCACAAGGTCCATCACTGGTAGATTAAATGATTAACTGATTAAATTCAGTCGCCTCATTATTCGCATTCGTAATTACTATATATCTTCTACACTTTGTGCTTCTTTACCCTGCTAAACTGTTCAACATGTGGCAGCGAGCTATATAGCAGACACAGTTCAACGGCCCACAAAGTGTTTTAACCGAACCTTACCTGCTATGTCTCTTCCACACTGATATAAATAAGTCCTATTTTTCCTTCTCTTCTTCTCTTTGATGAACCCTGATAATAATGTGGGGTAGTCGGCCGCATAAGAGGACTCCCCTTTGTGAAAAATTGAGCAGACTCAAAGTTGGGCCTGATGAATCTTTTAACCAAGAGGGTGCTCAGAGACGTTGCTGTATTATGCAGAGATGTAGAGTGAGCACTAGAGATAGAGAGAGAGAGAGAGAGAGAGAGAGAGAGTGAGAGTGACAGAGAGATGCAGAGCACTCTGGTGCTTTTGGAGCAGCCCTGGCCCCTAGCACACAATGGAGTAAGTCTTAAGGCAGCAGCAAACAAGGTGGCAGGGGAGAGAAATGCTGCCAACCATGATCATCTGTGGTGATTCTGGAGATTGAAGCATTTGGGGGGTGTTCCAGTAAGTAACTAGACATACTAGACAGTTAAATGGATTTGAAATCAATCAAATTATGTTAACATCCGTATATGTACAAAATGTCCTTATATTGAGACTGACTGGCCGGGGATATACGTAGCTATAGACTCATGAACAACTTAGATTAGTCTACTGTAGGATCTTAATTTGATCACTCTTGTGCTGCTGAGGAAATGCAAACTTGTAGTGTATTTGAGTTTTAAAAAGGCTTCTAAAGTTTGTAATTTCCACTTAGAAATTTCAGACTTGATTTGCCCTAATGAAAAACGTATCAACTACACAAATGTCTGTTAATTATAATCCACATAATAATTCACATTTCCTGTTGCTGCAGGATTATTTCCCTGCTGTAGCAAACTGGCTCAAATTAAGATCCTACATCTGTAGTGGAGGAAAGGCTCAGTCGCAGTTGTGTGTGTGTCTGGAGGTCAATGTGAATGCACTGATAGAGAACGCTCAATACGATTGATCTGGGTTGCCTTGGTGCATTGACTGTTTCCCGCTTTGTGGTTTACTGTTGTAGACATACAATACACAACACAACCTGTACATGATAGTGTGTGTGTGTGTGTGTGTGTGTGTGTGTGTGTGTGTGTGTGTGTGTGTGTGTGTGTGTGTGTGTGTGTGTGTGTGTGTGTGTGTGTGTGTGTGTGTGTGTGTGTGTGTGTGTGTGAGAGAGAGAGAGAGAGAAGGAGAGAGAAAGTAAAGTGAGAGGGAAAGAGAGAGAGAACAAGTATACTGTTATATATTTGAAACAAGTCTACCTTTTTCCAATGGAATCATAAGAACAGCGAAATTCCACTCCACTTTATAACAACAACACCATAGAAAAGTAATTTTATACTCCTATTTACACTACACTACCAGCAGCAGTCAACTACGCTACAGTGGTGCTTCCTTCACGTTAATTGCCGGGAAGCATCAACAGTGGGCCTCTGGTCATTTCAAAGCCTAACCCAGAGCAGGTAATTAACCTACTGGCTGCTCTGCCAGGGGCCCCACACCACAGAGACAAAGCAGTAATTCACTGGTTCCCAGCACACATTCATCACCCAGGCCTGAGTTTCCCTCGCTCAGTCGTCACCTTCAGCTCTGGTCCAGTCCTGCACAAGGGCACAGGGGCAGGTCAGCCACCAAGGGACACTGGTGCAGGCCAGAGGCATCCACACACACACACACACACACACACACACACACACACACACACACACACACACACACACACACACACACACACACACACACACACACACACACACACACACACACACTCAATTAGTGCAAATATGTACAAAAAGGATTTCAGCGATTTCATGCGTTTTTTGTGTGGCTTAATTCATATGAAAAGACACATTTTTGTGCGACTTCATTCATAGGAAAATACATTTTGGGGGCAAACTTTGGAACAATCTTTTTAGTTATTAGAGCAATGAATGGTGGGCAATGGTGTTCTACACTGCCTTTTTTTGTGTCCCACATTTATTTATATACAAAAACATGTCAACAACCCAATTTTGTTAATCTACCAGGTTGTCACCTACATGATTATAATATAATAGTAGCCTTACGTTGTTGTTTTTTATTAATGCCAATACTGTTTTCTATGCTTGTTTTCACTTAATACTTTGGGATACTGGTGCACTTGCAGTCAGAAAAGCCCTTTTTTCATGTAAGCAACAGTAGACCTACAGTTGAAGTCGGAAGTTTACATACACCTTAGCCAAATACATTTCATCTCAGTTTTTCACAATTCCTGACATTTAATCCTATACAAAATCTGTGTCTTAGGTCAGTTAGGATCACCACTTTATTTTTAGAATGTGAAATGTCAGAATAATAGTAGATGATTTATTTAAGCTTATATTTATTTAGTATATGGTAGCATTGCCTTTAAATTGTTTAACTTGGGTCAAACGTTTTGGGTAGCCTTCCACAAGCTTCCCAGAATAAGTTGGGTGAATTTTGACCCATTCCTCCTGACAGAGCTGGTGTAACTTAGTCAGGTTTGAAGGCCTCCTTGCCCGCACACGCTTTTTTAGTTCTGCCCATACATTTTCTATAGGCTTGAGGTCCGGGCTTTGTGATGGCTACTCCAATACCTTAACTTTGTTGTCCTTAAGCCATTTTGCCACAACTTTGGAAATATGCTTGGGGTCATTGTCCATTTGGAAGACCCATTTGCAACCAAGCTTTAACTTCCTGACTGATGTCTTGAGATGTTGCTTCAATATATCCACATAATTTCCCTTCCTCGTGATGCCATCTATTTTGTGAAGTGCACCCGTCCCTCCTGCAGCAAAGCACCCCCACAACATGATGCTGCCACCCCCGTGCTTCATGGTTGGGATGGTGTTCTTCGGCTTGCAAGCCTCCCCCTTTTTCCTCCAAACATAGCGATGGTCATTATGGCCAAATAGTTCTATTTATGTTTCATCAGACCAGAGGACATTTCTCCAAAATGTACAATCTTTGTTCCCATGTGCAGTTGCAAACCGTAGTCTGGCTTTTTTTATGGTGGTTATGGAGCAGTGGCTTCTTCCTTGCTGAGCGGCCTTTCAGGTTATGTCGACATAGGACTCGTTTTACTGTGGATATAGATACTTTTGTACCTGTCTCCTCCAGCATCTTCACAAGGTCCTTTGCTGTTGTTCTGGGATTTATTTGCACTTTTCACACCAAAGTACATTCATCTCTAGGAGACATAACACGTCTCCTTCCTGAGCGGTATGACAGCTGCGTGGTCCCATGGTGTTTAAACTTGCGTACTATTGTTTGTACAGATGAATGTGGTACCTTCAGGCATTTGGAAATTGCTCCCAAGGATGAACCAGACTTGTGGAGGTCTACAATTATTTTTCTAAGGTCTTGGCTGATTTCTTTTGATTTTCCCATGATGTCAAGCAAAGAGGCACTGAGTTTGAAGGTAGGCCTTGAAGTACATCCACAGGTACACCTCCAATTGACTCAAATTATGTCAATTAGCCAATCAGAAGCTTCTAAAGCCATGACATAATTTTCTGGAATTTTCCAAGTTGTTTAAAGGCACAGTCAACTTAGTGTATGTAAACTTCTGAAGCACTGGAATTGTGATACAGTGAATTATAAGTGAAATAATATGTCTGTAAACAATTGTTGGAAAAATGACTTGTGTCATGCACAAAGTAGATGTCCTAACCGACTTGCCAAAACTATAGTTTGTTACCAAGAAATGTGTGGAGAGGTTGAAAAACGAGTTTTAATGACTCCATCCTAAGTGTATGTAATCTTCCGACTTCAACTGTACATGATTTTCTTCATAATGCATTTAATAAAAGGCTCCACTTAAAAACCTCTCTGGGAGAGGCCGGACAACTTCCGGTGAAACTGGAGGGCGTGCAATTCAAATAAATAATCATAAAAATGATGGATATTAAACATGTAGGTACATATATCAGTTGGAAGCTTAAAATCTTGTTAATCTAACAGCACTCTCCGATTTACAGTAGTCATTACAGTGAAAGCATGCCATGCGATTCTTTGAGGACGGCGCCCCAGATCAACATATTTTTTCCACCGGCACAGGTTTCATAAATTCAAAAATAGCGATTAAATATTTACTTACTTTTTGAAAATCTTCCTCTGATTTGTCATCCAGAAGGTCCCAGCTATAACATGTAGTGTCGTTTTGTTAGATAAAATCCTTCTTTATATCCCAAAAAGTCAGTTTAGTTGGCGCCATCGATTTGAGTAATCCACTCGATCAACATGCAGAGAAAGGAATCCAAAAATGTCCAGCTAAACTTTGTTAAAACAAGTCAAAATATGTTTCTTTTGACTTCTCAGATACCCTAAAATGTAATTAAACTACAATATTTCATACGGAAAGAAGTATGTTCAATAGGAAAACGATATCAGCAGGTGCGTCTTGTCTTCATCGCGCGCACATACACAAATTTCCATTAGTGTGTCCCAGTACTAAGACTCATTATTCATACTCGTTTTGGAAGAAACAAGCCAGAAACCTTGAACATAGAGTGCTGACACCCTGTGGAAGCCATAGAATTGCATACTGGGAGCTAGATTTAATTATTTCCCTATACTTTCCATTGTAAGAGCATGGGCTCTCAAAAAAAAAGATATTTCCATTTGGTTTTTCTTTGGATTGTCTCCTACCATATCTATTGTGTTATAGTCTCATACATTATTTTAACATTTCTACAAACTTCAAAGTGTTTTCTTTCCAATGGTACCAATTATATGCATATCCTGGTTTCAGGGCCTGAGCAACAGGCAGTTTACTTTGGGCACGTTAGTCAGGCGGAAATTGAGAAATAAGGACCCTAGCCTGAAGAAGGTTTACACCATTTCTTTTATAATGCATTCCATACAAGGCTATGTAAAATTTTATGAGGGTTGCCAGATTGGAGAAAAAATACTGATTATTTTTATTTTTTAATTGGTGTATCGATGAAGGTATTTGATTGGGGAATGTGGATACATTTTTATGATGGGAAATTATAATACACACCATAATACCCACACATGCACACAAACACTTACATACAAACAGTACCAACACTCACATTGTTTGTACTCATGTTATAGCCAACTCTTGACTTTTGTAAGAATAATTTTTAATATAAATATTTGTAACTAGTTGTCAAATATTCATTATCTTTAATGATCTTTAATGATTATCATTATCTCTTTTGTAGTTTTCATGTTTCAGTAATGATTAATAATTATAATGAGGACAGACATTCCGCTAGTGGAACGCCTAGCCAATATCCAATGGAACAGCGTGGCGCAAAATACAAAAACCTCAAAAATCCAATAATTTCAATTTCTCAAACATAGGACTATTTTACACCACTTTTAAAGATACACTTCTCCTTAATCCAACCACATTGTCCGATTTCAAAAAGGCTTTACAGCGAAAGCAAAACATTAGATTATGTTAGGAGAGTACATAAACCAAACTAACCACACAGCCATTTTCCAAGCAAGCATACATGTCACAAAAACCCAAAACACAGTTAAATGAAGCACTAACCTTTGATGATCTTCATCAGATGACACTCCTAGGACATTATGTTACACAATATATGTATGTTTTGTTTAATCAAGTTCATATTTATATCAAAAACAGCATTTTACATTGGCGCGTGATGTTCAGAAAATGTATTCCCACCAAAAACCTCCGGTGAATTTACAAAAAACTCATCATAAACGTTGACAAAATACATAACAATTATTTTAAGAATTATAGATACAGAACTCCTTTATGCAACCGCTGTGTCAGATTTTAAAATAGCATTACGGAGAAAGCACATTTTTCAATATTCTGAGTACATAGCTCGCCATCACGGCGAGCTATTCAGACACCCGCCAAGTTCAGGGCAACCTAAACTCAGTATTAGTATTAGACTAGAAAGAAGAACTACAATTCTCAGATCCTCCACTTCCTGGTTGACTTTTTCTCAGGTTTTTGCCTGCCATATGAGTTCTGTTATACTCACAGACACCATTCAAACAGTTTTAGAAACTTCAGAGTGTTTTCTATCCAAATCTACTAATAATATGCATATTCTCGTTTCTGGGCAAGAGTAGTAACCAGTTTAAATCGGGTACGTTTTTTCATCCGGCCGTGAAAATACTGCCCCCTATCCATATCAGGTAGACAGTCACAGAGGATTTTCTTCTGAATAACTGGTCAGGGCATAGCACTTTCCATTCAGCTGCAGGCAACTTTTATGTAAGGCTTGATCACACCTGTAATGACTACTTCTATATGTCATGCCAATTGTTGCTTATCCATTGTTCACTAGATATATCAATATATAATTACACCCAACACAATGTTGAAAAACAGAATGCTACCCACCACTAGATCACATAACTAGACATGAGATAGACGTGATCCCACGTAAGTGAAAGCTGCAACAGGAATTCTAACCAGGGCTCATACGTGGCAAAGCGAGCTCTAATGGACGTTTCCATGAAAGCCTAGTAGGCCTCTGGGCAGAGGCAGCAGGCGTACAATGCTGGCATATGCCTTGTTACAATAGCCTAAGCGTATAACATGGTTGACACGACTGTAATGAGCATCATGAAACGGCCTTGGAAGAGCCATAAGTGGAAACCAACATAATTCATTATTTTACATTAACCTGTGTCGTGTCTGTGACTATCATTAAATGTGAAGACTGTTATTTTATCAAATCAATTCTCTATGTGTAATTATCATTACGTGATTCAACTAATCATGTAAACTTGAATTAGCTAGGAAGTCGTGGCACCACGGGAAAATGTTTATGGAGTCTCTATTTCCCGAATCGACTCTTCAGATATTTTCATGTCTTATCAATTAGTCTTCTTTTAATGAATTATTAATTGATATCTCCATTAGTCTCATTCTAAACATTGTAAAATTCTTGGTTATCTGCACAAACACTAGCTTACATAATGAATCAGCAATATCAAGTGCCTTGCAAAGGCATTTCATAACCAGGCAAGTCAGTTAAAAACAAATTCTTATTTTCAGTGATGGCCTAGGAACTGCCTTGAGGGGCAGAACGACACCTTTTTACATTCTCAGCTCAGGGATTTGATCTTGCAACCTTTTGATTACTAGTCCAACGCTCTAACCACTAGGCTACCTGCCAGCCCCACAGAAATATTCACCGCCCTTGGTGTTCATCCTATTAAACCTGTCATTTAAATGGATTTTCATTTGGATTTCATGTAATGGACATACACAAAATAGTCCAAATTGTTGAAGTGAAATAAAAAAAATAACTTGTTTAAAAAAACTATACAAATTTCAAACAGAAAACTGGTGTGTGCATATGTATTCACCCCCTTTGCTATGAAGCTGCTAAATAAGATCTGGTGCAACCAATTATCTTCAGAAGTCACATAATTAGTTAAATAAAGTCCACTTGTGTGCAATGTAAGTGTCACATGATCTCAGTATATATACACTTGTTCTGAAAGGCCCCAGAGTCTGCAACACCACTAAGCAAGAGGCACCACCAAGCAAGCGGCACCATGAAGACCAAGGAGCTCTCCAAACAAGTCAGGGACAAAGTTGTGGAGAAGTACAGACCAGGGTTTGGTTATAAAAAAATATCAGAAACTTTGAACATCCCACGGAGCACCATTAAATCCATTATTAAACAATGGAAAGAATACGGCACCGCAACAAACCTGCCAAGAAAGGGCCACCCATAAAAACTCAAGGACCAAGCAAAGAGGGCATTAATCAAAGAGGCAACAAAAGAGATGAAAGATTGGAGTATCTGTCCATAGGACCACTTTAAGCCGTACACTCCATAGAGCTGGGCTTTACGGAAAAGTGGCCAGAAAAAAGTCATTGCTTAAAGAAAAGAATAGGCAAACGTTTGTTGTTCACCAAAAGGCATGTGGGAGACTCCCCAAACATATGGAAGAAGGTACTCTGGTCAGATGAGACTAAAATTAAGCTTTTTGTCCATCAAGGAAAATGCTATGTCTGGTGGAAACCAAACACCTCCCATCACCCTGAGAATACCATCCCCACAGTGAAGCATTTTGGTGGCAGCATTATGCTGTGGGGATGTTTTTCATCGGCAGGAACTGGGAAACTGTTCAGAATTGAAGGAATGATGGATGGCGCTAAATACAGGGACATTCTTGAGGGAAACCTGTTTCAGTCTTCCAGAGATTTGAGACTGGGATGGAGGTTCACCTTCCAGCAGGACAATGACCCTAAGCATACTGCTAAAGCAACACTCGAGTGGTTTAAGGGGAAACATTTAAATGTCTTGGAAGTGCCTAGTCAAAGCCCAGACCAGAATCTGTGGTATGACTTAAAGATTGCTGTACACCAGCGGAACCCATCCAACTTGAAGGAGCTGGAGCAATTTCGCCTTGAAGAATGGGCAAAAATCCCAGTGGCTAGATGTGCCAAGCTTATAGAGACATACCCCAAGAGACTTGCAGCTTTAATTGCTGCAAAAGGTGGCTCTATACTGTATTGACAAAAAATATTTTACATCTTCAAAGTGGTAGGCATGTTGTGTAAATAAAAAGATACAAACCCCCCCAAAATCCATTTTAATTCCAGGTTGTAAGGCAACAAAATAGGAAAAATGCCAAGGGGGTGAATACTTTCGCAAGGCACTGTACAACTTGGCTTAATTATTTATTTACTAACTAAATAAATAATCACAGAAATACATAACAAACAAACTGTAGATATTGGTTACTAACAATGATAGAAATGTCCCTAGTGGGCTAAGCCGATATGACGGCTTGTTAGACAAAGGAAATGAGTGGGGACTGAGAAAGTGTGGGAAAGACAAAATGGATTCACTACACACAGTGGACAATTATAATCATTGAAATGTGAATCCTTTGCACATGAAAGGCCACTCATTCAAGAATAATTGCAATTTATATATTTACACCCGTATGTCGTTGTTGTCTTCTCTATTGGAATCCTCGATCGTCCTGTAGAGTTCATCAGAGTCTCTGGTTAACTTTCCCAGAAGTCACAACGTCTTTTGTGGTTGTAGGTGGTTAGAATGGATACTTCAGAGTACCATTCAGAAATGTTCTCATAGATAGATGCTTCAGCGGTTGTCGGTATTCTTGTTCTAGACTTACGTAACTTCTAACTGCAGACTAATAATTATACGTCTAAGATTCGTTCTTGTTCTGTAGTGATCGATAGTCTCAGAGTTTTACCATTTCCAGCCATGTAGCCAATGCTCCACGTGGTATGGTCTTGTCATTTGGTAGAGTTATAGTGCCAACTATTTCAACATGTCGCTTCAGCTGCATGTTTTCTAGTCTGGTGTGAATTCCTTCAGGAGTGGGTTTTATACTCTGTTGAAGAAGGGGCAGTTCTATGACGCTTAATGTGATGTCTGGGCTCACGGGAGTGTGGCCACTGACTAGTTAATCTTTATATGAAAATCCATACTCTCATTTAGAAGGTTAATACCACATTACATCTTTTCACAAATAGTTTCATGTTTAATCACATACGTTTCACAATATTTAGCTGGGAAATGTACACTTTAAGAGATACCATTATGTGTGTTTCCTGTCCTTCATGAGATCACCAAATGAAGCACATTTGACATGACCACTCCCACGGACCACTCCCACATTCTCAAAAATATAACTATTTTTTAATTCTCCCATTTTTGGGAGAAAACTCTTTGTTCTGGTAGACTCTCTCAATACTGCATAGCAATTTCTACTATGTTTTTGTGACCTGTCCTAAATTCATAAAACTGTGGAGAGAGAGAGAGAGAGAGAGAGAGAGAGAGAGAGAGAGAGAGAGAGAGAGAGTGGGAGGTATGATCCTCCCCCCAGGGCACGTCATGACACCTGTTTAACTGCATTTATATGGCTTAATTGATCATAGTCCAGACTCGTTATAATTGGAAATACCATTGCAGTTGCACCAGGGGAATTTAAACCAAACAGATTTTTTTTTCAGGTCTTCTGTTTCCCCACATTTATTGATTAATTAATTTCCCATCATGAACATGTATCCCCATTCCCCAATGAAATACCTTCATCCATACCACAAAAAAAGCTGACAAATACAGCTTTTTACTCCAATCTGGCAACCATCTTAAAATTCGACATAGCACCAGTATCCCAAAGTATTAAGTGAAACAAGCATAGAAAAAACAGCATTGGCATTAATAGAAAAATGAACGTAAGGCTACTACTATAAGTATTTTGGTGACAACTTGGTTGATTAACAATATTGGATTGTTAACACGTTGTTTTTTATAGGAATACATGTGGGACACAGAAAAGGCAGTGTAGAACACCATTGTCCAAAGTGCATTGCCCGATAACTTTCAAAAGATTGTTCTGAAGTTTGCCCCTGAAAAATGTATTTTCCTATGACTGAACTTGAACAAAAATATGTGTATTTTCCTACGAATTAAGTCACACAAAAAAAACTATGCTCATATGATGTAATACATGCTCTCTCTCTGTAGGATCTCTTTCAGGTGATCTTAGGTGGACAGGGAGAGTCATCGCCCATGTTGTGGTAAAGCAGCAAAAAATGTTGGTTTTGACATGATATTACACAGTTATAAGATTGTAGCTGACCTTTATAACATATTTAACAGAGAACGCAGAGAGGGAGGAAAAGATAGAAATAGAGAAAAAAGAACGCAATATGGAGAAAGAAAGAGAATACAGAGTGGGAGAGACAGTGAGACAACAAGACAGGGAGAAAGAGAGACATGAGACAACAAGACAGGGAGAAAGAGAAACATGAGACAACAAGATAGGGAGAAAGAGAGACATGAGAAAACAAGATAGGGAGAAAGAGAGACAATGAGACAACAAGACAGGGAGAAAGAGAGACAATGAGACAACAAGACAGGGAGAAAGAGAGACAATGAGACAACAAGACAGGGAGAAAGAGAAACATGAGACAACAAGACAGGGAGAAAGAGAAACATGAGAAAACAAGACAGGGAGAAAGAGAAACATGAGACAACAAGACAGGGAGAAAGAGAGACAGATATGAGACAACAAGACAGAGAGAAAGAGAAACATGAGACAACAAGACAGGGAGAAAGAGAGACAATGAGACAACAAGACAGGGAGAAAGAGAAACATGAGACAACAAGACAGAGAGAAAGAGAGACATGAGACAACAAGACAGGGAGAAAGAGAAACATGAGACAACAAGACAGGGAGAAAGAGAAACATGAGACAACAAGACAGAGAGAAAGAGAGACATGAGACAACAAGACAGGGAGAAAGAGAGACAATGAGACAACAAGACAGGGAGAAAGAGAAACATGAGACAACAAGATAGGGAGAAAGAGAGACAGACATGAGACAACAAGACAGGGAGAAAGAGAAACATGAGACAACAAGACAGGGAGAAAGAGAAACATGAGACAACAAGACAGGGAGAAAGAGAGACAGACATGAGACAACAAGACAGGGAGAAAGAGAGACATGAGACAACAAGACAGGGAGAAAGAGAGACAATGAGACAACAAGACAGGGAGAAAGAGAGACAATGAGACAACAAGACAGGGAGAAAGAGAAACATGAGACAACAAGACAGGGAGAAAGAGAAACATGAGAAAACAAGACAGGGAGAAAGAGAGACAATGAGACAACAAGACAGGGAGAAAGAGAGACATGAGACAACAAGACAGGGAAAAAGAGAAACATGAGACAACAAGACAGGGAGAAAGAGAGACAGACATGAGACAACAAGACAGGGAGAAAGAGAAACATGAGACAACAAGACAGGGAGAAAGAGAAACATGAGAAAACAAGACAGGGAGAAAGAGAGACAATGAGACAACAAGACAGGGAGAAAGAGAGACATGAGACAACAAGACAGGGAGAAAGAGAAACATGAGACAACAAGACAGAGAGAAAGAGAGACAATGAGACAACAAGACAGGGAGAAAGAGAGACAATGAGACAACAAGACAGGGAGAAAGAGAGACATGAGACAACAAGACAGGGAGAAAGAGAAACATGAGACAACAAGACAGGGAAAAAGAGAAACATGAGACAACAAGACAGGGAGAAAGAGAGACAGACATGAGACAACAAGACAGGGAGAAAGAGAAACATGAGACAACAAGACAGGGAGAAAGAGAGACAGACATGAGACAACAAGACAGGGAGAAAGAGAAACATGAGACAACAAGACAGGGAGAAAGAGAGACAATGAGACAACAAGACAGGGAGAAAGAGAAACATGAGACAACAAGACAGAGAGAAAGAGAAACATGAGACAACAAGACAGGGAGAAAGAGAGACAATGAGACAACAAGACAGGGAGAAAGAGAGACAGACATGAGACAACAAGACAGAGAGAAAGAGAAACATGAGACAACAAGACAGGGAGAAAGAGAGACAATGAGACAACAAGACAGGGAGAAAGAGAGACAGACATGAGACAACAAGACAGGGAGAAAGAGAAACATGAGACAACAAGACAGGGAGAAAGAGAGACAGACATGAGACAACAAGACAGAGAGAAAGAGAAACATGAGACAACAAGACAGGGAGAAAGAGAGACAATGAGACAACAAGACAGGGAGAAAGAGAGACAGACATGAGACAACAAGACAGGGAGAAAGAGACAATGAGACAACAAGACAGGGAGAAAGAGAGACAATAAGACAGGGAGAAAGAGAGACAATGAGACAACAAGACAGGGAGAAAGAGAAACATGAGACAACAAGACAGGGAGAAAGAGAGACAATGAGACAACAAGACAGGGAGAAAGAGAGACAGACATGAGACAACAAGACAGGGAGAAAGAGAGACATGAGAACTGGAAAAAGGGAAAGACAGACATCGAGAACAGGAAACGGAAGAAAATAGAAACAGCAAGGAAGGGAAAGAGAGAGAAATGGACAAAGGGAGATCAAGTAATGGTATGATTGACTATTGATCCTGAGGAAACTCATCTGCTTTCTCTTATAGGAGAAGCTTTAGTGTACGGTGTACATTTTAGGACCCTCAGCCTCAAGCCTCACGTCATGACGATTGACTCAAGGAGGGGTGAGGCATGAGGATGAGGGTATCCTAAAATGTGCACCATACTAATGACTGTGTCATCATGTGTCCCTCTCTCTGTTGATGAGTCCCAACTGGCACCCTATTCCCTATACAGTGCACTACTTTTGACCAGGATCCATAGAGATCTGGTCAAAAGTAGTGCACTATGTAAGAAATAGAGTGCCATCTGGGACAGAGCCGCTCTGTGGGTGGCTGCGTTTAGTTTGGTCCAGTGGCCACTGACACAGGCTAAACGCCATACACACTCCAGGCAGGGCAACAAAGGGCTTTCATCCGGATGGCTTTTTGAGGACAAACATAAACAAGCGGCAGATGCACACTCACTCGCCCGTTCACTCAAAGACACACGCACAGATGCATACAGTGAACACACACACAGTACGGCCACCACAAACAGACATATGCATGAATGCACAAAAACGCACAGCCACTGTAATTGTGACAGTCCAAAGTCTTTGAAAATCGCAGTGGAAATCCATCTAGACCAATGTTTTTTTATTTAAACTCCAAAGATATGTTGACAGCATCATCCACATTCATCTGGGAGACCTAGAAGGTAAAACTAATGTAAGCTCTGTAAACGGGCAGTGCCAAGGTAAAACTAATGTAAGCTCTGTAAACTGGCAGTGCCAAGGTAAAACTAATGTAAGCTCTGTAAACGGGCAGTGCCAAGGTAAAACTAATGTAAGCTCTGTAAACTGGCAGTGCCAAGGTAAAACTAATGTAAGCTCTGTAAACTGGCAGTGCCAAGGTAAAACTAATGTAAGCTCTGTAAACTGGCAGTGCCAAGGTAAAACTAATGTAACTAGGTAAAACTACTGTAACTACTGTAAATTCTGTAAACAGGCGGTACCCTTGCATCCATCCATCCCTCCCTCCCCCCTTCGTCTTTGTTAATGTGCTCTTGGTAAACTGGATAAATGATCAGCATCGCAATCTGCAGTGAGTGTTGGGCAGGCTGCCCAAACAATGAATAGTCTTTGTAATGGGTCTGCCTGCATCTTAGAAAAAATAAACACAAGAGAGAGAAATTCTTTGATTAAACACTGATTGGCTTTTTGGGGTCTTCAAAGCACAGAGTAAAATTCATTCAAGTCAAAAGAAATATTCATCACAGAAATAGCAGAGGTATTTTTTTCATACAGTATACAAAATGTACCTGTTAGCAGTGTTTGATGGGAAAGTAAGTGTTCAGGGGCAAATCACACAAATACAAGCAGACAAGCACTCAGTTGTTACACCACCCACACACACTCACACACATGAAGACACACACACACACAAAACACACGCAAAGCACACAAGTTCTGAAATAATTATTAACTTAAGTTCCAAACCATTGGGTCGTGCTTTAAAAGCTCCAGCTCGTACAACATTTATGTCTTTGCCAACAGGGTGAGTTCCCCTGCCTGTTTGAACGCACTGGTCTACTTCACCCTGCCCTTTCCTCAGCTCCTGTTCACCTGTTCTCCTGTTCTCCTGTTCACCTGTTCTCCTGTTCTCCTGTTCACCTGTTCTCCTGTTCACCTGTTCACCTGTTCTCCTGTTCACCTGTTCACCTGTTCTCCTGTTCTCCTGTTCACCTGTTCTCCTGTTCACCTGTTCTCCTGTTCACCTGTTCTCCTGTTCACCTGTTCTCCTGTTCTCCTGTTCACCTGTTCTCCTGTTCAACTGTTCTCCTGTTCTCCTGTTCTCCTGTTCTCCTGTTCACCTGTTCTCCTGTTCACCTGTTCTCCTGTTCTCCTGTTCACCTGTTCACCTGTTCTCCTGTTCTCCTGTTCACCTGTTCTCCTGTTCTCCTGTTCTCCTGTTCTCCTGTTCTCCTGTTCACCTGTTCTCCTGTTCTCCTGTTCACCTGTTCTCCTGTTCTCCTGTTCACCTGTTCTCCTGTTCACCTGTTCTGCTGTTCTCCTGTTCTCCTGTTCACCTGTTCTCCTGTTCTCCTGTTCTCCTGTTCACCTGTTCACCTGTTCTCCTGTTCAACTGTTCTCCTGTTCTCCTGTTCTCCTGTTCTCCTGTTCACCTGTTCTCCTGTTCACCTGTTCTCCTGTTCTCCTGTTCACCTGTTCACCTGTTCTCCTGTTCTCCTGTTCACCTGTTCTCCTGTTCAACTGTTCTCCTGTTCTCCTGTTCTCCTGTTCTCCTGTTCACCTGTTCTCCTGTTCACCTGTTCTGCAACTCAACTCAAAACATCCAAAAACAGCCCTGTGATACACAAGCTGAATTCCACATGTGACATGTCCCACATCCAAATGTTCTATTTGGGAAAGATCCACTTGTTCCCTTTATTATTTGTGTGTGTGTCAAGTTGATTATATATATGGAGTGTTCTGTGGATTACAGTTAAATGGTCTCTCCCACAACCTTGATCTGTTGAATATGCTAAGAAATACTCTATCAAAAGGTTTGGTTTTATCCCTTTACCAAGGAGAGTTGTGTGTTTGTAAGGTTTGGTTTTATCCCTTTACCAAGGAGAGTTGTGTGTTTGTAAGGTTTGGTTTTATCCCTTTACCAAGGAGAGTTGTGTGTTTGTAAGGTTTGGTTTTATCCCTTTACCAAGGAGAGTTGTGTGTTTGTAAGGTTTGGTTTTATCCCTTTACCAAGGAGAGTTATGTGTTTGTAAGGTTTGGTTTTATCCCTTTACCAAGGAGAGTTGTGTGTTTGTAAGGTTTGGTTTTATCCCTTTACCAAGGAGAGTTGTGTGTTTGTAAGGTTTGGTTTTATCCCTTTACCAAGGAGAGTTGTGTGTTTGTAAGGTTTGGTTTTATCCCTTTACCAAGGAGAGTTGTGTGTTTGTAAGGTTTGGTTTTATCCCTTTACCAAGGAGAGTGTTGTAACATGCCTTTGTCACATAACCACTATTTCTTGTTTTAATTTTATTTTTACTTATTGCTTCAATAATTTTTAGTTACACAAACACATTCATTTAGCTGTAAGATCGTCCCGAGGATCAAATAGATTTATGGAACAGCTAATGAATAAAATCTCAGGGAAAACATGTGTACATTTATCATGCTGTATCACTGTGTCTTTAAATGGACAAATGAGTCAGAATCCTTCACTGTTGGGCTCCCTGCAACAGGGCATGTTACTAGTTGTATTGCCCTCATTCCACTGCTCCGTGTGGGGGCAAGGCTCTATAGATCATTTGTTATTATTAGTGAACACACAATTGTATTTCTGTAGTCTTTCCATGACACACCATCACCAAATTGTTTTGTAGTCTTTCCACCAACACCATATTGCCTGAGGGCCTACTGCTGCAATAAAGACAAATTAGAAATATATTGAAAAAACTGTTTCCATCCATAACTGTAGACTTTTTTTCTTGTTGTTTTGAGACCTGCAACAATCTGTATCCTTTGTGTGTGTGTGTGTGTGTGAGCGTGCATGCGTGTGTGTGAGCATGTATGCGTGTGTGTGTGCGAGCATGCATGCGTGTGTGTGTGTGAGCGTGCATGCGTGTGTGAGCATGTATGTGTGTGTGTGTGTGCAAGCGTGCGTGCGTGTGTGTGAGCGTGCATGCGTGTGTGTGAGTGTGTGAGCGTGCATGCGTGTGTGAGCATGTATGTGTGTGTGTGTGTGCAAGCGTGCGTGCGTGTGTGTGAGCGTGCATGCGTGTGTGTGAGTGTGTGAGCGTGCATGCGTGTGTGAGCATGTATGTGTGTGTGTGTGTGCAAGCGTACGTGCATGTGTGTGAGCGTGCATGAGTGTGTGTGTGTGCGAGCGTGCATGCGTGTGTGCGTGTGCGATTGTGCATGCGTGTGTGTGTGTGTGTGTGTGTGTGTGTGTGTGTGTGTGTGTGTGTGTGTGTGTGTGTGTGTGTGTGAGAGTGTGCATGTGTGCGTGTGTGAGCATGCATGTGCGTTTGTGTGTGTGTGAGCGTGCATGTGTGTGTGCGAGCGTGCGTGCGTGTGAGCGTGCATAAGTGTGTGTGAGCGTGCATGCATGCATGCATGTGTGTGAGTGTGCATGCATGTGTGTGAGTGTGTGAGCGTGCATGCGTGTGTTTGCATGTATGCGTGTGTGTGTGTGCAAGCGTACGTGCGTGTGTGTGAGCGTGCATGAGTGTGTGTGTGTGTGCGAGCGTACATGCGTGTGTGCGTGTGCGATTGTGCATGCGTGTGTGTGTGTGTGAGAGTGTGCATGTGTGCGTGTGTGAGCATGCATGTGCATTTGTGTGTGTGAGCGTGCATGTGTGTGTGCGAGCATGCGTGCGTGTGAGCATGCATAAGTGTGTGTGAGCGTGTATGCGTGTGTGTATGTGTGTGAGTGTGCATGCATGTGTGTGTGTGCGTGCATGTGTGTGTGTGTTTGTGCGAGCGTGCAAGTGTGTGTGTGTGTGTGTGTGTGTGAGCGTGCGTGCATGCATGCGTGTGTGTGAGTGTGCATGCATGTGTGTGAGTGTGTGAGCGTGCATGCGTGTGTTTGCATGTATGCGTGTGTGTGTGTGCAAGCGTACGTGCGTGTGTGTGAGCGTGCATGAGTGTGTGTGTGTGCGAGCGTACATGCGTGTGTGCGTGTGCGATTGTGCATGCGTGTGGTGTGTGTGTGTGAGAGTGTGCATGTGTGCGTGTGTGAGCATGCATGTGCATTTGTGTGTGTGAGCGTGCATGTGTGTGTGCGAGCGTGCGTGCGTGTGAGCGTGCATAAGTGTGTGTGAGCGTGCATGCGTGTGTGTATGTGTGTGAGTGTGCATGCATGTGTGTGTGTGCGTGCATGTGTGTGTGTGTTTGTGCGAGCATGCAAGTGTGTGTGTGTGTGTGTGTGTGTGTGTGTGAGCGTGCGTGCATGCGTGTGTGTGGTACAGATTGAATTTACACACTCATCAAGGTGCTCCCAACCCTCTTATTGTCTCCTCCTAATCGTCCCTAGAGTTCACTCTATGTACTGTTCCTTAAAAACCAGTGTGTCCTACAACCACACACACACACACACAACACAGCCACACACACACACACACACACACACACACACACACACACACACACACACACACACACACACACACACACACACACACACACACACACACACACACACACACACACACACACACACACACACACACCGACAGACACACACATAGACACACACACAGATACACAAGTGAATGCACAGGTGGCAGTCTGTGTCAGATAGAAAGGGAGTCCAAAGGCAGAGGTCAACTATTAGTATGGCTACTTCACCTCAGCCAACCCACATCCCTGCCCAGCCAATGAGGTGAGCACTTCCTATAAGGAAAGTCACTACGCAACCAATCAGGGGACTACATTCCCCATACCCCTTATCAGCCAATGGGAGTGTGATCTGGAGCCCAGGGTTCCTCCATTGTCATTGACTGTGTGTAGGACACTAGAGGACATGGGGAAGGACTGAGAACTTGCACTCGTCTGGGGACGGGGATAAAAATACTGTGCTGACAAGCCAATTAATCAGGTTTCATACCACTGCAGCAGAGCAGAGCTGAGCATCCTCCAAAGGGCATCAAGGATCTGTCTCTTTAAGGCGAAAACCTCTCAGTGTTACTGTGAGGGAATGGGTGGACCCGGGTCCCGACTTTGGCTACATCTCAAATTGGCAACTTGTTCCTTATATAGTCCACTAGTTTTGACCAGACCCCTATGTGCCCTGGTCAAAAATAGTGCACTACATTGGGTATAGGGTTCTATTTGGGTTTTATTTACCAGCTACTGTACTGTCTTCACTAGTCTGGAATCCAAACTGATATGCGATATTCGTTGGGTATCACCTTTGTGAAAGACTGATAACGTGAAGGGAATGAATGGTGAAAGGAAGCATATCAGTTTAAATTCCAACATACAGAATCTTTACCATGCAACCCTATAGGGTAGAGCAGCTGGAGTCTTGAAATTCATTTTCTGGGAATCTGTTTTTGCTTTCGATTAGAAAGATGGTGGCAAAGAAGAAGAAACTGGAAGGAGAGTTCAGGTACAGTATGACTGTCCCTGAGATGAATCACCTACTCACCTTAACCCTGCTCAAGTACAGAGCAAACTACTTTAAAGTGGAAAGATGGTTGGTGGTTGGCAGTGGTGCAGCCAGGATAACAGTTAAATAAGTGTGTGTGTGTGTACATGCATTTATGTGTGTGCATGCACGCTCGTGTGTGTTCAATGTTGATGCTGCCTGGCTATTTGTCTGCCACCAGAGTCCCTTAAAGTAGCCAGTGAAATAAATGAAAGGGGTTCCGCTCCGTTGACTACTACTGCACTGGTTCCCTTGGAAGCTTTAATAGCCTTACTCGTTTAATGGAAAATTTGTGAAGTTGCCCTTTGGGGGTGGATCCACTGCAGACAAAGAAGTTACAGGTTACAATACAGCGCAGGTATTATTGTGTAAGACACTGCAGTCTCCTAGCTGACTGACTTAATGCAATTATATGGACTTAATGACCAACATCTTTTTTGGAGTGATCATAAATCAAGTCAAAGTCCTTTTATGTAACAACAAAAATGTGTTAGTTAATCTGCTCCACACATTTTTATACAACATGCTACTGCTAGGACATTTTAATCATGTATACTGATGTGCTTTTATGTATATGACCCAGTCGAGTGATCCATCTTGGACCGCTGCCAGCTCCTCAGCCCATGCTTTAACACACACACACAGCGCTTTAACACACACACACAGCGCTTTAACACACAAACCACAAGCTAGAGCTCCGGTAATTATGGAATCACATAGAGACCAGTCCAGTCTCTCGTTTTAAATAAGGCAAAAATAGATGATCTGTGTTTACTGCCTGCCTGCGCCTGCCTGTACTGCCTGGCTGCCTGCCTGTACTGCCTGCCTGGTTGTCACTGCCTTCCTGGCTGGCTGCTGACAGCTGAGATGCATTAAGAGCTGTTTATGGTTAGGGTCGGTTGGAGGGAGGGAGGCTCCTAAGGTTGCAGGAAGGAAGTAGTGGAAGGGTTTCTTTACCAGCACACACTGTTTTGGGCCCTGGTCAAAAGTAGAGCACAATATAGGAAATAGGGTGCTATTTGGGACACAACCTTTGTGTTATCCAAACCACAGTGGCAGGTAAAGGGGCAATCCGCAGTTGTGTCATCCATTTTTTGACTTCCATTTTTGATACTTGAAGAACGTGTCATGAGTTTAGTTCAACTGTCGTACCCCAAAAGCACAACATATAAGCTTGTTTCACTCCAATGTTTGTAAACAAAATACATGTAAATAAACACTATGAAGCCTCAAGACATAGTTAAAACTAGAATTGTATATCATGGATGGTCAGTCAATGCATCCATAGCGCTTTCTATGAATTTGAGAGTGGTAACATTTCTCCAGCCCCATCTCTCTGTTTATTAAAGCATATTGTTCAAACTGCTGACTGCCACTTTAAGCAGATAGGTCTTGATATGGATATGTTGACCTTTTGGATTTCAGGCCATTCTGGTGAACAGTTTCTTGTTTTTCAGCCTATCATGAACGTTTGCACCTCCTATTGGTAATCAGCATGCATGACATACACATGTAGCGAAGATTTGTGTTTGTGGTCATACATCGTGAAAAAAGCCTCCTGGCAAAAAGCATCTGTACTTCTTTCTTTGCAACAGGCAAGGCTACACATTGTACATTTAAACACGCATTCATTAACCCAGACCCAGAGCAAACAGCTGACACACACGCTAATAGCTAATTATCAATTATGGTGGATTTATTTACCTGGAAAAGCTATTAGCCTCTTAAGACCTCAAATCCCCCATAAGTACACTGCTGTGCTCTCACACTGGGTTGGGTAGTGGTGAGGGGGGTGCGTGTGCATGGAGGTGTAGTTCTGTGAGGCGTGACAGTGTGCTAGCTCCAGCTCTGGCCCCCTCATGCCAAAAGGTGTCAGCCCCAGCCAAGCCAGACCCTGACAGGGCTATTACCTTGGATCTGGCCGCCTGCCGCCTCCCTGACCGAGGTAAGCCCAGGCAAGGCGAGGGGGGGGGGAATTAGTGATCCTAAACACCATAGTGATTCCATTCCCCACTCTCTCCTCATGACTGATTATTTCCCTGACAGAACAGTCTTGTCAAAAACCCTTTGGTACCCTGGGTGAGATATTAGAGTATCGATTTCCTAGCGCCGATGCTAAACACGGTCGAAACCTCAGGACCATTTAGCCCCTCTGCCTTAAATGAGCCCTCCTTCCTGGTTCACCTGTAACCTTGATGGCGGGCGAGAGGAGGGAAGTAGGGGGAGAGGAGACAAGAGGCCCCAGATGTAGAGGGTTCAATTTGCAATTGCAGCCAATCTCTCCTCCCTGCTCGGCTGGATTAAGGTGAGGTCCATTCTTCTCTGGCGCCTGGGGGGCCAGGCTGTCTGGGAAGGAAACCGCCTCACCCTCACATCCCCAATGTACCTCCACCGTCCACCCTGACCTCTGTGTAAAGGGGTTGCTTTCTACATCCTTCATAGACGGACAGCATCATGGCATTCTAATTCTACATCAGATGTCAGGTGCCATGATTTCTCCCTCTCTCTCCCCCCTCTCCCTCTCCCCTCTCCCTCTCTATCTCCCCCTCTCCCTCTCTCTCCCCCCTCTCCCTCTCTCTCCCCCCTCTCCCTCTCTCCCTCCCCCTCTCCCCCACCCTCCCCCCTCCATCCCTCTCTCCATCCCCCTCTCTCTTCCCCCCTCTCCCTCCCTCTCCCCCCCCCCTCCCCTCCCTCTCCCCCCCTCTCGCTCCCTCTCTCCCTCCCTCTCTCCATCCCTCCCTCCATCATTATCACTCTCAATCATTCTCTGTCTCATTTTCTCCTTCGTTCTCTCCCTGTATGTCTACTTCAAATCTTGCTTAGGGCCCCCAAAAGGCTAGGGCCGGCCATGTGTGTGCGTGCGTGCGATTGCCTGTGTATGTGTGTGCGTATGCCTGCAGGCTTGTGTTTGTGTTTTAAAAGAGAAGCTCAGTCAGGTATTAGATCTCAGAACATTTCAAAGCCAGTGTGGGCTGCTTTTTTGGTTCTGTAAAGCAAACGTATTTGTTTACTTTTTCTTCGAACAGATCCCTCTGTACGTATTCAATTATAGTTTAATCCCAGTGCTGAGTTAATGTGTAGAGGCTAATTGTATAGCTAATAGGCTATGTGTTTGTAGATGGAACGAAGCTACAGCATCCAATGTGAAAATGACTGGGATAATTTTTGCTGTTTTAAAATTGTATAGAAATGCAGGAAATGAGCTTCAACTCTCTAACCGGCAGCATATAGCAATGGCAGGGTGACGGGGAAAATAACGTAAAAGAGAGACACGAGAGTTGTTAGACAGGCAGAGTGGTGTGTGACTTTGTAGATAAACACACACACACACTTTTAGTCAGATCTGTATCTGATTGCATTTGATTTCACTTCAGGGCCACTCTGCTAGTACTCTCTACTATCTGGACCTACATTTCTGTTTCCAAAATGGCACCGCAAATATTTGATGCATTTGCAGCTCATCTCTGCGACTCATCCTTGGACCGCACATTGTGTTTTGTACACAGTCAACCAACGGTCAGTCAGACTAAATGTAGATGGATAGAGCACTCCACTAGTTTAACCCCCTTCAGAGCAAGTCCAGAAAGTATTGTACTATTAGAGTACTGTAGTCTATTGCAGGTAAAGTGGCTCAGCAATTATAGATTAGGAATAAGATCAGGTGCTACAATGAAGGTAGATTTACACTCTCTGTCTTGCGTGTATACACATACTCAATCATGCATGTACTCATAGGTGACAGTACACATGTAAACACACAGTACACAGAGGTAAGTTCTTTATGGCGGTACTGTAAGATAAGCATTGATCAAAGTTGGGTCAGTGTAGACATGTTGAGGCTAGATGGAGAACAGCTACGGACCAAAAGTTCCATGTTCGAGTCGCATCTGGGACAACTGTAGCATTTTAGCTAACCTTAACGTGACCCTTTTTCTAACCGTAAACTAATTATCTTAACCTGCTGCATTAATAATCCTCACCTGCTGCGTTTGTTCTCCTAACATGCTGCGTTAGTTCTCCTAACCTGCTGCGTTAGTTCTCCTAACCTGCTGCGTTAGTTCTCCTAACCTGCTGCGTTAGTTCTCCTAACCTGCTGCGTTAGTTCTCCTAACCTGCTGCGTTAGTTCTCCTAACCTGCTGCGTTAATTCTCCAAACCTGCTGCGTTAGTTCTCCTAACCTCCTGCGTTAGTTCTCCTAACCTGCTGCATTAATTCTCCTAACCTACTGTGTTAGTTCTCCTAAACTACTGCGTTAGTTCTCCTAACATACTACGTTAGTTCTCCTAATCTGCTGAGTTAGTTCTCCTGATGCGTTAGTTCTCTGCTGTGTCAGATCTCCTAACCTGCTGTGTCAGATCTCCTAACCTGCTGCGTTAGATCTCCTAACCTGCTGCGTTAGTTCTCTGCTGTGTCAGTTCTCCTAACCTGCTATGCTAGTTCTCCTAACCTACTATGTTAGTTCTCCTAACCTGCTGCGTTAGATCTCCTAACCTGATGTGTTTATTTTCCTAACCTGCTGCATTAGTTCTCCTAATCTGCTGTGTTAGTTCTCCTAATCTGCTGAGTTAGTTCTCCTGCTGCGTTAGTTCTCCTAACCTGCAATGTTAGTTCTCCTAACCTGCTGTGTTGGTTCTCCTAATCTGCTGCGATGGTTTACCTAATCTACTGTGTTAGTTCTCCAAACCTACTGCGTTAATTCTCCTAACCAACTGCGCTAATTCTCCTAACCTGCTGCATTAGTTCTCCTAACCTGCTGTGTTAGTTCTCCTAACCTGCTGCATTAGTTCTCCTAACCTGCTGTGTTAGTTCTCCTAATCTGCTGTGTTGGTTCTCCTAATCAGCTGCGATGGTTCACATAATCTACTACGTTAGTTCTCCTAATCTGCTGAGTTAGTTCTCTGCTGTGTCAGTTCTCCTAACCTGTTATGTTAGTTCTCCTAACTTGCTGTGTCAGTTCTCCTAACCTGCTGCGTTAGTTCTCTGCTGTGTCAGTTCTCCTAACCTGCAATGTTAGTTCTCCTAACCTGCTGTGTTGGTTCTCCTAATCTGCTGTGATGGTTCACCTAATCTACTGTGTTAGTTCTCCTAACCTACTGCATTAATTCTCCTAACCAACTGCGCTAATTCTCCTAACCTGCTGCATTAGCTCTCCTAACCTGCTGCATTAATTCTCCTAACCTACTGCATTAGTTCTCCTAACCTGTTGTGTTAGTTCTACTAACCTGCTGCTTTAGATCTCTTAACCTGCTGCTTTAGTTCTCCTAAACTGCTGCATTAGTTCTCCTAATTTACTGCAATGGATCTCCTAATCTACTGCGTTACTTCGCCTAACCTGCTGCGTTAGTTCTCCTAACCTGCTGCGTTAGTTCTCCTAATCTGCTGCGTTAGTTCTCGTAGCCTGCTGCTTTAGTTCTCTGCTGCGTTAGTTCTCCTAACCTGCTGCGTTAGTTCTCCTAACTTGATGTGTTAGTTCTCCTAACCTGCTGTGTTAGTTCTCCTATCCTGCTGCTTTAGTTCTCCTAACCTGCCGTATTAGTTCTCCTAACCTGCTGCGTTACTTATCTGCTGCGTTAGTTCTCCTAACCTACTGCGTTAGTTCTCCTAACCTGCTGCATTAGTTCTCCTAATCTGTTGCGTTAGTTCTCCTAACCTGCTGCGTTAGATCTCTTAACCTGCTGCTTTAGTTCTCCTAAACTGCTGCTTTAGTTCTCCTAATTTACTGCAATGGATCTCCTAATCTACTGCGTTAGTTCTCCTAACCTACTGCGTTAGTTCTCCTAACGTACTGCATCAGTTCTCCTAACCGGGTGCGTTAGTTCTCCTAATCTGCTGCGTTAGTTCTCGTAGCCTGCTGATTTAGTTCTCTGCTGCGTTAGTTCTCTTAACCTGCTTAGTTAGTTCTCGTAACCTGCTGCGTTAGTTCTCGTAACCTGCTGCTTTTGATCTCTGCAAGGTTAGTCCTGCTGTGTTATTTTTCCTAACCTGCTGCATTCGTAATCATAACCTGCTGCATTACTTCCCCCTATCCTGCTGTGTTGGTTCTCCTAACCTGCTGCGTTAGTTCTCGTAACCTGCTGCTTTATTTCTCTGCAAGGTTAGTTTTCCTAACCTGCTGCGTTAGTTCTCGTAACCTGCTGCTTTATTTCTCTGCAAGGTTAGTTCTCCTAACCTGCTGTGTTAGTTCCCCCTAACCTACTGCGTTAATTTTCCTAACATGCTGTGTTTATTCTCCTAACCTACTGCATTAGTTATCCAAACCTACTGTGTTGGTTCTCCTAACCAACTGCGTTAGTTCTCTTAACCTGCTAAGTTAGTTCTCCTAACCTGATGCTTTAGTTCTCCTAACCAACTGCGTTATTTCTCTTAACCTGCTAAGTTAGTTCTCCTAAACTGATGCGTTCATTCTCCTAACCTTCTGCGTTAGTTCTCCTCTCTTGCTGTGTTAGTACACTAACCTGCTGTGTAATTTCTCCTAACCTGCTGTGTTAGTTCTCCTAACCTGCTGCGTTAGTTCTCCTAACCCTGCTGCTTTAGTTCTCCTGATGCGTTAGTTCTCCTGATGCTTTAGTTCTCCTGATGCGTTAGTTCTCCTAACCTGCTGCTTTAGTTCTCCTGATACGTTAGTTCTCCTGATGCTTTAGTTCTCCTGATGCGTTAGTTCTCCTAACCTGCTGCTTTAGTTCTCCTAACCTGCTGCTTTAGTTCTCCTGATGCGTTCGTTCTCCTAACCTGCTGCTTTAGTTCTCCTGATGCGTTAGTTCTCCTAACCTGCTGCTTGAGTTCTCCTGATGCGTTAGTTCTCCTAACCTGCTGCTTTAGTTCTCCTGATGCGTCAGTTCTCCTAACCCTGCTGCTTTAGTTCTCCTGATGCGTCAGTTCTTCTAACCTGCTGCTTTAGTTCTCCTGATGCTTTAGTTCTCCTAACCCTGCTGCTTTAGTTCTCCTGATGCGTTAGTTTTCCTAACCCTGCTGCTTTAGTTCTCCTGATGCGTTAGTTCTCCTAACCTGCTGCGTTAGTTCTCCTGATGCGTTAGTTTTCCTAACCCTGCTGCTTTAGTTCTCCTGATGCGTTAGTTTTCCTAACCCTGCTGCTTTAGTTCTCCTGATGCGTCAGTTCTCCTAACCCTGCTGCTTTAGTTCTCCTGATGCGTTAGTTTTCCTAACCCTGCTGCTTTAGTTCTCCTGATGCGTTAGTTCTCCTAACCTGCTGCGTTAGTTCTCCTAACCCTGCTGCTTTAGTTCTCCTGATGCGTTAGTTCTCCTGATGCGTTAGTTCTCCTAACCTGCTGCTTTAGTTCTCCTGATGCGTTAGTTCTCCTAACCTGCTGCTTTAGTTCTCCTAACTTGATGTGTTAGTTCTCCTAGCCTGCTGTGTTAGTTCTCCTATCCTGCTGCTTTAGTTCTCCTAACCTGCCGTATTAGTTCTCCTAACCTGCTGCGTTACTTATCTGCTGCGTTAGTTCTCCTAACCTACTGCGTTAGTTCTCCTAACCTGCTGCATTAGTTCTCCTAATCTGTTGCGTTAGTTCTCCTAACCTGCTGCGTTAGATCTCTTAACCTGCTGCTTTAGTTCTCCTAAACTGCTGCTTTAGTTCTCCTAATTTACTGCAATGGATCTCCTAATCTACTGCGTTAGTTCTCCTAACCTACTGCGTTAGTTCTCCTAACGTACTGCATCAGTTCTCCTAACCGGGTGCGTTAGTTCTCCTAATCTGCTGCGTTAGTTCTCGTAGCCTGCTGATTTAGTTCTCTGCTGCGTTAGTTCTCTTAACCTGCTTAGTTAGTTCTCGTAACCTGCTGCGTTAGTTCTCGTAACCTGCTGCTTTTGATCTCTGCAAGGTTAGTCCTGCTGTGTTATTTTTCCTAACCTGCTGCATTCGTAATAATAACCTGCTGCATTACTTCCCCCTATCCTGCTGTGTTGGTTCTCCTAACCTGCTGCGTTAGTTCTCGTAACCTGCTGCTTTATTTCTCTGCAAGGTTAGTTTTCCTAACCTGCTGCGTTAGTTCTCGTAACCTGCTGCTTTATTTCTCTGCAAGGTTAGTTTTCCTAACCTGCTGTGTTAGTTCCCCCTAACCTACTGCGTTAATTTTCCTAACATGCTGTGTTTATTCTCCTAACCTACTGCATTAGTTATCCAAACCTACTGTGTTGGTTCTCCTAACCAACTGCGTTAGTTCTCTTAACCTGCTAAGTTAGTTCTCCTAACCTGATGCTTTAGTTCTCCTAACCAACTGCGTTATTTCTCTTAACCTGCTAAGTTAGTTCTCCTAAACTGATGTGTTCGTTCTCCTAACCTTCTGCGTTAGTTCTCCTCTCTTGCTGTGTTAGTACACTAACCTGCTGTGTAATTTCTCCTAACCTGCTGTGTTAGTTCTCCTAACCTGCTGCGTTAGTTCTCCTAACCCTGCTGCTTTAGTTCTCCTGATGCGTTAGTTCTCCTGATGCTTTAGTTCTCCTGATGCGTTAGTTCTCCTAACCTGCTGCTTTAGTTCTCCTAACCTGCTGCTTTAGTTCTCCTGATGCGTTCGTTCTCCTAACCTGCTGCTTTAGTTCTCCTGATGCGTTAGTTCTCCTAACCTGCTGCTTGAGTTCTCCTGATGCGTTAGTTCTCCTAACCTGCTGCTTTAGTTCTCCTGATGCGTCAGTTCTCCTAACCCTGCTGCTTTAGTTCTCCTCATGCGTCAGTTCTTCTAACCTGCTGCTTTAGTTCTCCTGATGCGTTAGTTCTCCTAACCCTGCTGCTTTAGTTCTTCTGATGCGTTAGTTCTCCTAACCCTGCTGCTTTAGTTCTCCTGATGCGTTAGTTCTCCTAACCTGCTGCGTTAGTTCTCCTAACCCTGCTGCTTTAGTTCTCCTGATGCGTTAGTTCTCCTGATGCGTTAGTTCTCCTAACCTGCTGCTTTAGTTCTCCTGATGCGTTAGTTCTCCTAACCTGCTGCTTTAGTTCTCCTGATGCGTTAGTTCTCCTAACCTGCTGCTTTAGTTCTCCTGATGCGTTAGTTCTCCTAACCTGCTGCTTTAGTTCTCTTGGTGTGTTAGTTCTCCTAACTCTGCTGCTTTAGTTCTCCTAACCCTGCTGCTTTAGTTCTCCTGATGCGTTAGTTCTCCTGATGCTTTAGTTCTCCTGATGCGTTAGTTCTCCTGACCTGCTGCGTTAGTTCTCCTAACCTGCTGCTTTAGTTCTCCTGATGCGTTAGTTCTCCTAACCCTGCTGCTTTAGTTCTCCTGATGCGTTAGTTCTCCTGATGGGTTAGTTCTCCTAACCCTGCTGCTTTAGTTCTCCTGATGCGTTAGTTCTCCTGATGCGTTAGTTCTCCTAACCTGCTGCTTTAGTTCTCCTGATGCGTTAGTTCTCCTAACCTGCTGCTTTAGTTCTCCTGCTGCATTAGTTCTCGTAACCTGCTGCTTTATTTCTCTGCAAGGTTAGTTTTCCTAACCTGCTGCGTTAGTTCCCCCTAACCTACTGCGTTAATTTTCCTAACATGCTGTGTTTATTCTCCTAACCTACTGCATTAGTTATCCAAACCTACTGTGTTGGTTCTCCTAACCAACTGCGTTAGTTCTCTTATCCTGCTAAGTTAGTTCTCCTAAACTGATGCGTTCGTTCTCCTAACCTTCTGCGTTAGTTCACCTCTCTTGCTGTGTTAGTTCACTAACCTGCTGTGTAATTTCTCCTAACCTGCTGTGTTAGTTCTCCTAACCTGCTGCGTTAGTTCTCCTAACCCTGCTGCTTTAGTTCTCCTGATGCGTTAGTTCTCCTGATGCGTTAGTTCTCCTGATGCGTTAGTTCTCCTGATGCGTTAGTTCTCCTAACCTGCTGCTTTAGTTCTCCTGATGCGTTAGTTCTCCTAACCTGCTGCTTTAGTTCTCCTGATGCGTTAGTTCTCCTAACCTGCTGCTTTAGTTCTCCTGATGCGTCAGTTCTCCTAACCCTGCTGCTTTAGTTCTCCTGATGCGTCAGTTCTCCTAACCCTGCTGCTTTAGTTCTCCTGATGCGTTAGTTCTCCTAACCCTGCTGCTTTAGTTCTCCTGATGCGTTAGTTCTCCTAACCCTGCTGCTTTAGTTCTCCTAACCCTGCTGCTTTAGTTCTCCTGATGCGTTAGTTCTCCTAACCTGCTGTGTTAGTTCTCCTAACCCTGCTGCTTTAGTTCTCCTGATGCGTTAGTTCTCCTAACCTGCTGCTTTAGTTCTCCTGATGCGTTAGTTCTCCTAACCTGCTGCTTTAGTTCTCCTGATGCGTTAGTTCTCCTAACCTGCTGCTTTAGTTCTCCTGATGCATTAGTTCTCCTAACCTGCTGCTTTAGTTCTGATGCGTTAGTTCTCCTGAAGCGTTAGTTCTCCTGATGCGTTAGTTCTCTGCTGTGTAATTTCTCCTAGCCTGCTGCTTTAGATCTCCTAACCTGCTGCGTTAGTTCTCCTAACCCTGCTGCTTTAGTTCTCCTGATGCGTTAGTTCTCCTAACCTGCTGCTTTAGTTCTCCTGATGCGTTAGTTCTCCTAACCTGCTGCTTGAGTTCTCCTGATGCGTTAGTTCTCCTAACCTGCTGCTTTAGTTCTTCTGATGCGTTAGTTCTCCTAACCCTGCTGCTTTAGTTCTCCTAAACTGCTGCTTTAGTTCTCCTAATTTACTGCAATGGATCTCCTAATCTACTGCGTTAGTTCTCCTAACCTACTGCGTTAGTTCTCCTAACGTACTGCATCAGTTCTCCTAACCGGGTGCGTTAGTTCTCCTAATCTGCTGCGTTAGTTCTCGTAGCCTGCTGATTTAGTTCTCTGCTGCGTTAGTTCTCTTAACCTGCTTAGTTAGTTCTCGTAACCTGCTGCGTTAGTTCTCGTAACCTGCTGCTTTTGATCTCTGCAAGGTTAGTCCTGCTGTGTTATTTTTCCTAACCTGCTGCATTCGTAATCATAACCTGCTGCATTACTTCCCCCTATCCTGCTGTGTTGGTTCTCCTAACCTGCTGCGTTAGTTCTCGTAACCTGCTGCTTTATTTCTCTGCAAGGTTAGTTTTCCTAACCTGCTGCGTTAGTTCTCGTAACCTGCTGCTTTATTTCTCTGCAAGGTTAGTTTTCCTAACCTGCTGTGTTAGTTCCCCCTAACCTACTGCGTTAATTTTCCTAACATGCTGTGTTTATTCTCCTAACCTACTGCATTAGTTATCCAAACCTACTGTGTTGGTTCTCCTAACCAACTGCGTTAGTTCTCTTAACCTGCTAAGTTAGTTCTCCTAACCTGATGCTTTAGTTCTCCTAACCAACTGCGTTATTTCTCTTAACCTGCTAAGTTAGTTCTCCTAAACTGATGCGTTCATTCTCCTAACCTTCTGCGTTAGTTCTCCTCTCTTGCTGTGTTAGTACACTAACCTGCTGTGTAATTTCTCCTAACCTGCTGTGTTAGTTCTCCTAACCTGCTGCGTTAGTTCTCCTAACCCTGCTGCTTTAGTTCTCCTGATGCGTTAGTTCTCCTGATGCTTTAGTTCTCCTGATGCGTTAGTTCTCCTAACCTGCTGCTTTAGTTCTCCTAACCTGCTGCTTTAGTTCTCCTGATGCGTTCGTTCTCCTAACCTGCTGCTTTAGTTCTCCTGATGCGTTAGTTCTCCTAACCTGCTGCTTGAGTTCTCCTGATGCGTTAGTTCTCCTAACCTGCTGCTTTAGTTCTCCTGATGCGTCAGTTCTCCTAACCCTGCTGCTTTAGTTCTCCTGATGCGTCAGTTCTTCTAACCTGCTGCTTTAGTTCTCCTGATGCGTTAGTTCTCCTAACCCTGCTGCTTTAGTTCTCCTGATGCGTTAGTTTTCCTAACCCTGCTGCTTTAGTTCTCCTGATGCGTTAGTTCTCCTAACCTGCTGCGTTAGTTCTCCTAACCCTGCTGCTTTAGTTCTCCTGATGCGTTAGTTCTCCTGATGCGTTAGTTCTCCTAACCTGCTGCTTTAGTTCTCCTGATGCGTTAGTTCTCCTAACCTGCTGCTTTAGTTCTCCTAACTTGATGTGTTAGTTCTCCTAGCCTGCTGTGTTAGTTCTCCTATCCTGCTGCTTTAGTTCTCCTAACCTGCCGTATTAGTTCTCCTAACCTGCTGCGTTACTTATCTGCTGCGTTAGTTCTCCTAACCTACTGCGTTAGTTCTCCTAACCTGCTGCATTAGTTCTCCTAATCTGTTGCGTTAGTTCTCCTAACCTGCTGCGTTAGATCTCTTAACCTGCTGCTTTAGTTCTCCTAAACTGCTGCTTTAGTTCTCCTAATTTACTGCAATGGATCTCCTAATCTACTGCGTTAGTTCTCCTAACCTACTGCGTTAGTTCTCCTAACGTACTGCATCAGTTCTCCTAACCGGGTGCGTTAGTTCTCCTAATCTGCTGCGTTAGTTCTCGTAGCCTGCTGATTTAGTTCTCTGCTGCGTTAGTTCTCTTAACCTGCTTAGTTAGTTCTCGTAACCTGCTGCGTTAGTTCTCGTAACCTGCTGCTTTTGATCTCTGCAAGGTTAGTCCTGCTGTGTTATTTTTCCTAACCTGCTGCATTCGTAATAATAACCTGCTGCATTACTTCCCCCTATCCTGCTGTGTTGGTTCTCCTAACCTGCTGCGTTAGTTCTCGTAACCTGCTGCTTTATTTCTCTGCAAGGTTAGTTTTCCTAACCTGCTGCGTTAGTTCTCGTAACCTGCTGCTTTATTTCTCTGCAAGGTTAGTTTTCCTAACCTGCTGTGTTAGTTCCCCCTAACCTACTGCGTTAATTTTCCTAACATGCTGTGTTTATTCTCCTAACCTACTGCATTAGTTATCCAAACCTACTGTGTTGGTTCTCCTAACCAACTGCGTTAGTTCTCTTAACCTGCTAAGTTAGTTCTCCTAACCTGATGCTTTAGTTCTCCTAACCAACTGCGTTATTTCTCTTAACCTGCTAAGTTAGTTCTCCTAAACTGATGTGTTCGTTCTCCTAACCTTCTGCGTTAGTTCTCCTCTCTTGCTGTGTTAGTACACTAACCTGCTGTGTAATTTCTCCTAACCTGCTGTGTTAGTTCTCCTAACCTGCTGCGTTAGTTCTCCTAACCCTGCTGCTTTAGTTCTCCTGATGCGTTAGTTCTCCTGATGCTTTAGTTCTCCTGATGCGTTAGTTCTCCTAACCTGCTGCTTTAGTTCTCCTAACCTGCTGCTTTAGTTCTCCTGATGCGTTCGTTCTCCTAACCTGCTGCTTTAGTTCTCCTGATGCGTTAGTTCTCCTAACCTGCTGCTTGAGTTCTCCTGATGCGTTAGTTCTCCTAACCTGCTGCTTTAGTTCTCCTGATGCGTCAGTTCTCCTAACCCTGCTGCTTTAGTTCTCCTCATGCGTCAGTTCTTCTAACCTGCTGCTTTAGTTCTCCTGATGCGTTAGTTCTCCTAACCCTGCTGCTTTAGTTCTTCTGATGCGTTAGTTCTCCTAACCCTGCTGCTTTAGTTCTCCTGATGCGTTAGTTCTCCTAACCTGCTGCGTTAGTTCTCCTAACCCTGCTGCTTTAGTTCTCCTGATGCGTTAGTTCTCCTGATGCGTTAGTTCTCCTAACCTGCTGCTTTAGTTCTCCTGATGCGTTAGTTCTCCTAACCTGCTGCTTTAGTTCTCCTGATGCGTTAGTTCTCCTAACCTGCTGCTTTAGTTCTCCTGATGCGTTAGTTCTCCTAACCTGCTGCTTTAGTTCTCTTGGTGTGTTAGTTCTCCTAACTCTGCTGCTTTAGTTCTCCTAACCCTGCTGCTTTAGTTCTCCTGATGCGTTAGTTCTCCTGATGCTTTAGTTCTCCTGATGCGTTAGTTCTCCTGACCTGCTGCGTTAGTTCTCCTAACCTGCTGCTTTAGTTCTCCTGATGCGTTAGTTCTCCTAACCCTGCTGCTTTAGTTCTCCTGATGCGTTAGTTCTCCTGATGGGTTAGTTCTCCTAACCCTGCTGCTTTAGTTCTCCTGATGCGTTAGTTCTCCTGATGCGTTAGTTCTCCTAACCTGCTGCTTTAGTTCTCCTGATGCGTTAGTTCTCCTAACCTGCTGCTTTAGTTCTCCTGCTGCATTAGTTCTCGTAACCTGCTGCTTTATTTCTCTGCAAGGTTAGTTTTCCTAACCTGCTGCGTTAGTTCCCCCTAACCTACTGCGTTAATTTTCCTAACATGCTGTGTTTATTCTCCTAACCTACTGCATTAGTTATCCAAACCTACTGTGTTGGTTCTCCTAACCAACTGCGTTAGTTCTCTTATCCTGCTAAGTTAGTTCTCCTAAACTGATGCGTTCGTTCTCCTAACCTTCTGCGTTAGTTCACCTCTCTTGCTGTGTTAGTTCACTAACCTGCTGTGTAATTTCTCCTAACCTGCTGTGTTAGTTCTCCTAACCTGCTGCGTTAGTTCTCCTAACCCTGCTGCTTTAGTTCTCCTGATGCGTTAGTTCTCCTGATGCGTTAGTTCTCCTGATGCGTTAGTTCTCCTGATGCGTTAGTTCTCCTAACCTGCTGCTTTAGTTCTCCTGATGCGTTAGTTCTCCTAACCTGCTGCTTTAGTTCTCCTGATGCGTTAGTTCTCCTAACCTGCTGCTTTAGTTCTCCTGATGCGTCAGTTCTCCTAACCCTGCTGCTTTAGTTCTCCTGATGCGTCAGTTCTCCTAACCCTGCTGCTTTAGTTCTCCTGATGCGTTAGTTCTCCTAACCCTGCTGCTTTAGTTCTCCTGATGCGTTAGTTCTCCTAACCCTGCTTCTTTAGTTCTCCTAACCCTGCTGCTTTAGTTCTCCTGATGCGTTAGTTCTCCTAACCTGCTGCGTTAGTTCTCCTAACCCTGCTGCTTTAGTTCTCCTGATGCGTTAGTTCTCCTAACCTGCTGCTTTAGTTCTCCTGATGCGTTAGTTCTCCTAACCTGCTGCTTTAGTTCTCCTGATGCGTTAGTTCTCCTAACCTGCTGCTTTAGTTCTCCTGATGCATTAGTTCTCCTAACCTGCTGCTTTAGTTCTGATGCGTTAGTTCTCCTGAAGCGTTAGTTCTCCTGATGCGTTAGTTCTCTGCTGTGTAATTTCTCCTAGCCTGCTGCTTTAGATCTCCTAACCTGCTGCGTTAGTTCTCCTAACCCTGCTGCTTTAGTTCTCCTGATGCGTTAGTTCTCCTAACCTGCTGCTTTAGTTCTCCTGATGCGTTAGTTCTCCTAACCTGCTGCTTGAGTTCTCCTGATGCGTTAGTTCTCCTAACCTGCTGCTTTAGTTCTCCTGATGCGTTAGTTCTCCTAACCTGCTGCTTTAGTTCTCCTGATGCGTTAGTTCTCCTAACCTGCTGCTTTAGTTCTCCTGATGCGTTAGTTCTCCTAACCTGCTGCTTTAGTTCTCCTGATGCATTAGTTCTCCTAACCTGCTGCTTTAGTTCTGATGCGTTAGTTCTCCTGAAGCGTTAGTTCTCCTGATGCGTTAGTTCTCTGCTGTGTAATTTCTCCTAGCCTGCTGCGTTAGATCTCCTAACCTGCTGCGTTAGATCTCCTATCCTGATGCGTTAGATCTCCTAACATGATGCGTTAGATCTCCTATCCTGATGCGTTAGATCTCCTAACCTGATGCGTTAGATCTCCTAATCTGCTGTGTTAGTTCTCCTAACCTGCTGTGTTAGTTCTCCTAACCTGCTGTGTTAGTTCTCCTAACCTGCTGCATTAGTTCTCCTAACCTGCTGCATTAGTTCTCCCAACCTACTGCTTTAGATATGCTAACCTGCTGCGTTAATTCTCCTATCCGACTGCGTTAATTCTCCTATTTTACTGCGGTAGTTCTCCTAACCTATTGAGTTGGTTCTCCTAACCTGCTTCATTAATTCTCCCAACCTGCTGCATTAGTTCTCTGCTGCGTTAGTTCTCGTAACCTGCTGCATTAGATCTCTTAATCTGCTTATTTAGTCCTCCTAGCCTGCTGCGTTAGTTCTCTGCTATGTTAGTTCTCCTAACCTGCTGTGTTATTTCTCCTGACCAACTGCGTTAATTATCCTATCTTACTGCAGTAGTTCTCCTAACCTATTGTGTTAGTTCTCCTAATCTACTGCGCTAGTTCTCCTAACCTACTGAGTTAGTTCTCCAACCTACTGCGCTAATTCTCTTAACCTGCTGCGTTAGTTCTCCTAACCTGCTGCATTAATTCTCTTAACCTACTGCGTTAGTTCTCCTAACCCGCTGCATTAGTTCTCCTAACCTGCTGTGTTAGATCTCTTAACCTGCTGCATTAGTTCTCCTAATCTGCTGCATTAGTTCTTCTAATCTACTGCGATGGTTCTCCTAATCTACTGTGTTAGTTCTCCTAACCTGCTGTGTTAGTTCTCCTAACCTGCTGCATTAGTTCTCCTGACCTGCTGCATTAGTTCTCCCAACCTACTGCTTTAGATATGCTAACCTGTTGCGTTAATTCTCCTGTCCGACTGCGTTAATTCTCCTATTTTACTGCGGTAGTTCTCCTAACCTATTGAGTTGGTTCTCCTAACCTGCTTCATTAATTCTCCCAACCTGCTGCGTTAGTTCTCTGCTGCGTTAGTTTTCCTAACGTGCTGCATTAGATCTCTTAACCGGCTTATTTAGTTCTCCTGACCTGCTGCGTTAGTTCTCCTAACCTGCTGCGTTAGTTCTCCTAACCTGCTGCTTTAGTCCTCCTAACCTGCTGCGTTAGTCCTCCTAACCTGCTGCGTTAGTTCTCTGCTGTGTCAGTTCTCCTAACCTGCTGCGTTAGTTCTCGTAATGTCACGGCTGTTGTAGGAAGAAGCGGACCAAAGTGCAGCGTGTGTGTTGTTCCACATTTTATTTACACTGTGAAACTATGCGATACATAAACATAAACTAAAGAACAAAACAACAAACCGTGATGCAGAGTTGAAACATACACTACTCAAAAAACAATCTCCCACACACCCAGGTGGGAAAAAAAACCTACTTAAGTATGATCTCCAATTAGAGACAACGAGGACCAGCTGCCTCTAATTGGAAATCATCCCAAACAAAACCCCAACATAGAAATACAAAACTAGACCCTGACAACATAGAAATAGAAAGCATTGAGAAAAAAAACCTGTCACGGCCTGACCTACTCTACCATAGAAAATAACATCTTTCTATGGTCAGGACGTGACACGTAACCTGCTGCTTTAGTTCTCTGCAAGGTTAGTTCTCCTAACCTGCTGTGTTTGTTCTCCTAACCTGCTCCATTAGTTCTCCTAACTTGCTGCGTTACTGCCCCCTAACCCGCTGCGTTTGTTCTCCTAACCTGCTGCTTTAGTTCTCCTAACCCGCTGCTTTAGTTCTCCTAACCTGCTGCGTTAGTTCTCCCAACCTGCTGCGTTAGTTCTCCTAACCTGCTGCTTTAGTTCTCTGCAAGGTTAGTTCTCCTAACCTGCTGTGTTTGTTCTCCTAACCTGCTGCGTTAGTTCTCCTAACCTGCTGCTTTAGGTCTCTGCAAGGTTAGTTCTCCTAACCTGCTGTGTTTGTTCTCCTAACCTGCTCCATTAGTTCTCCTAACTTGCTGCGTTATTGCCCCCTAACCCGCTGCGTTAGTTCTCCTAACCTGCTGCTTTAGTCCTCCTAACCTGCTGCGTTAGTTCTCTGCTGCGTTAGTTCTCCTAACCTGCACTCCATCTAGCCACAACCAAGCAGCCAGTGTTCCTTATTTAGACAGTGAGAAAATCTTTCTTTAGCTGCATTTTCCTCTAGATGATATACTTTGTGTGCATCCCCAAATGACACTCTATTCCCTATATAGTGTACTACTTTTGATGAGAGGCCCTTCAGTGGTCGTCCAAAGTAGTGCACTATAAAGGGTGTAGGGTGCCGTTTGGGACATAAACTTGATTACAGCTGATCCGCCCGGGTCTAAACAGTAGTGTGGTAATGTGGGGGTTGTTGGGCTGGATATTTATCTCACAGGTGAAATAAGGATTCAAGGTCAAACAGAAGCAAAGTGAACCCAGCATGCAGACAGAACAAACTTCTGTCAACACACACGCGTTACCAAATAAACAATGCGTGCAGTGAGCCGTTGAACCTGGTTTGTGTGTTTTAAACTCTATACCCTTACAATTAATGGATAGTAGTAGTAGTTCGCCCAGATGCTGTGTGTTTACTCTCATGACATCACAGAGAAATCAGAGAGGAAATTACTGTTTGTCCTGTTATACTACGCACACACACACACACACACACACACACACACACACACACACACACACACACACACACACACACACACACACACACACACACACACACACACACACACACACACACACACACACACACACACACACACACACACACCGCACAGATGATTTCAATTTTTTCTTTTTAGTCCTTTTCAAGCACTAGGTAAAGAAGTAAGGTTTTTCCCTTCTCTTTCTGTAGGTCTTTAGATACAGTGTGTGATGCTGACAGTGAAAGGCCATCACAGTTGTAGCCTAAGAACCTTGTCTTAGATGACATCACTCTCTCTCTCTTCTTCTTCTCTCTCTCTTCTTCTCTCTTCTTCTCTCTCTTCTCTGTCTCCTCTCTTCTTCTCTCTCTCTGTGTCACTTGTTCTCTTTCTTTTGCTATCACGCTCTGTACTCACCATTTCCCCTCCTCCACTCTTAGCTGTCCCTGTCTACTGTCTCTCTATCCTTCTTACTTGTTTATTCATTTATTTTTTATTTCACCTTTATTTAACCAGGTAGGCTAATTGAGAACAAGTTCTCATTTGCAACTGCGACCTGGCCAAGATAAAGCAAAGCAGTTTGACACATACAACAACACAGAGTTACACATGGAATAAACAAACATACAATCAATAATACAGTACAAAAATCTATATACAGCATGTACAAATGAGGTAGGATGAGAGAGGTAAGGCAATAAATAGGCCATGATGGCAAAGTAATTACAATATAGCAATTAAACACTGGAATGGTAGGATGTGCAGAAGATGAATGTGCAAGTTGAGATACAAGTTGAGGTGCAAAGGAGCAAGATAAATAAATAAATACAGTATGGGGATGAGGTAGAATGGATGGACTATTTACAGATGAGCTATGTACAGGTGCAGTGATCTGTGAGCTGCTCTGACAGCTGGTGCTTAAAGCTAGTGAGGGAGGTAAGAGTCTCCAGCTTCAGAGATTTTTGCAGTTTGTTCCAGTCATTGGCAGCAGAAAACTGGAAGGAGAGGCGGCCAAAGAAAGAATTGGCTTTGGGGGTGACCAGTGAGATATACCTGCTGGTGCGCGTGCTACGGGTGGGTACTGCTATGGTGACCAGTGAGCTGAGATAAGGCGGGGCTTTACCTAGCAGAGACTTGTAGATGACCTGGAGCCAGTGGGTTTGGAGACGAGTATGAAGTGAGGGCCAGCCAATGAGAGCATACAGGTCGCAGTGGTGGGTAGTATTTGGGGCTTTGGTGACAGAACGGATGGCACTGTGATAGACCGCATCCAATTTGTTGAGTAGGGTGTTGGAGGCTATTTTGTAAATGACATCGCCGAAGTCTAGGATTGGTAGGGTGGTCAGTTTTACGAGGGTATGTTTGGCAGCATGAGTGAAGGATGCTTTGTTGCGAAATAGGAAGCCAATTCTCGATAAAATATCTATGAGGGTGTTTATGGATCTGGAGCTGTACTTGGTAGGTTCATTGATAATTTGTGTGAGATTGAGGGCATCAAGCTTAGATTGTAGGATGGCTGGGGTGTTAAGCATGTCCCAGTTTAGGTCACCTAGCAGCACGAGCTCAGAAGATAGAAGGGGGGCAATCAATTCACATATGGTGTCCAGGGCACAGCTGGGGGCAGAGGGTGGTCTATAGCAAGCGACAACGGTGAGAGACTTGTTTCTGGAAAGGTGCATTTTTAGAAGTAGAAGCTCAAATTGTTTTGGTACAGACCTGGATAGTAAGATAGAACTCTGCAGGCTATCTCTGCAGTAGATTGTAACACCGTCCCCTTTGGCAGTTCTATCTTGGCTGAAAATGCTATAGTTAGGGATGGAAGTTTCAGGGTTTTTGGTGGTTTTCCTAAGCCAGGATTCAGACACGGCTAAGACATCTGGGTTGGCAGAATGTGCTAAAACAGTGAATAAAGCAAACTTAGGGAGTAGGCTTCTAATGTTAACATGCATGAAACCAAGGCTTTTACGGTTACAGAAGTCAACAAATGAGAGCACCTGGGGAGTAGGAGTGGAGCTAGGCACTGCAGGTCCTGGATTAACCTCTACATCACCAGAGGAACAGAGGAGAAGTAGGATAAGGGTACGGCTAAAGGCTATAAGAACTGTCCGTTTAGCACGTTCGGAACAGAAAGTAAAGGGAGCAGGTTTCTGGGCACGATAGCATAGATTCAAGGCATAATGTACAGACAAAGGTATGGTAGGAAGAGAGTACATTGGAGGTAAACCTAGGCATTGAGTAATGAAGAGAGAGATATAGTCTCTAGAGATGTTTAAACCAGGTGATGTCATCATATATGTAGGAGGTGGAACAACATGGTTGGGTAAGGCATATTGAGCAGAGCTATAGGCTCTACAGTGAAATAAGACAGTAATCACTAACCAGGACAGTAATGGACGAGGCATATTGATATTAGGGAGAGGCATGCGTAGCCAAGTGATCGTATGGGTCCAGTGAGTGGTTGGGCTGGCTGGGGACACGGCAATTCAGACAGTAAGCAGGCCGGTGCTAGCAGGCTAGCAGTTAGCAGGCCGGGGCTAGCAAGCTAGCATAAGGGCCTCAGAGGGACGTCGCGATGGGGGAAAATTCTGTTTTTGCCTCCTCGTGCGGTGACGTCGATAGACCAGTCGTGGAATTAGTAGGGTTCGAAGTAGCAGAGGGGTCCAAGTCCAATGGGCAAAATGGGTATAGTGGTCCAAGAACATCAGGTGAAATATATAGTAACCATTACTACCCAGCAATTGTCTTTCATTAATGTATTTATTAAATTGATAAATTATAATGGTCTCTGAAATAAGGATGGATTGTTGCCTGTTCAGTTATTAGTTTGTCTAACAATCTAAAGGAGAACTAGTCCTCAAAGAAAACCCAAAATATAAGAAATAATTAAGAAAATAAAGTAGACCTTAGAATTAACCTTCCAAACTTTGGTTCTCCAAAGTCAAAAGTCCAGAAAAGGAAACTCTATTTGATAAACAGTACAATATCCCTTACAAGTCTTTGAAAAAGTTCTCACTCATATGGAATGAGAACTTTTAAACTATAAACAGTTACCAAACATTTCTGTCCACAACATACAGTGAAGATAGCTTCTCCCCTCCCTGACACTCAAACGTAGGATGTGTTCAGTCGATTGAGCATAGCAGTTTGTACTGGACGACACGCTTCCCCAGAACATTCTTCAACGTTCTTGAACAGACTTTGAGGTACTTTTTCCCATTTGGTGGGTGAGGCTTGAAGCAATGAGTGACGTATTTAAAGGGCCTGTTGACTGCTTCCCAACCCCTCCTCGTTTTTCAACTGTTAGTTCAGAACAGCCCTGTTTCCGTTTAATTGAATGTTGCAGTACGTTTTTCTGTACTAAATGCAGCCCAGGAAGTGACAATGGGTGTGGCCAGGGAGTGACTGGGCAGAGCTCACAGACTATAACACATTTCAAGGAACCATGGAACCTTGTGGGTTACAAACTGCACAGGTGTACTATTCTGAGGTTATTATTACTGAAAATACTGTACCAGTCAATAGTTTGGACACACCTACTCATTCAAGTGTCTTTCTTTATTTTAGCTATTTCGTACATTATAGAATAATAGTGAAGGCATCAAAACTATGAAATAACACATATAGAATCATGTAAAAAAAGGTTTTTATATTTGAGAATCTTCAAAGTTGCCACCCTTTGCCTTGACAGCTTTGCACACTCTTGGCATTCTCTAAACCAGCTTCATGAGGAATGCTTTTCCAACAGTCTTGAAGGAGTTCCCACATATGTGATCAAAATACACCTCCAGGCTGTGTAAGGGCTATTTGACCAAGAAGGAGAGTGATGGAGTGCTGCATCAGATGACCTGGCCTCCTCTGCAGCAGAGGTAACTCTGGGTCTTCCTTTCCTGTGGCGGTCCTCATGTGAGCCAGTTTCATTATAGCCCTTGATGGTTTTTGCGACTGCACTCGAAGAAACTTTCAAAGTTCTTGAAATTTCCGCATTGACTGAGTAATTTCAGCATCTTAAAGTAATGATGGATGGTAATTTCTCTTTGCTTATTTGAGCTGTTCTTGCCATAATATGGACTTGGTCTTTTACCAAATAGGGCTATCTTCTGTATACCACCCGTACCTTGTCACAACACAACTGATTGGCTCAAACACATTAACAAGGAAAGAAATTCCACAAATTAACTTTTTGACAAGGCACACCTGTTACAGTTTTTTTTCAACTGCTAACAAGCATCTGTCAATACTGAAGCCACTTTTTCAAAACTTTTCACACAGTCTGCATTACCAACATGCATCTTGGCTAAACAGTTAATCTCACCTCCAAAACTCACTCAAACCACCAAAACACTTTATACATATCTCAAAATAAGGTCATTCGACCATAACACTGGCAACAATTCTTACTCAGAAAGAATACATTGTCACTCATAACACACTGGCCTAAAAACACTAACAACTGGGAGCATTACATAAATGAACTTCTCTTTCAGGTGTGAATGATTTTTCACATAAATCAGTATTTCATTACAGAATAACAATAACACCTTTTCACTTTACTGACTGTAACAACAATGAATCAGAAATGCAGCAATTTGCTTCAATCGACTTTATTTTTTCTATATCTTTGCATATAGTAATTTATTTGTGAAAAACAAAAAACGAATTCCTGAAAATCCAGGGCTGCAATAATAATTACAAAACCATCATCAAGTGTACAGTATAATCACTCATACTGTAGAGTACTGTGAGGGTTCTAGTTCTCATCAACATGTATAGTATAATCACTCATACTGTAGAGTACTGTGAGGGTTCTAGTTCTCATCAACATGTGTAGTATAATCACTCATACTGTAGAGTACTGTGAGGGTTCTAGTTCTCATCAACATGTGTAGTATAATCACTCATACTGTAGAGTACTGTGAGGGTTCTAGTTCTCAACAACATGTGTAGTATAATCACTCATACTGTACAGTACTGTGAGGGTTCTAGTTCTCATCAACATGTATAGTATAATCACTCATACTGTAGAGTACTGTGAGGGTTCTAGTTCTCATCAACATGTATAGTATAATCACTCATACTGTACAGTACTGTGAGGGTTCTAGTTCTCATCAACATGTATAGTATAATCACTCATACTGTACGGTACTGTGAGGGTTCTAGTTCTCATCAACATGTATAGTATAATCACTCATACTGTACAGTACTGTGAGGGTTCTAGTTCTCATCAACATGTATAGTATAATCACTCATACTGTACAGTACTGTGAGGGTTCTAGTTCTCCCTCTCTCCTGCATTTGACCACAAGTTCTCATCAACAACACATCTTATGTCTTCTCTGGCGATGCATCTTGGAAATTATCTTCTGGAATGTCTAATCCAACCCTGGCAGTCTTCAGGAGAAGTGTCTCCACAACCTGCATTCATGTCCAGTAAGGACATCTGGTCATGTGGATGGTGGTCATAAACCTTCCACCTCCACGCAGAGAAAAACTCCTCTGTGGGGTTTAGGAAGGGGGAGTATGGAGGCAGGAATAGTACTGACATCCTGGGATGTGCAGCAAACCAGTCTGACTGCAGCAGAGTGGTGGAATGCCACATTATCCCACACAACAACGAAGGTAGGGGAGTTTCTTGCCCCTCTCTCCTCTGCTGGTACAAGTCGATTATGCAGGTCATCCAGAAAAGAAATGAGCCTCTCTGTATTGTAGGGGCCAATGAGTGGTTTGTGTAACAGCAAACCATCATTGGACAGTGCTGCACAGATTGTGATGTTAGCTCCTCTCTGGCCTGGGACATCCACGGTTGCCCTCTGTCCAATCACATTTCTTCCCCTGCGGCGTGTTTTTGCCAGGTTGAATCCAGCTTCATCCACAAAGATGAATGTATGTGCAGTTTGCCTGGCTTCCATCTCCATTACTCTCTAAAATACAGTAAATCCACAGTTTACAGTACTTTATATTATGTATAGCTGTGTATGTATCTTACCTGAACATATTGATAACAGAGTTCTTTCACACGTTCACCGTTTCTCTCAAAGGGTACAGTGTACAACTGATAATATTCTGCCTCTCCCTCCTGTGGGAGGAATCCTTTGGATCCTACTGAAAAACACAAAACAATCAATATATTTCAAAATGTCAGTACATGTAAAAATGTGAACATACTGTATTGTACTGCAATATGTAGTTCAATTATCATTGAAGGATGCCCATCTCATCTGTTGTTTTGACAGAAAATGTGTACTATTGATGCAAGTGATGAACGCTGCAGATTTGGTTGCACCCTTAAACCGGCGCCTCTCAAAGAGAGACCATGGTTTACAACATGGTCAATAATTGTGGCCCTTATCTCATCAGAGACCACCGCTCTTGGTCTTCCTATCCTTTGTCCTCCACGCATTCTCCCTCTCCCTGCCACTCTTCTTTCCCCACCAACCTGTCTTCCTTGATCCATGTTTCCAAACTAAACCATTCCTAAGCTGTCCTAATTGTCTGTTTGGTAACGAGACTAAAAACAGGACACTTGGGTAGGCTTTCAGCTGAAATTGCAATCAGTTGTGTTTGGAATAATTAAATATTCTGCTGAGATTTTCTATATGTTTCAATCTGGTTACTGCAGAAATGCACAACATTTGCCATCATTCTGTTTTGAATGTGTTTTTAACAGTTTTGGAAACATTTGAAAATATGTGCTGCAAATATATAGTTTGGCAGGTGGTGGAGTATGAATGAGAAAAGAGTTCATGGATTTCGGACAAATCAAATCAAATCAAAGTTTATTTGTCACAATACAACCTTACAGTGAAATGCTTACTTACAGGCTCTAACCAATACTGCAAAAAAAGGTGTTAGGTGAACAATAGGTAAGTAAAGAAATAAAACAACAGTAAAAAGACAGGCTATATACAGTAGCGAGGCTATATACAGTAGCGAGGCTATATACAGTAGCGAGGCTACATACAGACACCGGTTAGTCGGGCTGATTGAGGTAGTATGTACATGTAGATATGATTAAAGTGACAATGCATATATGATGAACAGAGAGTAGCAGTAGCGTAAAAGAGGGGTTGGCGGGTGGTGGCTGGCGGAACACAATGCAGATAGCCCGGTTAGCCAATGTGTGGGAGCACTGGTTGGTCGGGCCAATTGAGGTAGTATGTACATGAATGTATAGTTAAAGTGACTATACATAAAGGATAAACAGAGAGTAGCGAGTAGAATGAGTAGAATGAGAATGAGTATGAGTAGAATGTGGTCATTGAATGCATTTTGTGTGAAAGCAATGAAAAATGATTCAGAGTTTGGTCCACATACACTTCTGTTTCGCTGACTGTGTGAATAGTTTTGACAATGTAGATTTGACAAGGCAATTGAAAAAAAATGTAATTGAAAGGCATTCCAGGTGACTACCTCATGAAGCTGGTTGAGAGAATGCCAAGAGTGTGCAAAGCTGTCATCAAGGAAAGGGTGGCTACTTTGAATAATGTTTTTAACACATTTTTGGTTACTACATGATTCCATATGTGTTATTTCAGTTTTGATGTCCTCACTATTATTCTACAATGTAGAAAACCCTTGAATGAGTAGGTGTGTCCAAACTTTTGACTGGTACTGTATATAAAGAATGTAACACATGTTTGTAAACATACTCTGCTATAACCAATAGAGCAGATACTTTGTGGCAAAACTAAAGAACCAGTATTTGATTTCTTCTACAACTTGACATTAACTCTCCACCCAGATAAAACTCAGGACAGGGAGCCTTAGTTGAAAATGGCACCTCAAAGCCGGTTTATGGCCCTTATGATAGACCTACTCCTGCCATCCTGCCCTTTAGAGACTAAAGTAAATGGAGACCAAGTGAATGCAAGCAGTCTTAGGTTAACAGTAAAACAATCTATTCTTGCTCTCTCAACATTAGGGTTGGGGTCAAGTCCAAATAAACTTGATTGATCCAGGGAATGACTATTCCTTAATCCAGGGTAATACAACTTATGAACTGGAAAATCATAACTGAAAATTCATTGTCACTTTTCAAATTCTTAAATCCATCTCTTGAACTGACTTGACTAAATCTGGAATCAACCCAATAAATCAATGTTCTAATCGTCATCACTAACCAGGATTCCATCCAACCTTTTCCATGCGAGTAAAGTACATGTCCGATAATTTTTTGATGAAATCGTAAACATTTTCGACTAAACAAAATACACTAGACAAGGTGGGATCTTTTTGTGTCTATAAAATGTATTATGTGAGAAATGTCAGTGGAAACGCTTTTATGTGCAAATATTGATATTATTTACCATCAAATTGAAGTAAACTTGGAATCACGCGATGACATGTTGTGTGGTACTCCCACTACGACTCAGGAAAGCATGCAGGTCAATAGAATTCAGATGGGCGGTGAAAGTGCAACGTGATCGTCATTCTCCTTTCCAATAAATATTCAGGGTCTTATTATGTTGTTGCTTGGCTGCCGTTCGACAAATAAAAAGAATCTCGCTCTTTTGTCCATAATAATCTCATCGTGTATGATATTCGTGCCCTCTAGCCTGCGCGGTTGGCTAGATTCCATGTGCCAATGCCACAGTGGGCACACTCACTATGTAACGCACCATTGCTTTGTGAAATGTAGAGTTGAAAATGCAGGGTCTCCCGAATGGCGCAGCAGTCATTACAGATCCGAGGCGTCATTACAAATCCGGGTTCGATACCGGGCTGTGTCGCAGCCGGCTGCGGCCGGGAGACCCATGAAGGAGCATACATTTGGCCCAGCGTAGTCTGGGTTAGCATGCACACTGACACGGTCGCCAGTTGCAGGGTATTTCCTCCGACACATTGGTGCGGCTGGTTCTAAGTGAGCAGTGTGTCAAGAAGCAGTGTAGCTCGGCAAGGTCATGTTTCAGAGGACACATGGCTCTCGACCTTCGTCTCTCCCTAGTCCGTACGGGAGTTGCAGCTGATGGGACAAGACTGTAACTACCAATTGGGGAGAAAAAGGGCTAAAATAATACATTTAAAGAATTGTCGAAAATGTGCTGGAAACCCATTTAACTTGTATTTCTTATTCGGCACATGGACATTTAACCGCAAAAGGAATTTTTATGTGCATTATGTCATCACGCACATACCTTTATCTGCAACAAGTCAATTTGATGGAAACTGGTGGGAACATGTGCATATTGTTTTTATGCAGATTGTTGGATATTTGCAGGAAAATCTGTGGCCAACTAGATGGAAACCTAGTTGATGACAAATCGGTGAAGTAACAAGTGGTCGTTTTCTTCATGGCTGATCCTTGGTGCTCTCTAGTGGGTGGGGTCTGGTACCTGTGGCCACACCTTAGTATTCCAGGGGATGCGGCCAAGACTAAAGACTGGTATCCAGGGAAGGACAGAGAACAAATGAATGCCATGTAATTGGAATGACCCTGACTCTTCTCTCTCCCTCTCTCTCTCTCTCTGCCTGCCTGCCTGAGATAGATTGTCAAACCCCAAACTCCCCCTGCTCATTTGCTCATGTGCGTGACCGTATCCAAGAGGTAGCATCACCAGAGACGAAGGAAACACTGTGTGTGTGTGTGTGTGTGTGTGTGTGTGTGTGTGTGTGTGTGTGTGTGTGTGTGTGTGTGTGTGTGTGTGTGTGTGTGTGTGTGTGTGTGTGTGTGTGTGTGTGTGTGTGTGCATACATGTGTATGTGTATCTAAATGCTTGCCTGTGCTCGGAATTATGTGTACCATTTCTACATGTTTGTGTCTCGGTCTCAATAAGTGGGTGCTTGTGTGAAGGCAAAACAGACAAAATGGGTAAGCAGTTTTACCAGGACATCTGTCATTTTGTAAGTGAATTATTTGCAATCTGTTTTGCTCTCTTATTGCGAGGAGAATTCAGAGTATGGAGAGGTTTCACTGACTGGTGTTTTCCACTCTTTTAGCAGTTATTTGAAGCTGTCAGGAGCCTGCTGCTCGAGTCCTTGTTAGGGACCACCTGTTCCATCTGCTCCTCACTCCCTTGTCATATTTCTGGAGCTGTGCGGATCAGAACTCCAGCAGGGGAAAAGAGGAAGAGAGGAAAGGAAGAAAGGTAGGGAGAACTTTACTTCTATCTCATAGTGTCTTGTTATGTTATTCAAACACATGTTTGAAGCGATTGTTCTAGGCACGAATTGCTTTGTTCTGACTTTGTGATCATCGTATGATGATCTACTGCCTAGAACTTACCAGGCTGTAAAATAAAGGGTTACCGCACAGTACTATGGTAATAGAGAAAAAATACACGACGCATGGTTACCCCTGAGCTTCCAGCTGGGCCTCACTCAGGCAGCTCCATAGCAGGGAGAGGCTGTCCTCTTCAGGCTGCCTGTCGGCCGCCCTCCCCGGGGCACCATTGGAGGTTGTGGAGCTGTCAGTCCCACGCTCCAGCATCGCTCCTCTGCCTGCCACCCGCCACCCGCCGAAAGAAAAGAAAGGATCTAAATGAATTCTCTCCTACACCTTGGTGGTGAAAATGTCAGAGAGTGCAGCTGGTTAGCAGTGACAACGCCAGCCCTGCTCGGCGCCTATCACCTGCTAATTGAAATCCAATGAGGTGTGAAAGAGACCCTTAAAAAAAAGGCACAATCAACAGGGGCATCGCACGGGCGGAGCCTGATGTGTGTAATTTCATTTTGACGTCTCTCCCTCTTGTAATAGATCCATTGAAGCCAATTATGGGGTGAGATTGAGTTTCATGGATGGGGGAGTGTTTCCCGTCAAGGAGAGAAAGACAAGATGGCCTGTTTGTCAGGTTTGAATAGTGAACACCACAGCTGGCTGTTCTAAGCAGTAGTCAAAGGGAGAATAAACTTGAAACAACTGAGGCTGATGTATGACATCCCTTTGGAAATGTACTGTAGTTGTAGTTGAATTTATGGTGAGGACGAAAGGGGGACACCTACACATGATATATTTAATAGCTCTTCAGAACAACGAATGCTCGGCAATTGGGAAAATCAATAAACCATTCTGAGTTGCAATGCGGGGAGCATATGGACACAGCCTTAGAACAAAGTGTAGAGCACATACTGTTTACTCCACGGCAACAGACTCATGGTTGTCGTGTGTTGTTTACCGGCGTTTACCATTGTCTACCAAACACATTTGTCTCTATGAAATATTCAACTGGGGCATCGCACTCCTCTAGCTCTCTATCTCTCCATCTCTCCATGTATAATTTATATTATTTATTTTACATTATAGTCATTTAGCAGACGCTCTTATCCAGAGTGACTTACAGTTAGTGCATTCATCTTAAGATAGCTAGGTGGTCACAACCACTTATCACAGGCATAGTAAGTACACTTTTCCTCAATAAAGTAGTTATTAGCATAGTCAGAGCTAGAAGGGGGGGGGTCAAGTGCTAGTGTTGGTTCAGGATAAGGAGGGGTGAGGAGTGGGATTATTTAAGATATTTTGAAGAGGTAGGGTTTCAGGATGGGCAGGGACTCTGCTGTCCTAGCTTCAGGGGGAAGCTGGTTCCACCATTGGGGTGCCAGGACAGAGAAGAGCTTGGACTGGGCTGAGCGGGAGCTGCCCGGCAGTAGGGGTGGGAGGGTCAAGAGACCAAAGGTGGCAGAACGGATTAGGGTGTAGGGTTTTAGCATAGCCTGAAGTTAGGGAGGGTCCGTTCCTCTTGCTGCTCCGTAGGCAAGCACCATGGTCTTGTAGTGGATGCGAGCTTCAACTGGAACCCAGTTGAGTGTCAAGAGGAGCAGGTTGACATGGGGGAACTTGGGAAGGTTGAACACATTAGCAGGAAGAGCATTAATGTCACACAACATGTTCCACCGTTCCAATACATCAATGATTACTGCCAACGTACTAAGAGTACGAGCGTGATTTAGCTTCAGTTTTCACTGACGCTGGCGGCTAAATGACTCTTTAGACGACAAGCCATATATGATGTACCACCCCACACACTTATAGAGAGAACGTTCACTAAGTGCGTCGTTAGAGCATGTGTAGAACTGACAGAATCGAAAGAAAGGCCGAGCTGCTCTCGGATCAGCTTTCTTCATTCAAATCTTACCTTAACATGAGAATTATTCCACAATACTGACGATGGATCAGCTCCTAGAGAGATAGGCAAGCTATAGCCTACGGCTGCAAATATTGAGGTGGCTTATTTTAATGCTTACCCTATAATAATGCACTAAATCACAGATGGAAATATATTGAGGAACAAATTATGGACAGTAGCCTAGAATTAGCAATATATAACCCAATTGATTTAACATTACATTTATTTCAACATTATTTAAATATATACAGTACCAGTCAAAAATTTGGACACCTACTCATTCCAGGGTTTTTCTGTATTTAAAAAAAAAATTACGTTGTAGAATAATAGTGAAGATATCAAAACTATGAAATAACACATATGGAATCATATGGAAATATATATTTGGAAATATATATTTTAAATGTGAGATTACTCAACATAACCACCATTTGCCTTGATGGCAGCTTTGTACACTCTTGGCATTCTCTCAAACAGCTTCATGAGGTTGTCACCTGGAATGCATTCCAATTAACAGGTGTGCCTTGTTAAAATTAATTTGTGGAATTTCTTTCCTTCTTAAAAACCTGTTGTGGATAGGGGGCAGTATTTTCACGGCCGGATGAAAGAAACGTACCCGATTTAATCTGGTTACTACTCTTGCCCAGAAACCAGAATATGCATAGAATTTGTAGATTTGGATAGAAAACACTCTAAAGTTTCTAAAACTGTTTGAATGGTGTCTGTAAGTATAACAGAACTCATATGGCAGGCAAAAACCTGAGAAGATTCCAAGCAGGAAGTGGCCTGTCTGCAAATTTGTAGTCCTTCTGTTGCATCTCTATCGAAACTACAGTATCTGAGCTGTTACGTGACACTTTCTAAGGCTTCCATTGGCTCTCTAAAGCCTTCAGAAACCGGATTGAGGCGTCTCCTGTCTCTGGGTAGATAACAGGAGCACAGTTTGTCAGTGGACTGCCTGGTATTCATTCAAAGATTTTCCTCTTTGAATGAATACAACATTGTCCGGTTGGAATATTATCGCTATTTTACGAGAAAAATAGCATAAAAATTGATTTTAAACAGCGTTTGACATGCTTCTAAGTACGGTAATGGATTTTTTTTTATTTTTTGGTCTGGAAATGCGCTTGAGCGTTACCCTTTGGATAGTGACCTGAACGCATGAACAAAACGGGGGTATTTGGAAATAACTATGGATTATTTGGAACAAAAACAACATTTGTTGTGGAAGTAGCAGTCCTGGGAGTGCATTCTGACGAAGAACAGCAAATGTAATCAAATTTTTCTAATACTAATTCTGAGTTTAGTGAGCCCTGAACTTGGCGGGTGTCAAAATAGCTAGCCCTGATGGCTGAGCTATGTACTCAGAATATTGCAAAATGTGCTTTCGCCAAAAAGCTATTTTAAAATCTGACATAGCGATTGCATAAAGGAGTTCTGTATCTATAATTCTTAAAATAATTGTTATGTATTTTGTCAACGTTTATCATGAGTAATTTAGTAAATTCACCGGAAGTTTTCGGTGGGAATACGATTTCTGAACATCACATGCTAATGTAAAAAGCAGTTTTTTGATATAAATATGAACTTGATTGAACAAAACATGCATGTATTGTATAACATAATGTCCTAGGAGGGTCATCTGATGAAGATCATCAAAGGTTAGTGCTGCATTTAGCTGTGTTTTGGGTTTTTGTGACATATATGCTTGCTTTGAAAATGGCTGTGTGATTATTTTTGGCTGGGTACTCTCCTAACATAATCTAATGTTTTGCTTTCGCTGTAAAGCCTTTTTGAAATCGGACAATGTGGTTGGATTAACGAGAGTCTTATCTTTCAAATGGTGTAAAATAGTCATATGTTTGAGAAATTGAAGTTATAGCATTTTTAAGGTTTTTGTATTTCGCGCCACGCTCTACCATTGGATATTGGCGAGGCGTTCCGCTAGCGGAACGTCTGTCCTCAACAGGTTTTAATGTGTTTGAGCCAATCAGTTGTGTTGTGACAAGGTAGGGGTGGTATACAGAAGATAGCCCTATTTGGTAAAAGACCATGTCCAAATTATGGCAAGAACATCTCAAATAAGCAAAGAGAAAGAACTTTCTTGAAAGTTTCTACAAGTGCAGTCGCAAAAACCATCAAGAGCTATGATGAAACTGGCTCTCATGAGGACCGCCACAGGAAAGGAAGACCCAGCGTTACCTCTCCTGCAGAGGATAAGATCATCAGAGTAAACTGCACCTCAGATGGCAGCCCAAATAAATGTTAGCAACAGACACATCTCAGCATCAACTGTTCAGAGGAGACTGCTTGAATCAAGCCTTCATGGTCGAATTGCTGCAAAGAAACCACTATTAAAGGACACCAATAATAAGAAGAGACTTGCTTGGGCCAAGAAACACGAGCAATGGACATTAGACCGGTGGAAGTCTGTCCATTGGTCTGATAAGTTCAACTTTGAGATTTTCGGTTCCATCAGCCGTGTCTTTGTGAGACGCAGAGTAGGTGAACAGACGATCTCCGCACATGTGGTTCCCACCATGAAGCATGGAAGAGGAGGTGATTTATTTAGAATTCAAGGCATACTTAACTAGCATGGCCACCATAGCATTCTGCAGCGATACGCACTTCCCATTTGTTTTGCGTTTAGTGGGACTATCATTTGTTTCTCAACAGGACAATGACCCAAAACACACCTCCAGGCTGTGTAAGGGTTATTTGACCATGTGTCAGTGGTCTACACACAATGCCCCATAATGTCAAAGTAGAACTATGTTTTTAGATTTTTTATTAAATTAATAAAAAAGAAAGCCGAAATGTCTTGAGTCTATAAGTATTCAACCCCTTTGTTATGGCAAGCCTAAAGAAGTGCAGGAGTAATATTTTAACAATTCAAATAATAAGATATATGGACTAACTCTGTGTGCATTAATAGTGTTTAACATGATTTTTGAATGACTACTTCATCTCTGTACCCCACACATACAATTATCTGTAAGGTCCCTTAGTCGAGCAGTGAACTTCAAACACAGATTCAACCACAAAGAACAGGGAGGTTATCCAATGCCTTGCAAAGAAGGGCAACTATTGGTAGATTGGTAAAAAAACAAAGCAGACGTTGAATATCCCTTTGAGCATGGTGAAGTTATTAATGACACTTTGGATGATGTATCAATACACCCAGTCACTACAAAGATACAGGCGTCCTTCCTAACTCAGTTGCCGGAGAGGAAGAAAACCGCTCAGGGATTTCACCATGAGGCCAATGGTGACTTTAAAACAGTTACAGAGTATAATGGTTGTGATAGGAGAAAACTGAGGATGGATCAACAACTCGGTAGTGAAAACAAAGAAGCCTGTACAGAATAAAAACATTTCAAAACATGCATCCTGTTTACAGTAAGGCACTAAAGTCAAACTGCAAAAAATGTGGCAAAGAAATTAACTTTATGTTCTGAATACAAAGCGTTATGTTTGGGGTAAATCCAACACAACATATCCCTGAGAACCACTCTTAATATTTTCAAGCATGGTGGTGGCTGCATCATGTTATGGGTATGCTTGTCATCGGCAAGGACTAGGGTGTTTTGTTAGGATAAACAGAACGGAATAGATCTAAGCACAGGCAAAATCCAAGAGGAAAACCTGGTTCAGTCTGCTTTCCACCAGACACTTGGTGTGGGTTCACCATAAGGTTTAATAGAGCTGGTTCTGAAACCTGATGAGTAACCCGAAGACTTGTGTTGGCTCCCCAAGCTAATGTCTCCTAGGCTTGAGGTCACTGGGCTAACAGTCTTGTGGCAGACAGGAGACCCAGGCATAAAAAATAAACCGTTTCCTTCTCTCATTATCTGATCTCAGTGTGATGGATGTTCACGGTTTTCATGTTACAGATTATTTATTATCTTCATCTTGTAAAGAAAGGGTTTGTGTTTTCCCTTATCAAACATTTCTGTTTTTATATTTTATAGATGCTGTCTCAGCTTTGCCACAGATAGTCAGTCATTCAACAATCAGACAGTCTCACCAACAACATCAGCCGTGATCCATTTTTACTCAAATTGGAATCGTAATCCTTCCACAAACTATGAAAGCTGTGATTTGGTTGTGAAATCGTTTATGAGAAAACCAACAAGGCATTTTCATAATCATTTCAACACAATGTGATGCTGTGTTGTTTCTGAATATAACATTTAATATGAAGGTTGCATTAACCACTCTGATGCACATCACAGACTTTGTTATTTGCCACGGGCCCAACAGGCTTTTTCTGCCCTTAAGTTTAAGCAACGTTTGTTCGCTAACTACGCATCTATTGCTTGGCTGCATCAAACTTACCACGGTCAAATTCCATGGGAAAATGCATCCATAGATATTTAAGTGTACATACCGTACTATACAACAGGAAGACAGGAGCCTGAGTAGTGTTTGTCAATAGGGCGGAGGCCTATTGTACCAGAGCTCTTTGGTATACTATGTTCGGGGGTCTCTTCATTTTTTGTCAACAATTTTCACAGGTCAGGCACATAAAGTCTCTCACACTCCCACATAAAAATGCATGTACACAATCACACACAGTTCTCCACCTTGAAGTGAGAAGTTTTACAGTATATACATAAATGCATTAAACAGGCAGGCAGGCAGGCAGGCAGGCAGGCAGGCAGGCAGGCAGGCAGGCAGGCAGGCAGGCAGGCAGGCAGGCAGGCAGGCAGGCAGGCAGGCAGGCAGGCAGGCAGGCAGGCAGGCAGGCAGCAAGGAAGGAAGACAGACAGACATGTACGGCCACTGTTGAGTGTGAGGACTCAGATCAGTTGTGACTCTGTAGCAGATGTCTCAGGGACGGCACTGTCTCCTGCCCGGCCACTCCTCTGACGCACGCTGGGTACTGCTGAGACTGAGACTGAGAGTGGGTGAGGCTCACAGATGGTGGGATATCTGAAGCGGTTTGATCAGCTGAAGCGGCAGGCAGGTAGGTATCAATGCTACAGGTGCCGTGAGGGAGCATATAGGACTGTACATGCTGCTCTCCACCAGTGTACCCACATAGGGGAGAAGAGATGTGGGGAGCAACAGAGAGGGGGGGGGGGAGAGAGAGAGAGAGAGAGAGAGAGAGAGAGAGAGAGAGAGAGAGAGAAGCGGCCTCCAAGGCTTTCAGACAGAGGGAACAGAACAGCTTGAGACAGAGAATATTTCACATCCCCATGGTCTCATACGAGCCTCAGATGACTACAGTACAGTACGCTCTACGGCTGGGTCTTTTATTTCTGAAGTGCTGAATGGATCTCAAAGAACAAGTGCCTTTCATCGGAGTGCTGCTGCTGCTCTGACAGCTATGTGTTAAGAAGGCCCTATCACACACACCACACACACACACACACGTCCCCTCCTCTTCCCCCCTCCTCCCCTGTGGAGTCGTAAAGTGTGACAAACGCAACCAGCGTGTCCCTGACTCCGATCCCCGACTTTATTGTCACCGGGGTAGAAAATAAATAAGCAGAAGAGGCAGGAAGAAGGTCTGGCCTGGAGATGGCCCGGCTCTGAGATTGGTTTGATCGATGAAAGGGCGAGGAGTGCGTTATCGATCCAGTCAGCGAGTTACAGCCGTTAGAGGAATGAGGAGCGAAGCGCTTGGACTTGTTGATTAACTGAGGCAGGCCGAGGCGGCTGTCGGCCGCAGTACGTTAAGGTGATGTACATGGATTGGGCTGAAAGGGCACCAAGGATCTCTGTGCTGCGCTGCACTGTGCTGTGCTGTGCATGATGACAAATGAAAGTGAGAACCATGAAAGGAAAAGGGAGAATGGTCAAACGAAAGGAAAATATACAATAACGTTGGTCATGGCTTCCATTGTTGCATGATGGTTATTGAATTAACTGTTTGATTCACTCTTAAAGCTTATGCAAGCAGTGACATGCTCACGCACGCACACACACACACACACACACACACACACACACACACACACACACACACACACACACACACACACACACACACACACACACACACACACACACACACACACACACACACACAGAGGTCTGGAGTTCAAACATAACATTCTTAAAGCCCTCTCACCAAAACCTTGGATTACCTTGTAGACAGAAGTTATGGCCAAAACAAATTCAAAACTGGTTGAAATGACACCATATTAACGTCATTTCAACCAGTTTTGCTGCATGGGATCACTCTATTCTCCAAATGGATGAGACGTTGTGGTGTTTGTGAGCTAGCTACAGTAGATGAGTTCTCTGACTGTGTACCTGTATGTCAGATTCAATCAGGAAAACGCTCTTGTACGTCAACTGTTTCAGACATCTTCTTCTCCGGATTCCCAAAAAAGGAGAAATGCAAAGAGAGTCAGCGGAGTGGAAAGAAAGTTTCTCCGACATCATGATGCATGCAGCTAGCTTACCATGCGTCAGAGGCAGAACTGGGCCCAAAGCAGGGGAGTCAGTGGCCAGACGCAACGTCTGTGTGTGTGTGTGTATGTGTGTGTGTGTGTGTGTGTGGTGTGTGTGTGTGGTGTGTGTGTGTGTGTGTGTGTGTGTCTGTGTGCATACAGGTCTGAGTGACGGCAACAGAGACAGAGAGAGCAGGATCAAGCGGAACACTCAAAGAGACTTACTAATAGTGACAGACGGAAGGAGGGAAAAAGGGAAGGGAGGAATGGAGGGAGGGAGGGAGGAACGGGCAATCTGAAGTCAGTAACTCCCAGAGGTGACCAGTCCATCCGCAGCAGGAATACAGATGGTTTCCCTGTTCCCAGATCAGAATTAAAGGAACGCCGGCTTCAAAGATGACTGACTGGGTCTGCGTCTGAAATTACCAAGTCAATAGTAGTGCACTATATAGGGAATAGGGTACCATTTGGGGTGCACATTGAGTTTTAATAAGGGATATAGAAACATACTTCCTGGATATCAGAATAATCAGGATGAAGATTTTTTATTCACAGCATGTTTGACCTTTGAAGCTAACTATGCAGATGCAGGGGCAAAGCTAAATAGATAATATACCTGATGGCTTATTTCATTTACCTTTGGATTCAACTATCAGAACTGGTTGTACAGTGAGAGGTAATTATGGAAATGTTTTTATATTTTAACATCTGTAAATATAGACATGACAATTTCGAAATGTACTCACCAGACACACATACTTGCTCATAGCATTTTTTAATAACAGCTCCATTAGACAGCATACCATGGAGTTCATTACATTATGATGATATATGGCACATGAGAAGAGTCACCTTCATGGCAACAAGTGTGCATTCAGCCTGAGGCTAGATAATAAGCTAAGTGACACTCTGTAACAAAAGGACGGTAAGCACAAACAGCACCAGGCGCTCATCTCCTCTCCCACCTCAACCCCTTGCCAGTGGGGTTTACAGAGTACAGTACAATCTGACTGAGATTACGTTTCAACAGATTTATGTTCTAAGCGTTGACTGATATGAGACTGAAACAAGATCTGCAGAGACTGAGGCTGTCCTAATATGGACACTGTGGACCTCTCTGCAATAAGGAGATCTGTGATTGGTGACTAGTAAAAGGGATGAAAACCTCTCCGAGTTGGGCATCTCCGGCGCGGCCCACGCTTGGATTGTGTCCTACCTGACAGGTCGCTCCTACCAGGTGGCGTGGCGAGAATCTGTCTCCGCACCATGCGCTCTCACCACTGGTGTCCCCCAGGGCTCTGTTCTAGGCCCTCTCCTATTCTCGCTATACACCAAGTCACTTGGCTCTGTCATATCCTCACATGGTCTCTCCTATCATTGCTATGCAGACGACACACAATTAATCTTCTCCTTTCCCCCTTCTGATAACCAGGCGGCGAATCGCATCTCTGTCAGACATATCAGTGTGGATGACGGATCACCAGTTCAAGCTGAACCTCGGCAAGACGGAGCTGCTCTTCCTCCCGGGGAAGGACTGCCCGTTCCATGATCTCGCCATCACGGTTGACAACTCCCTTGTGTCCTCCTCCCAGAGTGCTAAGAACCTTGGCGTGATCCTGGACAACACCCTGTCGTTCTCCACTAACATCAAGGCGGTGACCCGATCCTGTAGGTTCATGCTCTACAACATTCGCAGAGTACGACCCTGCCTCACACAGGAAGCGGCGCAGGTCCTAATCCAGGCACTTGTCATCTCCCGTCTGGATTACTGCAACTCGCTGTTGGCTGGGCTCCCTGCCTGTGCCATTAAACCCCTACAACTCATCCAGAACGCCGCAGCCCGTCTGGTGTTCAACCTTCCCAAGTTCTCTCACGTCACCCCGCTCCTCCGCTCTCTCCACTGGCTTCCAGTTGAAGCTCGCATCCGCTACAAGACCATGGTGATTGCCTACGGAGCTGTGAAGGGAACGGCACCTCCATACCTTCAGGCTCTGATCAGGCCCTACACCCAAACAAGGGCACTGCGTTCATCCACCTCTGGCCTGCTGGCCCCCCTACCTCTGAGGAAGCACAGTTCCCGCTCAGCCCAGTCAAAACTGTTCGCTGCTCTGGCACCCCAATGGTGAAACAAGCTCCCTCACGACGCCAGGACAGCGGAGTCAATCACCACCTTCCGGAGACACCTGAAACCCCACCTCTTTAAGGAATAAAGTAATCCTTCTAACCCCCCCCCCCCCCCCCCCTTAAAAGATTTAGATGCACTATTGTAAAGTGGTTGTTCCACTGGATATCATAAGGTGAATGCACCAATTTGTAAGTCGCTCTGGATAAGAGCGTCTGCTAAATGACTTAAATGTAATGTAAATGGATGAGGATCATAACACATAATACCCACGTACCACTAGGTACTATAATCTAGGTACTACAATCTAGGTACTATAATCTAGGTACTACAATCTAGGTACTATAATCTAGGTACTATAATCTTACATCATACAACACAAATAATCCTCATTACGGAAAGACAGAACAGTTTAGAATAGACCTGACAGTTTATTACAACCTCATGCTAATAGGAAGGCTTTATTCAAGCATGCTTTGCATTCCGGCACAATTCATTACCCTGGTGGACAATAGAGCCCCCCCCAATCCATTAAATGAATTGAGGTGTCAGAGACTGGAGGTCAGCTTGGCTTCACAGACCCATAGGGCACTCGGCTTCCTCGTTTCCAACCCTAAAGTCGTTTAAAGGCATTAAGTCTGCCCGTAAAGGTCACATCTTCAGAGATACAGTGCCAGTTAATGTGGGGCTCACTTCTGGCTCTCCCGGCACTCACCCGACCGCTCCCCACCAGAGAGGTGAGGCAGGGAGAGAAGTCACTCAGAGACTGGCTGCATAGAATTCCACCAATCCAAAAAAACAGCTCATTGCTGCTCTCTCTAGGAAGAGGGTGGAGGAAATGAACAAGGAGCCTTACTGCGAAAGATGCTAATGGAATTTATATGCCAAAAATAGCCTTTTAGAGCTTCAGACCCCCACTCTCGTATTAAATTAAAGTTTTGCAAGAGGAGAGACTGGAGAGGACTGGAATTGCATGTTTTAATCATAACAGCTTAGCCGGCATAATGAAGAGTACTAAAAATTCCATCACAGCTCAATAGGGTTTGATGGAAGCGTTGACAATCTGGTCGCGTGGTGTTAAGATGACGGAATGTTCCTGAGTAGAGAGATTCAGCTGGATGTGATTCTGAAACACCCTCTGTTCTACTGTTCTATTCGCCGGACATTTAGGACTACAGAATCAAACAGCCTTGTGAATGATAAGATATCAATACAGTCGATAAACTTCACAGGTGTTACGTGTAATGCATGAATAGTGTGTGTGTGTGTGTGTGTGTGTGTGTGTGTGTGTGTGTGTGTGTGTGTGTGTGTGTGTGTGTGTGTGTGTGTGTGGGTGTGTGTGTGTGTGTTGGCGTGTGTCTGTGCTGGCATGTGTGTGCATGTGTTCATGCTTGTTTATGCTCTTGCATGCGTGTGTGTGTGAGTGAGTGAGTGCGTGCACATGTGTTCGTGCTTGTTAATGCTCTTGCATGCGTGTGTGTGTGTGTGTGTGTGTGTGTGTGTGTGTGTGTGTGTGTGTGTGTGTGTGGTGTGTGTGTGTGTGTGTGTGTGTGTGGTGTGTGTGTGTGTGTGTGTGTGTGTGTGTGTGCGCGTGCGTGTGAAGGAGGGCATTCCTATATTCTTCTTCTGTCTCTAAATGTGACTAATTTTGTTGTTTTATCATAGAGTATGTCACCATGAGTGGGAGGGATTGTGGGAGCAGAAAGATGGTCACTCTACTCTGACCAGACAGTCCAGTTCCACATACTGCAGTAGAGAGAGTCAGCAGTTTTAGTTACCTTTGCGTCCACATCACTGAGCACTTGACATGGACCAACAACACCACCACTCAAGAGGGCGCAACAGTGTCTCTACTTCTTAATAAGGCAGTTTGAGAAATTCCTTATGTCGCTCCGGTCCCCCCCAAATACTACCGCTGCACCATCGAGAGTGTCCTGATTGGCCTGGTACGGTCAGGACGTCCACAACTGCAAAGCCCTCCAGCGGATGGTGAAGATGGCCCAGTACATCACTGGGACCGTGCTCCCACCCATCCAGGACATCTACTCGAAACGGTGCCTGAGGAAGGCCTGCAGCATCATCAAGGACCCCACACACCCCATGTTCTCTTCCTTACTGTCGGGCAGATGGTATCAGAGCATTAAATCTGATACCAACAGGCTCAGAGACAGTTTCTATCTACAAGTCATCAGACTACTGAACACTTGAACTGGACTGACCACCTGCTCTGATTCTCTGCACACACACACACACACACACCACACACACACACACACCACACACACACACACACACACACACACACACACACACACACACACACACACACACACTATATATTCATGCTACAAATTACATGTGAATATTGCACTATAAATTGTGCCTTTCTGTATTATACTTATGCAAAAAATATATATATATATATTCTACTGAGCCGTTTAATTTATGTATTCTTATCTTATTATTTATTATAGTTGTTGCATTGTTGAAAAGGAATCTGCAAGTAAGCATTTCATTGGACGATGTATGCCATGCGTATCCCGTACGACTAATAAAATTAGGAACATGAAAGTAGTGTGACAGAAGGTGACTTAGGTAATGGATGTCTTATACACCCACTGTCCTGTAAGAAGGCACGAGGGGGAACTTAGGCTAGGTCCCAGAAATGGCACCCTATTTCCTATATACTGCACTACTGTTGACCAGAGCCCTATGGGTCCTGGTCAAAATATAGGGAATAGGGTGCAATTTCTGACACACCCTATGTTGCTAAGGATCAGCACCTTGATCGTCAAGCCCTATGAAGTCACATTACGCCACGTTCAACATTTTTTTCACCCATTAATCTCACACCCTGGGCCAGTAATTGAGAATGCCCTATCAGCGCAGCGTTAAATTACATATCCTTTTTTTTTATTACGTTACCATATGGCATCAGACAGGAAGTAATCCAACATCCATTCCCCGGGACTGAATTTCCTTAATACTTACCAAATTAAATTGGTTTTTAACCTTTTAATATGAATATCATACATAATAATAGTGTGGGGTATACTGTAATTGATTTAATCATCTCTGTAAGGGCATCTAAACAGGCTAACGTACACTGAGTGTACAACACATTAGGAACATCTTCCTAATATTGAGTTGCACCCCTTTTTGCCTTCAGAACAGCCTCAATTCGTCGGGCATGGGCTCTACAAAGTGTCAAAAGTGTTCCACACAGTTGCTTCCCACAGTTGTGTCAAGTTGGCTGGACCTCCTTTGGGTGGTGGACCATTCTTGATACACACGGGAAACTGTTGAGCGTGAAAAACCCAGCAGCATTGCAGTTCTTTACACACTCAAACCAGTTCGCCTGGCACTTACAACCATACCCCGTTCAAAGGCACTTAAATATTTTGTCTTGTCCATTCACCCTCTGAATTGCACACATACACAATCTATGTGTCAATTGTCTCGAGGATTAAAAATCCTTCTTTAACCTGTCTCCTCCCCTTCATCCACACTAATTGAAGTGGATTTATTAACAAGTGACATCAATAAGGGATCATAGCTTTCAGCTACAGTAGATTCACCTGGTCAGTCTATGTCACCTAGATTCACCTGGTCAGTCTATGTCACCTGGATTCACCTGGTCAGTCTAATGTTTTTTTACACTTAGTGTATAAAGCTATAAAATTGTCCATCGTCCAGGACTTTGATAGGCCTAGACATCACATGCCTCATAGAGTGGATAAAAGAGACAGGAGGAATGACACCGGGTCCTCTTTATGGCCTTATATCATATCACTGCTCTTGTGTATCTGTCGCGCTACATGACAGTGAAGGGGTCAGATCTATTAGAGGGTGTCTACCTCCGCCAGGCAGAGTAGTGCTGCCTCAGTTCCTTATAAGGTCGTGTAGGGAGACAGTGTGGCACCTTGTGTGAGTTGACACTCGGCCATGTCATTTCAAATCTCTAACGTTTTTCACCCAGAGCCCAGAGAGGAGGTGACAGTCATTTGACAAGTGGGGGTAATACAGTCTGAGAGAGAGGGAGAGAGAGAGAGAAAGAGGGAGGGAGGGAGGGAGGGAGGGAGGGAGGGAGGGAGGGAGGGAGGGAGGGAGGGAGGGAGGGAGGGAGGGAGGGAGGGAGGGAGGGAGGGAGGGAGGGAGAATGCATTATAAGCAATCTATTGCGCTGTACTGTGCGTATGATTGTTTGTCATAATGTTTTTGATATGTGTCAGTACCGTACAATAAATAGAGAATAAATAATCAATAAGTGATATCAATATGTTTGATATTAATGCATTGTTATTGTTTTACATTTTCAGCCATGTGAAGGTAAACTTAAATTGTCATACAGCCTGTGAAGAGGGAGAAATAACCATGACAAAGGTCTTACACTTCGGTCAGGTACTGTCTTTTTCTTTAAGAAAATACTGTCATTGACAAAGGGTTGCCATGTAAACAGCTCCCAGTGTCTATTTGTTATGCTGAGCCACACATTTCAGACTTATCTGAGATTGGAAAAGTAATTTTTTCATGAGCACTCTCCTGTGAAAGAAGCATTATTTTATCTAAATGTATTCATTCATTGATCGCTTTAGATGGATCAATATCCATTTAGGTCAAATAGAATTGATTACCATGATGCTGCTGTTTTTTCTCCTTACCTAAATGAATCCTCAGACATTGTTTTTTAGAACATGAACAGAATTAATGTTGTTGATGTTGTGGGGAGATTGTGAATGATCAAGCAGCATGCTCCAGCTTTTCTTGGCTGTAGAAAGGTTGGCAGAATGACAGTCTCACTATTGTCTCAGAACCTCACAGTATCCCAGCTAACAATTCTAGGGAGAGAGAATGTTTTTGTAATGTTACCTGTAATGTTCCCCTATTGTTTGAGTGATTCGTTTTCCATAAGCTAGGGGAACGATCTATGTTAGCAAAAACCTTCGGAGAACTGTTTCAGCATGTTTTGGCGCTAGATTTAGGAGAACATTCCCTTAATATCAAACAGAACATACGCAGAATGTGGGGTTGCCATGTTCTCAGAACATAAGATATTAATGTTCTAGACACGTTTCAAGGGACGTTGAAAGAATATTCATGTGTCCAGTTATGTAAGGAGAATATTCCATCAACGTCCCACCAAACATACAAAGAACATGGTTGTCATGTTTTCAGAAGAAATTTATGTTCTAGACTAGTTTCATGGAACCTTCAACCTATTGCTTACAGCCTTCCACCTATCAAGTTGTTTCAGATCTACACAAGTGCCTACGGAGGAATGGGTAGGATTTCTTCTGGGCAGAACAGGGCCTAACTATAGAGCCCCACAGTGGAGATGTCATAATGCCCATAAAACCTAGCGGTTAAACAAGGAAATGGTTCCAGTCGTTTTTACACCATTCATTTTTCCCCATAGGGTATTTTAGAAATACTTCAAATAAAGGCTGTGTTTCGTGTAGGCTTACCTTGGCGTGACATTTTGATAACCATGTAAATCTCTCTCGGACAAGGTGACTTTTATCAATATATTCGGCTCTATTTACTCTAAGATTAAAAAATGTTAGCATCAAAGTAGACATCATGCAAGACTACAAATCCCTGCAAGCTCCTGCACGTCATCTTAAGCGGACACCTTTGCTAACAGGTATTGTGTCAATTTAAAACTTGCAAAACAGTTCACAGAATTGTCAATTTAAAGAAATGTAGCCAATTTATTCATTACTAAATTTAGCTAACATTAGATAGTTAACCCAGAGATTCTTACATTTTCCTCGATTCGGCAGTCTCGTCCAGCTCATCATGGCATTTGTAGTTCTTTAGTCACATTAGCAGCTAAATAGCATTTAATTTTGGGGTGGTAAATACAGGCGAATATATTGATAAAAGTCACCTTGTCCTAGAGAGATTTAGATGTTACGCCAGGGTAAGTCTACAAGAAACAGCCCTTATTTTAAGTGTTTCTAAAATCCCCTATAGGAAAAATGTATGGTGGAAAAACGATTGAAAGTATTTCCTTGTTTGACCACTGGGTTTTATGGGTATTATGACTCATACTGTGGTACTCTATACTGACCCAATAAGCACATGTCCTAGAACAGTGATGGGCAACTCCAGTCCTCGAGGGCCTGATTGGTGTTACACTTTTGCCCCAGCCCCAGCTAACACACCTGACTCCAAAAATCACCTAATCATGATCTTCAGTTTAGAACACAATTAGTTTCACCAGCTGTGTTTGCTAGGGATGGGGGAAAAATAACACCACTCCAGCCCCTGAGGACAGGAGTTGCCCATCCCTTTCCAAGAGATATCCCTTATTGGGACAGTGGTTAGGGTTGTCGTGTCGTTGGCTATGCCGGATTAAGTGATATAACATGCTATTCTATAAAATCGTTTCTCTGTAATTAATATTACCTGATTAAGCTAATCATGTAAATGTAATTAACTAGAAAGTCGGGGCACCAAAAAATAATGTTTATAGAGCTGTTATCTTCCGAATAAACTCTTAAAGACCTGGTCATCTTTTACCTCAATAGCAGTCAATATTTAATCGTCACCTTATTTAGTCTCATCTGAAAGTTGTAAATTCTTGGTTATCTTCATGAACCCTGGCTAACAAGTTGAATCAGCAATACAAAATTTGGCTTAATTATTTATGTACTAAATACCTAAATAATCACACAGAATTACATCTACACAGAATGGATCATACATTGATTACAAATGATGTCATAAATGAAAACGTCCCTAGCGGACGGAACAGATATGATGGCTGGTTACACAAAGAAAGGGGGTTGGGTTTTGAATGAAAGAGCGGGAAGACAGTAACAAAGGGAAAAGCTATGCTATCGTAAATACAGAATCTTATGCATTCTAAATAACCACCCATTTGGAAAAAGGAAAATGCGATAAATATTTACTCTGAGCTGCGCTTCAATCCCCAGCAGGGATCTCTTGTCCTCTGAAGAATGTCTCTAGTGGAAATCTGCATACGTTGTAGTATCGTTGTCTGTGTTAGACTGGATACGTCGTCCGTCCTTTCCTAGCCCACGTTTACAGCGGCTGCTGCTAACTCAATGGCTAGGAGGTATCACTTCTGGAGTGAATAAGAGTTCAAAGTTCATACCAAGTTGCCATACTTTTAAGCTCGTGCTATATTCTGGCTGGTATAGTTGAAATTCATCCTTTTAGCGTGTCGATCGTCACCTTCACATTGAACACGATGCTAATTTCATTAGGTTATTATCTGAGCCCTTTTAACGTAGGACCGTCGTCCGCACGTCCTCGGAACAGAAAGTTACATTTTCGTAAAGGGGCTTATATAGGGTTGGGAGAGAGGGCCGGGTTTTATAGTTTACAACCAATGTCTGTTCACATGGGCGGGGCCACTGAGTTGAGCATAGTTCAGTCATGAAAACCAATTCTCTCATTTAGAAGCAAAAATTACATTTAATCTTTTCACAAATAGTTCCATATTTAAACATTTAAATTGCACAACAAATCCATGTGAATCTGATAACTAGAATGTGTAGACTTTCCAAGATACAGTTTTTGTTGTCCTATCATCAGTAATAATGCCTCAGATGCCAACTGATCTGACATCCTATTCATTAAGTACCAACGCATATTTTCAACTGGTTGGATTTTTAGATTTTAGATTTTTTTTATTTCACCTTTATTTAACCAGGTAGGCAAGTTGAGAACAAGTTCTCATTTACAATTGCGACCTGGCCAAGATAAAGCAAAGCAGTTCGACACATACAACAACACAGTTACACATGAAGTAAAACAAACATACAGTCAATAATACAGTAGAAAAATAAGTCTATATACAATGTGAGCAAATGAGGTGAGATAAGGGAGGTAAAGGCAAAAAGGTCGTGGTGGCAAAGTAAATACAATATAGCAAGTAAAACACTGGAATGGTAGATTTGTAGTGGAAGAAAGTGCAAAGTAGAAATAGAAATAATGGGGTGCAAAGGAGCAAAATAAATAAATAAATACAGTAGGGGAAGAGGTAGTTGTTTGGGCTAAATTATAGATGGGCTATGTACAGGTGCAGTGATCTGTGAGCTGCTCTGACAGCTGGTGCTTAAAGCTAGTGAGGGAGATAAGTGTTTCCAGTTTCAGAGGATTACCGAAATAGGGTTCCGTTTCCCACCTTTTGATGTTCCCAGAGTCTCTATGTTAACAAAGGGATTTTCAATAGTCACATCGGTAGAGTAGAGAGAGGAAAAAGGGTAAAAGGATTTATGGGTGTCATAAACCTCCCCCAACAGGCCAACGTCATGACAGGGTGTTTGTCATTGGTGCAGGTGGCCTGTGTTCGAGACCCGCTAGGGCAGGGGTAGACAACCCTGCTCCTGGAGTGCCGCAGGCACTTCGTGTTTTTGATTTAACCAACCTGGAAAACCAGTTGTTGGTCAGGTGTGGTGCCTAGTTAGAACAAAATCCTGTAGTACCTTTGGCACTCCAGGGACAGGGTTGTCTACCCTTGTGCTAGGGGAATTACGCTACTCTCACATTCTTAGCAAAATATGTTAATGTCATTATTTAGCAACAATTACAACACACCTACCTGATATAATTTAAATGAGTTTCTCATTGAAAGATGGTAATCTGTAGGATTTCCCCTTGAGCACGAATTATGAACACAATTCCACTACCTCATAAATTATCAGTATTTTTTCATTCTATATAGCTGAGCATCTGAAAGAGAACTATTGTCTTTTTGAAATCTAAACCAAATACTGTATACCAGTGTTTCCCAAACTCGGTCCTGTGGCCCCCCCTGGGTGCACATTTTGTTTTTTGTCCTAGCACTAATCAGCTGATTGAAATAATCAAAGCTTGATAATGAGATGGTTATTTGAATCAGCTGTGTAGTGCTAAGGCAGTTTGGGAAACCCTGCCCTAAGAGGTCTCGAACCCAGGCCATTAGCACCAATGACAAATGCCCTAAACACGGACCCGATAATGGATCTCTATGGCATGTGCTTATTGGGCCCTGTCCAGAAGAAACCCTAAGCCCTCTTCCCTAGGAACTTGCAGTATATAGATGAAACAACTTGATAGGTATAAGATATGGGGTGAATTTACCTTGAAGTAAATCTCAGCTCTGTTAAAAGTTTCATCAGAGTGAATCAGGAGTGTCATTGAAACAGGTTAACATGCCCCACGAACATCAGACAACTATAGAGAAAGCCCTAAATTACTGTAAGGAAATCAAATCAATGATAAGACTAGTCAGATTAACTGATACCTGACACGGACATGGTCGTGTAGCAGGAAGATGGGAGTACCGTGAACCAAGAGGCTCTGAGTTTTCTGTATAAATGAACATGCACAATGTAATCATCTGTGTCAAATATGTAAGTTAAAAGCAGTGTGAGCACCCTTAAACTTTCCAAAAGACAAAGATACAATATATGAATGGATCAGTGGTTAACCAATCAGGGAATTGATTGGCTTGGCAACAGTAATGTATAATGAAAAACCTTTAGAAAATGCTCATGCAAAGTTCCCATGAAATGTGTCTAGAACATTAATATCTTAAGTTCTGAGAACATGGTAACCACATTCTGGGAAGTTCTATTTGACATTAGTGGAATGGTCTCTTGGAAACATTCCTTGCACATCACAGGAACATACCTGTGAAAACAGTTGCTAATTACCGAAATGAGACTCTTAAGGGAACGTTGTGGGAATATTAGCTGGAATGTTAGTGCTGTACGCACTAACATAAGATCACCATGCTCAATGCCAAGCATCGGCTGGAGTGGTGTAAAGCTCGCCGCCATTGGTCTCTGGAGCAGTGGAAACGTGTTCTCTGGAGGGATGAATCACATTTGACTCTCTGGAAGTCCGACGGACATATCTGTGTTTGGTGGATGCCAGGAGAACGCTACCTGCCCCAATGCATTATGCCAACTGTAAAGATTGGTGGAGGAGGAATAATACGCATTGTATACCGACATACTAGTCACACCTTCCCAGAGCCAGGTCAGCTATTTGACCTGAGATATGATGAATTGACAAGTGATTGACATGTCACCACATTTGGAGCATCCTCCATGACTGTGAATTGAGAAGAGTATCCAGCCTGCTGCTATGATCTGATGCAGCTGCTGCTGTAGGGCAGGACTGGACTGTACTCCGTCTAACTGACAGATACAGGCTGACGGACAGGTGGGCCTGGAGGATCAAAGAGTGAGAGGGTCCTGCACCATCACCCTATGGCCCAGCAGAGCATCGCAGAGTTAGTGAGAGTACTTCAGTCTGATCCGGATACAGCTCTCTTTAATGTTATGGTTAGCCCTGTCAGTCATACTGCAACAGTCAGCCCAGTCAGTCATACTGCAACAGTCAGCCCAGTCAGTCATACTGCAACAGTCACCCCAGTCAGTCATACTGCAACAGTCAGCCCAGTCAGTCATACTGCAACAGACAGCCCAGTCAGTCATACTGCAACAGTCAGCCCAGTCATTCATACTGCAACAGACAGCCCAGTCAGTCATACTGCAACAGACAGCCCAGTCAGTCATACTGCAACAGACAGCCCAGTCAGTCATCCTGCAACAGTCAGCCCAGTCAGTCATACTGCAACAGACAGCCCAGTCAGTCATCCTGCAACAGTCAGCCCAGTCAGTCATACTGCAACAGTCAGCCCAGTCAGTCATACTGCAACAGTCAGCCCAGTCAGTCATACTGCAACAGTCAGCCCAGTCAGTCATACTGCAACAGACAGCCCATTCAGTCATACTGCAACAGACAGCCCAGTGAGTCATACTGCAACAGTCAGCCCAGTCAGTCATACTGCAACAGTCAGCCCAGTCAGTCATACTGCAACAGACAGCCCAGTCAGTCATACTGCAACAGACAGCCCAGTCAGTCATCCTGCAACAGACAGCCCAGTGAGTCATACTGCAACAGTCAGCCCAGTCAGTCATACTGCAACAGACAGCCCAGTCAGTCATACTGCAACAGACAGCCCAGTCAGTCATCCTGCAACAGACAGCCCAGTCAGTCATACTGCAACAGACAGCCCAGTCAGTCATCCTGCAACAGTCAGCCCAGTGAGTCATACTGCAACAGTCAGCCCAGTCAGTCATACTGCAACAGTCAACCCAGTCAGTCATACTGCAACAGTCAGCCCAGTGAGTCATACTGCAACAGACAGCCCAGTGAGTCATACTGCAACAGTCAGCCCAGTCAGTCATACTGCAACAGACAGCCCATTCAGTCATACTGCAACAGACAGCCCAGTGAGTCATACTGCAACAGTCAGCCCAGTCAGTCATACTGCAACAGTCAGCCCAGTCAGTCATACTGCAACAGTCAGCCCAGTCAGTCATACTGCAACAGACAGCCCAGTCAGTCATACTGGGGGCCATGATACGGAAACCACACAGATTCAGGTTACTAACTAAATCAACCAGCCTGGGTTTTAACAGTGTAGCCAGCATACTTTAGGCCCTGATACAGATAGAAACCATATGGGCCTACTGATTCAGCTTGCCTCTACCTCACACCACGAGCTTCTGCCGGAGGATGGAAGCTGCGGTGTTAAATAATAATATGATCCATATCGGCAGGTAGCTTAGCAGTTAAGATCGTTGGGCTAGTAACCGAAAGGTCGCTGGTTCTAATTCCCGAGCAGACTAGGTGAAAATCTGTTGACGTGTCCTTGAGCAAGGCACTTAACCCTAATTGCTCCCGTAAATCGCTCTGGATTAGAGTGTCTGGTAAAAATGTAAAATCCATCCCACCTTGAAGATGCTCCAGAGGCATACAGGCTAATTTGCTTGAAATTACACAAATTAGCCAGAGGTGAGTCTTAACGTGTTTTTCTCATCTCTGTCTCCATTCACTTCAGCTGCTGCAACAGTGATGCAGCTAAGGAAGGCAGGAAGGTAGCTTTAGGGATGGATTCAATCCGTATAGCTCAGGTATCACAGAAGATTCTCTTTTAAATATAAAGGTAATTTCTGATTAAGCCAACATATGCAGCTTTTACCTTGAATGCAGTCTCCGCGACCATGGTAACATTGCATAGAGCGGATCTTCAGCGGTACAAATCAAATAGAACACTTAATAGAACCCTTAAGGTTGGTGTGGGTGTTAAATGTTGGCTTGGCTCTGAGCAGTGGGGTAATGGAAGCTGAGTGAGCCAAAATGAGCAAGCGAGGAGACACACACACACACACACACACACACACACACACACACACACACACACACACACACACACACACACACACACACACACACACACACACACACACACACACACACACACACACACACACACACACACACACACACACACACAGCTAGCCTCTGCTGTGTGTGTGTGTGTGTGTGTGTGTGTGTGTGTGTGTGTGTGTGTGTGTGTGTGTGTGTGTGTGTGTGTGTGTGTGTGTGTGTCTCCTCGCTTGCTCATTTTGGCTCACTCAGCTTCCATTACCCCACTGCTCAGAGCCAAGCCAACATTTAACACCCACTCTAACAGAGGAACTCTAGAGCTCTGTTAGAGTGACCATAAGGTTCTTGGTCACCTCCCGGACCAAGGCCCTTCTCCCCCGATTGCTCAGTTTGGCCGGGCGGCCAGCTCTAGGAAGAGTCTTGGTGGTTTCAAACTTCTTCCATTTAAGAATGATGGAGGCCATTGTGTTCTTGGGGACCTTCAGTGCTGCAGAAATGTTTTGGTACCCTTCCCCAGATCTGTACCTCAACACAATCCTGTCTCTGAGCTCTACAGACAATTCCGTCGACCTCATGGCTTGGTTTTTGCTCTGACATGCACTGTCAACTGTGGGACCTTATATAGACAGGTGTGTACCTTTCCATATCATGTCCAATCAATAGAATTCACCACAGGTGGTGGACTCCAATAACGTTGTAGAAACATCTCAAAGATGATCAATGGAAACAGGATGCACATGAGCTCAATTTCGAGTCTCATAACAAAGGGTTTGAATACTTATGTAAATAACTTATTTCTGTTTTTAATTTTGAAAAACATTTGCAAACATTTCTAAAAACGAGTTTTTGCTTTGTCATTATGGGGTATTGTGTGGAGATGCTGAGATTACTGAGGATTTTTTAATTTTATTTTTATCCTTAAGGCTGTAACGTAAAGAAATGTGGAAAAAGTCAAGGGGTGTGAATACTTTCTGCTCCTGTATTGTATGTGAACAGAACGAGATGGGGAGAGAGAGAGAGAGAGAGAGAGAGAGAGAGCGAGAGAGAGAGAGAGAGATAAATGTAGTATGAGCAATGCAATGCACTGTGTGTATGACTGTATGAGAGAAAAAAAAAGAAAACAATAAGAGGGAGGGAGAGAGAAGGACAGAAAAAAGTGGTAGAGAAGAAGAAGAGAGACAGACGGAAAGAGTGTGATTGGATCCACTGTGTGTGTACGTCTGTGTGTCTGTGAGAGAGAGTGTGTGTGGGAGAGTGTGTGTGTGTGTGGTGTGTGTGTGTGTGTGTGTGTGTGTGTGTGTGTGTGTGTGTGTGTGTGTGTGTGTGTGTGTGTGTGTGTGTGTGGTGTGTGTGTGTGTGTGTGGGGGGGGGGGGGGGCATCGACTGTAGTAGAACCTCCAGGTGAGAAGGTGCAGGTGTTTTGGGACCGGGCAGACGGTGGAAAGCGGTGCCTCTCTCTTCAGGCTGTCCACCATACCACTGCAGATAACATTTGAAAAATAAGCAGATATAACTGAGGCCAAATCCTCCTGATATTGCTCAGTGTGTAGTTCATTATTTTCCAAATCGATTCCCTGTTTTCCCTCTATCTCTGTAGCTCCTGTGTTCTCGGGATTCAGCCGGGCTGAGGCTGAGACAAGCAGATCTCAGTGCTCTGTTCACAAGAACAATGATGGTAAAGCATGCATTCATGTTGAATTCTATAGAGTTTCAGCTTCAGAGAAGGTAACTCCAGGTCATCAATCATTATGTATCAATATTTTAGCACATGATTTTGAAGGACAAAGAGCTGAATGTTCATTCTAGCAGTTTTCTGTAGGTTACAAGGGCCAAATGCCAGTGACTTAGTTAACAACATTTTTCTACGGCTGACCATGCTTTCTACCTGGCTACCCCTACCCCGGTCAACAGCTCTGCACCCCCCACAGCAACTTGCCCAAGCCTCGCCCATTTCTCCTTCACCCAAATCCAGATAGCTGATGTTCTGAAAGAGCTGCAAAATCTGGACCCCTACAAATCAGCTGGGATAGACAATCTGGACCCTCTCTTTATAAAATTATCCGCCGCAATTGTTGCAACCCCTATTACTATCCTGTTCAACCTCTCTTTCATATAGTCTGAGATCCCCAAAGATTGGAAAGCTGCCACGGTCATCCCCCTCTTCAAAAGGGGGTGACACTCTAGACCCAAACTGCTACAGACCTATATCTATCCTACCCTGCCTATCTAAGGTCTTCGAAAGCCAAGTTAACAAACAGATCACCGATCATTTAGAATCCCACCGTACCTTCTCCGCTATGCAATCTGGTTTCCGAGCTGGTCATGGGTGCACCTCAGCCACGCTCAAGGTCCTAAACGATATGATAACCACCATCAATAAAAGACAATACTGTGCAGCTGTATTCATCGACCTGGCCAAGGCTTTCGACTCTGTCAATCACCGCATTCTTATCGGCAGACTCAACAGCCTTGGTTTCTCAAATGATTGACTCACCTGGTTCACAAACTACATCTCAGACAGAGTTCAGTGTGTCAAATCGAAGGACCTGTTGTCCGGACCTCTGGCAGTCTCTATGGGGGTGCCAAAGGGTTCAATTCTCGGGCCGACTCTTTTCTCTGTATATGTCAATGATGTCGCTCTTGCTGCTGGTGATCCTCTGATCCACCTCTACGCAGACGACACCATTTTGTATACTTCTAGACCCTTCTTTGGACACTGTGTTAACTAACCTCCAGACGAGCTTCAATGCCATTAAACACTCCTTCCGTGGCCTCCAACTGCTCTTAAATGCAAGTAAAACTAAATGCATGCTCTTCAACCGATCGCTGCCCGCACCTGCCCGCCCGTCTAGCATCACTACTCTGGACGGTTCTGACTTAGAATATGTGGACAACTACACATACCTAGGTGTCTGATTAGACTGTAAACTCCTTCCAGACTCATACTAAGCATCTACAATCCAAAATTAAATGTAGAATCGGCTTCCTATTTTGCAACAAAGCATCCTTCACTCATGCTGCCAAACATACCCTCGTAAAACTGACTATCCTACCGATCCTCGACTTCGGCGAGGTCATTTATAAAATAGCCTCCAACACTCTACTCAGCAAATTGGATGCAGTCTATCACAGTGCCATCCGTTTTGTCACCAAAGCCATATATACTACCCACCACTGCGACCTGTACGCTCTCATTGGCTGGCCCTCGATTCATATTCGTCGCCAAACTCACTGGCTCCAGGTCATCTATAAGTCGTTGCTAGGTAAAGCACCGCCTTTTCTCAGCTCACTGGTCACCATAGCAACACCCACCCATAGCACGCGCTCCAGCAAGTATATTTCACTGGTCATCCCCAAAGCCAATTCCTACCTTTGGTCGCCTTTCCTTCCAGTTCTCAGCTGCCAATGACTGGAACGAACTGCAAAAATCACTGAAGCTGGAGACTCATATCTCCCTCACTAACTTTAAGCATCAGCTGTCAGAGCAGCTTACAGATCATTGCAGCTGTACATAGCCCATCTGTAAATAGCCCACCCAACTACCTCATCCCCATATTGTTATTTATTTTTTCTTGCTCCTTTGCACCCCAGTATCTCTACTTGCACATCATCATCTGCACATCTATCACTCCAGTGTTTAATTGCTAAATTGTAATTATTTCGCCACTGTGGCCTATTTATTGCCTTACCTTCCTAATCTTACTTCATTTGCACACACTGTATATAGACTTTTCTATTGTGTTATTGACTGTAAGTTTGTTTATTCCATGTGTAACTCTGTGTTGTTGTTTGTGTCGCACTGCTTTGCTTTATCTTGGCCAGGTCGCAGTTGTAAATGAGAACTTGTTCTCAACTGGCCTACCTGGTTAAATAAAGGTGAAATAAAATAAATAATTTAAAAAACAAGGATGTTGCTATTGCCTTTCTGACTACTGAGTCAACTATCTACTTTAGAGTCCTTACAATACAAACAAACCATTAAAGGATTTTAATAATTATCTCAGTATTACATTCAGCATAAGAAGCAGGGTTGGATTGATATTTTCCCTAATCTTTTATCTGAACGTGAAGAAAAGGTAGACTATATTAAATATTGTTGAAACTTGTTGCATTTCATTTGTTAAGGGTAATTCAATTCAGCATTTTTCCCTTTTTAGCACACTGTGAGCTACATCTATATCATAGATTCCCTGAATGTTCCCCGGAACGTTCCCTTGCATATGTTCTCCGAACAACGATGTCACTGTACTAAAGTTACAACCACCCATGAAATAAAATACAATCTAAAGTTCACACCTACCCACATTTCCATGGAGATCTCCTCCACCACTAGTGACATCACAAATAACTGATGCACCTCAATCTACAATTCAACACAACAAAACGGCCAGCCTCAAAACAACCATTAGAAACCATTTATTTTCAGCTGCTGGCTTCCACTTAATTTGGCATCATTTCAGAATTAATTACTTTTTAAGTCCTCCATGTCTGTCATCTTCCAAGTCGAGCTCCCCATCCTTCCTTTCATTTTTCGTGCGTCTCGGAAAAAAATCTGCACCAACAGCTCATTGTGATGGAGATTTTCTAATCCCAACAAACCAGATTATCAATGCTCCCGCTCATCTTTAAGAAACGATGTGGTTTTAATTTGAAGTACAATTCATTATGTGATTTTTTTCTTTCTTTCTTTCCTTCCCTTAAAGAAATAGCTGGGTTTTTGCGATTTAATTAGCTGGTATTTGTATAAAAATAGGTTTTGTGTGACATCTGGTGTGGTTGTACGTGTTAATGAGTTCTATTCAGTAAGATTACCATCTGTTGACTGGGGATGTCTGATATGACTGCCCTGTGATGACCTGAGACCGAGCCGGAGTGGAGGGGAGGATAGAGGGATGGCAGGGAGGGTGGAGGAGAGGAGAGGAGAGAAGGAGAGGGATGGCAGGGAGGGTGGAGGAGAGAAGGAGTGGGGTGGCAGGGAGGGTGGGGGAGAGGAGAGAAGGAGAGGGGTGGTAGGGAGGGTGGAGGAGAGGAGAGAAGGAGAGTGATGGCAGGGAGGGTGGAGGAGAGGAGAGAAGGAGAGGGGTGGCAGGGAGGGTGGAGGAGAGAAGGAGAGGGATGGCATGGAGGAGAGAAGAGAAGGAGAGGGGTGGCAGTGAGGGTGGTGGAGGAGAGAAGGAGAGGGGTGGAAGGAAGGTTGGAGGAGAGGAGTGAGGGGTGGTAATGGCGGGTGAGAGTCCACTCATTCTGTTGGGCTAACAACATGCTGTCAGAATGAGGACCTTTGACTCCTAAAATATCACTTAACGAATAGAGGATGGGCTAAATGATTTTCCAAGGACATACATTTAATACACATTTCAACGGATTGCTAGACAAGCAGTAGGTCACTGCTCAGTGATAAGGTGTTTGTTTATGTTCCTCTTTCACAAAATGAAAGTATATTTAATTAGCAAACATTAACAAAATAATAATTATTACACATGTAAATGAATATGCCTAAACTGAAAAACAAAGTGTAGCGTTCACTTACATATTTATGTTTACGTACATATTTATTGACTTGGGCTCTTAGTCAGTCCGTTGTTACAGTATCCATATTAGGAATGTCCTGCTGAGATTAAGGCTGTCCTAATATGGACACCGTACATGGTGATTTTCCAAGCTGTATATCTGAATGAGTCAGACTTGCAGATCTGCAAACTATCATTGGCAGGGTTAGATGTCTTTATTAGTTACAATTAAAGTGGTTGGATGCTATACTGGCCGCATCATAATCGCTGGTCACCATTTTCAAAAACCTACTCAGTGCGTTCCAAGAACTGTGTATGAATGAGTCGAGTCTGCAGTGCTCAATAATGTGCAAGTAATGATGAATAAGCAGTACCGTAGCAAGCTTTGGTAGAATACAGTATATACGGGAAAATTCCATTGTCTGATGAAAAAGAGGAATCTACACCAGCTTTAGCGCCAGATCATAAACACACCCCTTCTTGTCTGCTTATGATACAGTTGTTAAAGAGCGCTCAGTTCACCACAGTGTTTATCGTGATTCAGGGTAGGAGCAGCTGAACTGCTGCTATACAGTCATCCGTATTATAAATAGGTAAACAGACAGGCATATTAGTCACTAATCCTTGTTATTCAGCTGGCATTAAGGTGCTACGTACGCCAATGCCCTTTTTATGCTCAACATCCCGGCATTACTCATCTCTACAGCAGGCATTTCTGCAGATTTCCCTCCTCCTTTCTCTCTTTGTTTGTGTCTCAAATGGCACCCTATTCTCTCTGTAGTGTACTACTTTTGACCAGTATAAATGGGAAAGGGTGCTATTTGGGACACATCCTTTGTAATTTTAGCAACAAAAAAAATGGGGGGGGGGGTTGTTTGGATAAAAATGTGTTATTTCAACGAAGGAGAATGTTAAATAGCCTAGTTGAGAAAATACAGGGAAATTAACTGGTGTAGATGTCCATGTTGTTAGGCAGAGGGACAATCCCCTTGTTCCAGATTAACCTTATTAAACATGATCTATCTATTCATAAATTCACTTATGAGCCAGAGTCAGTACTGTACTGTTAATCCAAGGAAGATTTATTCCTTCATAAACTGAATTTCAACCCATTTCCTCATATCATATGTAATGATATCTACAGTGTATTTGTGCATATGTGTACAGATGACAATATATTTTATGATTGCTGCATCACACAGCCTCACTGTGTTCCTACCCGTGATTGTGACTGTGCTTTGTTTGGCCTATGAGTCTTTTATCCCTCTACAGTTAGCATTAAATCTTTGACACTGCTACAGCACAATGGAGCTGAATGGAGCACATTTGAAGCAAACACCAACCTCCCACACCATCCCTCTCTCCCTACCCCTTACCCCCACCCCACACCATCCCTCTCTCCTTACCCCTTACCCCCACCCCACACCATCCCTCTCTCCTTACCCCTTACCCCCACCCCACACCATCCCTCTCTCCTTACCCCTTACCCCCACCCCACACCATCCCTCTCTCCCTACCCCTTACCCCCACCGCACACTATCCCTCTCTCCCTACCCCTTACCCCCACCCCACACCATCCCTCTCTCCCTACCCCTTACCCCCACCGCACACTATCCCTCTCTCCCTACCCCTTACCCCCACCCCACACCATCCCTCTCTCCCTACCCCTTACCCCCACCCACACATCCCTCTCTCCCTACCCCTTACCCCCACCCCACACCATCCCTCTCTCCCTACCCCTTACCCCCACCCCACACCATCCCTCTCTCCCTACCCCTTACCCCCACCCCACACCATCCCTCTCTCCTTAGCCCTTACCCCCACCCCACACCATCCCTCTCTCCCTACCCCTTACCCCCACCGCACACTATCCCTCTCTCCCTACCCCTTACCCCCACCCCACACCATCCCTCTCTCCCTACCCCTTACCCCCACCCCACACCATCCCTCTCTCCTCTAGCCCCTTACCCCCCCCCACCATCCCTCTCTCCCTACCCTTACCCCATCCTCTCTCCTCCCTTAGCCCCTTACCCCCACCCCCACACCATCCCTCTCTCCCTACCCCTTACCCCCACCGCACACTATCCCTCTCTCCCTACCCCTTACCCCCCACCCCACACCATCCCTCTCTCCCTACCCCTTAACCCCACCCACCCCACACCATCCCTCTCTCCTCTACCCCTTACCCCCACCCCACACCATCCCTCTCTCCCTACCCCTTACCCCCACCGCACACGATCCCTCTCTCCCTACCCCTTACCCCCACCCCACACGATCCCTCTCTCCCTACCCCTTACCCCCCACCCCACACCCCTCTCCCTACCCCTTACCCCCCCCCCACCGTCCCTCTCTCCCTACCCCTTACCCCCACCCACACATCCCTCTCTCCCTACCCCTACCCCACCCCACACGATCCCTCTCTCCCTACCCCTTACCCACCCCACCCCACACCATCCCTCTCTCCCTACCCTTACCCCCCCCCCCTCCCCTCCCCTACCCCTTCCCCCCCAAACCATCCCTCTCTCCCTACCCCTTACCCCCACCATCCCTCTCTCCCTACCCCTTACCCCCACCCCACACTATCGCTCTCTCCCTACCCCTTACCCCCCCCCCACTTCCTCCTCCCTACCCCCCCCCACCCCACACTATCGCTCTCTCCCTACCCCTTACCCCCACCCCACACCATCCCTCTCTCCTTACCCCTTACCCCCACCCCACACCATCCCTCTCTCCCTACCCCTTACCCCCACCCACACCATCCCTCTCTCCCTACCCCTTACCCCCACCCCACACTATCGCTCTCTCCCTACCCCTTACCCCCACCCCACACTATCCCTCTCTCCCTACCCCTTACCCCCACCCCACACTATCCCTCTCTCCCTACCCCTTACCCCCACCCCACACCATCCCTCTCTCCCTACCCCTTACCCCCCCCAAACCATCCCTCTCTCCCTACCCCTTACCCCTACCCCACACCATCCCTCTCTCCCTACCCCTTACCCCCCCCAAACCATCCCTCTCTCCCTACCCCTTACCCCACCCCACACCATCCCTCTCTCCCTACCCCTTACCCCCACCCCACCCCACACTATCCCTCTCTCCCTACCCCTTACCCCCACCATCCCTCTCTCCCTACCCCTTACCCCCACCCCACCCCACCCCACCCACACCATCCCTCTCTCCCTACCCCTTACCCCCACTCCACACCATCTCTCTTTCCCTACCCCTTACCTCCACCCCACACATCCCTCTCTCCCTACCCCGTACCACCACCCCACACCATCCCTCTCTCCCTACCCCTTACCCCCACTCCACAACATCTCTCTTTCCCTACCCCTTACCTCCACCCCACACCATCTCTCTCTCCCTACCCCTTACCCCAACCCCACACTATCCCTCTTGGCAATGTAAATGTGTTTCCCATGACACTAAAGCCCTTAAAATTGAAAATGAATTGATATACAGCGAGAAAGAGAGAGAGAGAGAGAGAGAGAGAGAGAGAGAGAGAGAGAGAGAGAGAGAGAGAGAGAAAGCAAGAGAGAGAAAGCAAGAGAGAGAGAGAGAGAGAGAGAGAGAGAGAGAGAGAGAGAGAGAGAGAGAAATGCATGCACTCTCAGAACAAATTATGATTTGCTTCAAGCAGATGCTCTTATCAAAGGTGAACATTTATTGAGTCCAGTCAGATGTCAGATTGTTCGAGCTAACCACAGCAACTATGCAATTACAGAACAAACAATGTCCATGTCCAGTACATGTCAGAAAGATAGAGTTAAGAACTGGGTATGTAATCAAAATCATGGTCATAATTGTCCTTCACCCTAACCATTGTCATAATTTCAGTGTATACTGTATACTGTGCATTCGGAAAGTATTCAGACCCCTTGACTTTTTCCACATTTTGTTACGTTACAGCGTCATTCTTAAATGGGTTAAATACAAATGTTTCCACATCAATCTACACACAATACCACATAATGCCAAAGGGAAAAAAAACGTTTTTAGAAATGTTTGCAAATTTATAAAAAATAAAAAACAGATTTACCTTTACCTTATTTACATAGGTATTCAGACCCTTTGCTATGAGACTCAAAATGTTTCTCAGGTGCATCCTGTTTCCACTGATCATCATTGAGATGTTTCTACAACTTGATTGGAGTCCACCACCTGTGGTGAATTCTATTGATTAGACATGATTTGGAAAGGCACACACCTGTCTATATAAGGTCCCACAGTTGACAGTGTATGTCAGAGCAAAAACCAAGCCATGAGGTTGAAGGAATTTTCCTTAGAGCTCCAAGACAGGATTGTGTTGAGGCACAGATTTGGGGAAGGGTACCAAAACATTTCTGCAGCACTGAAGGTCCTCAAGAAAACAGTGGCCTCCATCATTCTTAAACAGAACTATTTGGCCTGAATGCCAAGCATCATGTCTGGAGGAAACCTGACACCATCCCTACGGTGAAGCATGGTGGTGGCAGCATCATGCTGTGGGGATGTTTTTCAGCATCAGTGACTGGGAGACTAGTCGGGATCGAGGGAAAGATGAACGGAGCAAAGTACAGAGAGATCCTTGATGAAAACCTGCTCCAGAGCGCCCAGGACCTCAGACTGGGGCAAAGGTTCACCTTCCAAAATGACAATGTCCCTAAGCACACAGCCAAGACAACACAGGTGTGGCTTCGGGACAAGGTTCTGAATGTCCTTGAGTGGCCCAGCCAGAGCCCGGACTTGAACCCGATCTAACATCTCAGGAGAGACCTGAAAATAGCTGTGCAGCGATGCTCCCCATCCAACATGACAGAGCTTGATAGGATCTGCAAAGAAGAATGGGAGAAACTCCCAAAATACAGGTGTACCAAGCTTGTAGCCTCACACAATTTAATCAATTTTAGAATAAGGCTGTAACGTAACAAAATGTGGAAAACGTCAATTGGTCTGAATACTTTCCGATTGCACTGTACATTGATGGAGCAATCATGGATGGCAACATACATAGCAAAGACCATAGCATTCTTTCTGCTTAGAAGAAGCACACAAACACACCCACATATAATAATACTTTCGGTATTGACACAGACTACACACACACGGCTTCACCTGCATGTACAGTGTTTAGTACACAGGTGGGATTCATCTCCTTTGCTCTCAGGTTGTTGTTTTTGTATCTCTGGTCCTCTGTTTGTTTGTGTGTTTATCCTCTCGGTCACAGTGTGCAGACGTAGCATGCTGTTACCAGTCTGTGGCCTAGATTGCAATTAGCAGTGTTTCTCCTCCCTGATCCTATATTCACACACACACGCAAGCATGGATGCACATAGACACACACACACACACACACACACACACACACACACACACACACACACACACACACACACACACACACACACACACACACAGACACACACCACATACACACACACACAGACTTAGACACACACTCACATAGACACACACATCAAACCACACACACACACACACACACACACACACACACACACACACACACACACACACACACACACACACACACACACACACACACACACACACACATCAATCCTATATTCACACATACACAGAAACACACACCACGTCGGCCTCGCTGGAAAATCAGGCCCTTTTCAAGATGATCTCCCAGTGTGTTACTATGGAGAAGAGATTCTCATGTCTGAAGCGCTGCATGTGCTCTTATTGAGGTCATTATCAGATGACTGCGGTCTTCACACTCAGCATGACAACAATGAGACAGTGATCCCTGGTTAACCGAATAAAAAACTAGAAACCGCACAACATTAGCCTCTGTCAACAAACGTTCATATACAGCAAGCTCCAGATTCCGATTATTGCTCAAAAGCATAGCACAAGATAAAACAAAACAGGTTTCAGTGTAAAAGCGTGAAGATTGTCCTGTTACAGGTAGCTATTTTGAGTGTTCTCCGCTGTAGTGTCGGTGCTCTGTGTTCATGTTTGTCTCCTTGCTTGCAGGTTAACCTCTAAGCCCTGAGCCCCTCCCTATAAATGAGGAGCATAAAGCTATCTTAATCTATTGTGTTTGTGTTCATTCTCTCACTGAAGATGTATCAGGGTAGTACTGCAGCCACAGGCAATGAATGAGGTGACAGTGGAGGTTTTTCTCTAATACCATACCATATAGGTCAGTGGAGGCTGGTGGGAGGAGCTATAGGAGGACTGGCTCATTGTAATGGCTGAAATGGAATAAATGGAAGGGTATCAAACACATCAAACATATGGAAATAACATTTGACTCCATTCCTTCTATTGCATTCCAGCCATGACAATGAGCCCATCCTCCTATAGCTCCTCCCACCAGCCTCCACTGATAGAGGTGCTTCAGACATGGAAGGGTCACTCTGCAGATTTAGTGAGCGGAGAAGAGAGAGAAAAAGGAGATGAAAAGGAGAATAGAGAGGGTGAGGGTAGACGAGAGAAGAGAAAAGAAGAGGTGAGGGGAGAGAAAAAGAAAGCAAACGAGAGAGAGAAAAAGAGAAGAGAATATGGTGGGCAGAAGACATGAGAGAGAAGGGGGGAAAACTTTTGCCAGCTTGATTAAACAAATCCCTAAAACGCTGAAGAAACTCTTTCTGTCCTCCCTCAATGCCTCATCTGTTTATTAAGGTCATACTCATTTTGGGGGTGGAGGGAGAGAGAGAGAGAGGGTGGGGGGGAGAGGGGTGGGGAGAGAGAGAGAGCAAGCGAGAGAGAGAACGCAAAAGAGAGAGAGAGGGAGAGAGAAAATAAGATTGAAGTTTCCACCGCTAAAGCTAAACTAATTAACCAGCGTCTCTAACGCTCCTAGCCGTGGAAGTGGGAGGGGAAGCATCGGCGCACGCCGGCACTCCACGATCCCCTCTCTCCGTGTGGGCAGTGGAAACATGCAGAGATAGCTCCTCTGTGTTTAATATACTCTCTGCATACTGCATAATATCCTCACTGCGTCCGCTAGCTGCCTGCCTGGCTGGCTGGCTGGCTCCCTGTTGCATAGGCCAACAGAGGGGACTATCCAGATGGATGGAAAGATGCAGGTGCGGCCGGATTATGCGGGGGCTGTCTGGTGAGGGTTTGGAGTTTGAAGAATGGGGATGGGTGCTGGTGGTGTGTGAGTGTGTGTGTGTGTGTGTGTGTGTGTGGGGGGGGGGGGGTGTTAGGGCGTGTGTGTGTGTGTGTGTGTGTGTGTGTGTGTGTGTGTGTGTGTGTGTGTGTGTGTGAAGTGCGGTGCGGTGGGGTGGGTAGTCTGTGGTTCACATGATCCCTCCTCTCCTCCAAAAGTTGTATATCTTTAAAAAAATATATGCTTTTATCAGCATTTGGGAGCTTAGTCATGGTTTCCTGGCTCTGCTGCGCAACCTTGTTTATCCTCCGCTGTTCAGCTTGCATACAAACGTGATGCAGGGAGAGTGTGTGTGTGTGTGTGTTTTCCAACAGCACCACTGAGGTACTCACTACTCACACATACTGTCCCCAGAACTCAGCTAGCTAGCTAGATAGTAGTCAACCAGCTACCATACTGTCCCCAGCACTCAGCTAGCTAGATAGTAGTCAACCAGCTACCATACTGTCCCCAGCACTCAGCTAGCTAGATAGTAGTCAACCAGCTACCATACTGTCCCCAGCACTCAGCTAGCTAGATAGTAGTCAACCAGCTACCATACTGTCCCCAGCACTCAGCTAGCTAGATAGTAGTCAACCAGCTACCATACTGTCCCCAGCACTCAGCTAGCTAGATAGTAGTCAACCAGCTACCATACTGTCCCCAGCACTCAGCTAGCTAGATAGTAGTCAACCAGCTACCATACTGTCCCCAGCACTCAGCTAGCTAGATAGTAGTCAACCTGCTACCATACTGTCCCCAGCACTCAGCTAGCTAGATAGTAGTCAGCACTCAGCTAGCTAGATAGTAGTCAACCTGCTACCATACTGTCCCCAGCACTCAGCTAGCTAGATAGTAGTCAACCTGCTACCATACTGTCCCCAGCACTCAGCTAGCTAGATAGTAGTCAACCAGCTACCATACTGTCCCCAGCACTCAGCTAGCTAGATAGTAGTCAACCAGCTACCATACTGTCCCCAGCACTCAGCTAGCTAGATAGTAGTCAACCTGCTACCATACTGTCCCCAGCACTCAGCTAGCAAGATAGTAGTCAACCAGCTACCATACTGTCCCCAGCACTCAGCTAGCTAGATAGTAGTCAACCAGCTACCATACTCTCTCCAGCACTCAGCTAGCTAGATAGTAGTCAACCAGCTACCATACTGTCCCCAGCACTCAGCTAGCTAGATAGTAGTCAACCAGCTACCATACTGTTCCCAAGCACTCAGCTAGCTAGATAGTAGTCAACCAGCTACCATACTGTCCCCAGCACTCAGCTAGCTAGATAGTAGTCAACCAGCTACCATACTGTCCCCAGCACTCAGCTAGCTAGATAGTAGTCAACCAGCTACCATACTGTCCCCAGCACTCAGCTAGCTAGATAGTAGTCAACCAGCTACCATACTGTCTCCAGCACTCAGCTAGCTAGATAGTAGTCAACCAGCTACCATACTTTACATCTCACTCTGTTGTAGACAGTGCCTTTAAGAGATGGAGAGACAGTTGTTGGTGCACTCATATAGTGTACACACACACACACACACACACACACACACACACACACACACACACACACACACACACACACACACACACACACACCACACACACACACACACATCTCTCTGACTCGATATGTATCACAGCTAATTACATGGATAGGTGACTCCCATTAACATGGGTTGATCAATGTCAGCCAGGATGATTTGATTATTAAATCAATTTTAACAATCAGTACCACTTAATGAATGGCAGCAGCGCTAAAATTAGTCTGTGTGATCATCTAGGGATTGTTGAAGTCCTTTCGTTGAATAGGGGTGAAGCTGGAGGAAGCTGATATACGCATCTAAGTTGTCACCCCCAAAAAACGAAGCTTAGGTCTACTCCTAAATGACATTGGAATATTACAATGGGTTTTAGTATTAGTCTGTTTATATTTGTCTAAGATAGATGTTTTTCTGTTAGCGTATCCATTCCCTTCAGTCATGTTCAACAGACATGCATCCATCAACCAGCCTGATAATAGCTCATGTCCAATTCGATGAATTTCTCTAAACTCTGAATATATTAGGAATGGAGTTGTAGGCCAACTCAGGCTGGTTGTAGGCCTACTCAGGCTGGCTACAGGCAGACTATCACATTCGTTCAACCTGTACTGTAGCCCATAGCCCATCTACCCTATTTAAAAAGGATTTGAACTGGTTTCCATTTCAACACAACCAAAGTGCTGTAATATACTGTACATAAATTAAACCAAATAGCCTAGTACAAAAAGGTTATTGCACAGAAAAACATGGAAAGTCAGGGGTATCGCAAATTCAGAACCGCTGGACGGCAACATAATAAACTAAAGCACTGATCTTTGGGAACATGATCAGAATGACTGCTAAGACTTGATCCATCAAGTACATAGTTAAATAGGTAACCTAGCCTACAGAGCTAAAACATATGTTCAAATTAACATGACATCAATAACGCAGCCACATCCTGAGTCCCTGGTGCCGACACATTCACAAATCAAAAGATGGTTTAGTATATAGTTTAAAAGCTCTGACGAAGGCCAAGAGAACAAGAAACACTTTCCAATCAGAATACAGAAATCCACTTTGCCTCCCAAAAAATGTAAAATAAATAAATAATAATGTATAATTGTGTTTTCATCGATGTAGCCTACGACGCAATAGGATACTCGTGAGAGAACAAAAACCATTCAACCTACATTTGAACACCAACACAGAAGCTTTACTATTCGACATCTTCCCAGTGAAGTAGCCTAGTTTTGTTGTTTGGCCAATCACTCCCAACACACCTCTTCCAATGCATTGTGGAAAAGTTGAGCATCGAATTCACTAGATAAAGAACCGAAGTTAGTATAACGTCCTGCCATTTAAACTGGCATACTCAATTTTAGAAAATTAATATAGCCTACTATCAAACAATCTATTTTCAATACGTAGATAAAACTATATATTTTCACATACGTAGGATGTGTCATGTGCGATTGTGTTGTTGCCCGCTATTCGTTGATTTCGGTAGTGCATCCCCATATCTAATTGATCAGCTGTTGACAAAGTCGAAATGTGTATGACATCCGGGCATTTAAAGTATACTTGATTTAAAAAAAATGTTGCATACTATTCTACTTTCTTTTTTTGCATACTCAAACGGCTTACTATTTAGGATGCAAGTATGGGTATTCGGACAAGACCAGAGAGTATTTGGGAAAGTTGATGTGAGGGAGGAGAGGAGTGGTGTAGGGACTGGGGATATGAGATGAGACCAGGTGAGCTGAGCTGCCTACTGCAGTGCGGTGGGGAGGCTAATTGCTAAAGCAGGAAATGTTAGGCTTCGTCCCAAATGGCACCCTACTCCTTATTTAGTGTACTACTTTTGACCAGGGCCCATAGATGCAGCCATAAGGCTGTAGTCAAAAGTAGTGCACTATATGGGGAATAGGATGTCATTTGGGACACATTGTAATATGCTGCAGCAGACTGACTGAGTGCAGACTGCAGGCCTACAGGGAGTGCTTGATGATAGCCTCATCTTATACACCTCACACTCCCTCCTGGAGAGGAGATATGAGTCTCTCAGATAGGAAACTCACTCAGCGGAGAAAGAGAGAGAGAGGTGTGAGAGAGAGAGGAGAGAGAGAGAAAGAGAGAAAGTGAAGAAACATAGAGAAGGGGAAAAGAGAGAGCGAGAGAGTTGAGAAAGAGGGCAAGGGCAGACGACTGTAAAAGTCTTGAACTTAGTGTTCTATAGAAGTGATAGTCAGTACTGTAGCCAGAGATGTGAGCAATAAAGTTATTCAGGAAAAGGTGCACAGTAAATATACGATAAAACCCTTAAAAGGTATTTCTAAGCACTAGCAGGCTCTGTGGTCTGGTGCGTCAGGGTGGGGGAGTGAAGTGAATGAGAGATTGAGCCAGCGAGGTGAGACGGTGCAGCCACAGGTGCAGTAAGGGAGGGGAGAGAGAGAGGGAGGGAGTGAGTGAGGGGAGAGGTGGGGAGGGATGAAGCTGCCGCTGACAGCGTTGGGCACACTAGAGCTTGGAGGAATGATGACAAGCTAAAACGCTTTAAGGTCGCTTTAACCCTCTGCTCCCATTTGACAGTTTTCTGAAACCCATCCATAAATGATTGTTGTTGACTATTAACAAGTGCTTCTCAGCATCAAAGCTGCCTGTCCATCTCCTGAGAGATAGAGATTAGATGAGATATTGATGGTAATATTCTTTCAACTTTTAATATCATTCTGGCATTTGGCTTGCTGTTCAATAGTGAGGAGAAAGACCCACTTTTGTGTCAATATCACCACACCGAAATCACACACTGTTTTCTTGAAATATTTAATAGATACCAGATATCAAACAAACAATTCAGATAGCATTTTGGGTCTACTGTCTCATCTACTCAAAACAGTAAATATCGAAGTGTAACGTGGCATACACAATAGATTCAGCTGTACTAATATTAAATCATGAAGATTAATTTGCAGTGAAAACACTGAATTATTAAACTAGAATACAAATAAACTGCCCCACAATCTGAGTTCTATGTGTTCATATTGCACAGAAAAACAAAGCAAACTTGAAACAACATTCTTGTACCATACTCACTGTGTTTCATGAGAGTTTAACTCTTCACTTTGGCTGTGTATGGAACATTTAAGACTTCGGTTGAGAAAGATTTAGATGAAAAATATTAGTATCTCCTTCTGAAATTGCCTCAAAATTGAATTTCCAGATTTTCATTCAGATACACATCTAGAGTTTGACCCATTATAGCATCTCTATATTATATTTAGCCTCTGATGTAGAAACCGCTGGCCTGACTGACAACAACACACACACACACACACACACACACACACACACACACACACACACACACACACACACACACACACACACACACACACACACACACCACACACACACACACACACACACACACACACACACACATATCACGACTCCTACTATCCCTCATTACTTAAGATCCCACAGTGATTTATTGTTTGTTTATGTGATATGAGAGTATCAGAATGGATGTGTGTGTATCAGAATGGATAGGTCAGAATCTGAGCCAATAGTTTAACATTACTTTGTGTATCATATGTCCCAGCAGCCATTAAGCCTGTGTGCTTGTTGACATTTGCCAGCACTTCATATTTTCCAAGGCACTTCAACTGAAGGACGTGACATTGGATGGATAGCTTCATCCCTCCAGGCCGAGCCCCAGAGCTCTGATGATAGGCTCTCTACATCCCAAATGGCACCCTATTCCCTATATACTGTATAATGCACTACTTTTGACCAGGGCCCATAGGGCTTTGGTCAAAAGTAGTGCACTATGTAGGAAATAGGAAGCCATTTGGGATGAATCCAGGTTGTCTGCGTCGTCTGCGTTGTGGCGGAGATGGGTTCCTGTTAACTTATTTACGAGCAGATGATTTTGCACATGATTTAAGATGAAATTGCCCCCAGTACTAAGAGGTACTTAACAAGTTGTAAGTGGTAAAGTTTGAGAGACAAAATAAAGAAGTTACATTTCCATGAATGAAGGTAGTAATGCATCATTAGTCAAATCCTATGGCAGAAGGATGTTCTTTAGGCATAATGTTGATCCACATGTTAATCATGTACACTAAAACTTTTATTCGACGTTTTCAGATGTTATTGCGGTGTGCTGTAGGCCCAAATAGCCTGGTCCCAGGTCTGTTTGTACAGTGTTACCATTTCCTATATTCATTATCATGCAAAACAGCTGTACGGCACAAACAGATCTGGGACCAGGCTTAAACTACAGTACACAAACAAGGACCATGTGTTGTTTTTTTCCCCCAGATCTGGGAACAGGCTTAAAATAAAGTACACAAACAGGTTACAGCAACATCTATTGTTTGTTAGCTACAGTATCCTCCTCCTCCTCTTGCACTTCCTCTTCCTCCTACTCTTCCTCCCCTTCCTCCTTTCTCCTCTTTCTCCTCTGCCTCCTCATCTCCCTCCTCATTCACCTCCTCTTCCTCCTCCTCCTCTTCTTGTTTCTCAATGTATTCTTAATTACTATTCTGATCTGGTTCTTGTCTGTGTGCGGTTTGAAGTGCAGTAATGAGTTGGGTTGATTTTCCTGAGGTGTGCTTTGAATATGTGCTACTTCAATTAGCCAGCTCTCGGTCTTTCCCTGTTTGCCTTGTCAAGCCAGACGATGTTTAATTTATTTTTGTGATTTGTGGTGAAGCTCTCATTTTGTTTTCTCTCTCTCTCACCCCCTACCCTATCCCTCACTCTCGCCCCCCCCCCATCTCTCCCTCGATTTCTCTCACCCCCCTCTCCCTCTCTCTCTCGCCCCCCTCTCCCCCGCTCCATCACTCCCTCTCTCTCTCAACTTGAAAGGCGTTCCGTCTTATGTTGAACGTGACATTATCTCTATGTGTGCGCGTGCGCACCTGTGTGTGTGTGTGTGTGTGTGTGTGTGTGTGTGTGTGTGTGGGTGTGTGTGTGTGTGTGTGTGTAAGCTTCCATTTTAAATTCCCACACACATTAGACGTCCTTCTGGACTCTCTCTGAATCACACTGATATTTCCATATCGTTTCCCTTTTATATTTCGGTCATGTACGTCTCTGTGCCATGCTGTCAATGCCTGGGTCACAAATGGCATCCTATTCCCTACAGAGTGCACTACTTCTGACCAGGGCCAATACGGCTCTGGTCAAAAGTATTGCACTAAATAGGGAATAGGGTGCCATTTGGGACTCAGATATTGTTTATTTTTCACCGGGCTAGAATGGATGGCTCCCAACTCTCTCTCTTATCTTTGGACGATGCCTCTGTCTGCAGTAGTTTAACACTACAGAAAGGCGAGTGTACTGTAGGCTTACAAGTCAAAGCCACTGCTACAGTAGTCGATCGATCCTATTATTTTCATCTAGCGATTAAAACCACCTGGCCTATCGATGCAGATTTTTTCTTATCTCTTCCTCCAGAAGCAAGGATGACTGGAGAGCAGCATCACCATTTCATTAGTTAGTCCCATTTGCAGTCTGCCTGCGGCCCTGCGTGCACACACACACACACACACACACACACACACACACACACACACACACACACACACACACACACACACACACACACACACACCCCCCCCCCCCCCCCCCCCCCCCCCTGCGTGGTTCCTCACGGCCCTGCCTTCCGTGCCGTGAGAGTGCTCCTCTCCTTCCCTCTCCTCAGGCTAATTAAGGGTACAGAGTCCTTCATTCTCTCCCATTGATTTCTCCCCCCCCCCCCCCCCCCCCCCTCCACAGTGCAGAGAGGATTATGGCTCACTTTAACAGGGCTATTATTCCCACTTCTGCTAAATAATCATTTTCCATCACCACTCAGAGGCCCTTTCGCTCTCACCTCTCACACACACTGCAGGGAGTTAAAGGAGGGAGTGGCGTACAGAGGGGTCAGGGGTCACACCCCTGTCGTGCCTATGACCTTGGACATTTACCTTGAAGGGGTCGCATCTCTGTTAATATGTCTGAAGAGGGGAGATCGACGGAGGGAGGGAGCTGGAGGAACAGGGTGTGTCTGATTTTGTTTGCGTTGGCTGACCGGCCGGTGCTGCTCACTGCTGAGTAATCTTCTGGGACTCTGGTCCAAATCCATCTTTTGAAACGGCCTCGTTTTGGCTTTGGACTGCTCCGCTCGCTGCACTATGTGCAATTTCACACTGACGCAGGGTTGCTGACATATGAAAAAGGAGAGAACACTGGAGCTGGAGAGAAACCATGTGATCGTCCTTGAGGGCTGTTGATCTGCCGTTATCCACCTACGCACCTGCAGCTGCTCGTGCTCGCACACATGCACACACACTCTCTCACACATCACTGTGTATATCATTGGAGGCTCCTCAAAGGAGGAAGAGGAGGACAATCCTCCTCTGTGAATTTCATAAAAATAAAAATAGTAAAACATTAAAACAGTTATCCTTTTTAGAGAAAACTATACTAATTATGTCACCAAGTAATTGATTAAAACACACTGTTTTGCAATGAAGGTCTACAGTAGCCTCAGCAGCACTCTGTAGTGGTGCAGCCGGAGGACAGCTAGCTTCTGTCCTCCTCTGGGTACATTGACTTCAATACAAAACCGAGGAGGCTCATGGTTCTCAACCCTTCCATAGACTTAAACAGTAATTATGACAACTTCCAGAGGATGTCCTCCAACTTATCAGAGCTCTTGCAGCATGAACTGACACGTTGTCCACTCAATCAAAGATCAGAGAATGAATCTAGTACTGAAAGCATAAGATACAGCTAGCTAGCACTACAGTGCATAAAATTTGGTGAGTAGTTGACTCAAAGAGAGAGAAAGGGAAAGGGGGATACCTAGTCAGTTGTACAACTGAATGCATTCAACTGAAAAGTGTATTTAACCCAACCTCTCTAAATCAGAGGTACAATAGCTGGACAGTTATTAGCAAATTATTTTCTTCCAAAATTAAGGAAAAGCAAGAGATAGCTATATTTTGTAGTATATATATTTTTTACTTTCACTTACTTAGCTAGCAAATGCAGATAGCTAGTTTAGCTTACTCAAACACACGGTTCAAACAGAGAGGGATGCTGTATTAGCTAGCTGGCTATGGCTATCCAACACAGGAACTCTTCCAAGTCAAGGTAAGCTTTTGGTTTTATTCATTTATTGCCACCCAGGCCTGCTGGTGTAAATGCCGAACTGCTTGCTGTACACTGTACTACATGATTGTAGTGGGTTTACTAATGCGTTAGCTCTAGTAGCTATGTTTACTATGATGTTAATCTGGTGAAAATGATGCTTGGTTTTTTGACCTTACAGTTGCTATATTGTGCACTGAAGTACACAAGCAAAGGGAAAAGTTGAGAGGAGGAGAGAGCGTAGATGCGAGAAGGAATTAGAAAGACAACGAGCAAAGTGATCATGCGGTTTATATGTGGCTGCTAGTTCTGTGTTTGCGTGTGATCAGGGGTGTATTCATTCCGCCGATTCTCTTGAAAAACGTTTCTTAAGCGGAAGCAAACGGAACGAATAGGGATAAACATACAGTACCTGAATTTGTCCAATAGAAACTATTTTTTGCAACTGTTACATTAATGATTCCACCCTAGATCAGCTAGATGCAGGCAAGAGTGTGCAAGAGTGTCTTTCGACCTGTGCAACTAGGTTGTAAACTTTCATTCATAGGCTAGGTTGTAGCAACCTCATGATGGTTATAGGGAAAACATGAGTATCATGTAGTAACCTAAACCTAGAGAGAGAGAGAGAGAGAGAGAGAGAGAGAGAGAGAGAGAGAGAGGGAGAGACTACGCATTCAGAGAAAGCAAGACAGAGAGAGAGATACAGAGAGAGAGATACAGAGAACGAGAGAGAGAGAGAGAGAGACTACGCATTCAGAGAAAGCAAGACAGAGTGAGCGAGAGAGAGAGAGACAGAGAGAGAGAAATATGAGGAACTTCAAACCCTCTCCGCCCTCTGAAACCAACAGCAGAGGAAGATGAAGGAGATTACAAAGAAAACGGACGTTTCTGGAAGTTTTCTTATTGTGAAACACTCTGTCAAGGTAAGAAAAACACAAGTGTGTGTGTGTGTGTGTGTGTGTGTGTGTGTGTGTGTGTGTGTGTGTGTGTGTGTGTGTGTGTGTGTGTGTGTGTGTGTGTTTGCGTGTGTTTGCGTGTGTAAATGCATGTATGTGTGTGTATTCCGTTTTTTCTTGGCATATCTCTCTCTCTGAAAACACTGCAGTGTGTAAAATACAAAAAAAAGCAGAGCTGGCAAACGCATCAGAGTGAGCTGCTATACTGCTCCCCTGTGAGGGGGACCTTTGATAAATCTGGCCCTTTCAGAGTACTGCTGTTTCTGTAATGACATCCCACAGACTGTCTCGGTCAGACACCAACCTGGCTGGCCTCCTGTTTTAAACATGGAGCAGCTCTGCTCTCCCACCAGACACTTAATAATGCTTCCGGCTAGACTAGAGGAGAGGACGAGAGGAGGAGGAGGAGAGGCCTGCATTAGTGATGTGCGGGTCAGCTGTTCGTGGCTAGTAATGCATCCGCAACCCGGGCCCGGCTCCGCGTGGGGGCAAAAGGGGGTTTAGCCCCTTCAGTTGAAACTTGTGCCCCCTCAGTTTTAGTTTGTCCCTATATAAAAATAGCAAAAAAGTTAAAATGACTGATTGACATGTGTGTCAGCACAATAGACAGAGCACTCCGTGGTGTGTTTAGGGGGGCTATGGAAAGGTGTGACTCCTTTGGTTTTCCATTAAAAGCGGGAAAAAACGAGCTTCACTTAGTGGTCGTTCACGCAATGTAGTCTGAGAATGCGCTGGAGGACATTTTTAATGTCTGTGACCCACTCTACAAGTTCTTAAAGAAACCAACAGTGGCTGCTCTGTACACTGGAGAAACTTTGAAAAGGCTATTGGATCAAAGGTGGACCGGACACCTGGCTACTGTGTCAGTGGTTGTTAAAAGTTGTGACAGCATTGTGAAGATCCTCTGACATCGAATGCACACGTTCGTACAACAGAGAAGTAAGACTGGAGGCTACAGGGCTGCTGAAGGTGGTCATGGATCCCGGCTTTACGTTCACAGCCACCATGGTGCACAGAATCCTCAGTCTTCTCCATCCTCCAAACAAATGACTCCAGGCAAAAGCAACCGATTATTACACTTGAGTCAAAGTGGTCCGCAGTGCGTTGGAGTGCATCAAGAAGCTGGGGTGTGAGAGCAAGTTCAAAGCCATTTGGGCACAGTGCAGTGCCAGTGGCACTGACACACCACCAGCTCCAAGCAATCGATGACTTTATGTAAGTACAAATCTCCAGCAATACCTGGTGGAAAATACAGTAGGCTAGCAGGACAGAGGAGAAGAGGCAAAATGTTAAAAAAAAACTGTTCTTCAGCAGGTTGGATGCTGTCATTGGTGAAATGTCAGAACGATTCAGCAAACACAACATATGGTGGAGGCCCTATGTGCCCTTGACCCGGAGAGCCATGACATTCTAGATGTGAAAAAGGAGAAACCATTTGTTTCTTTACTGTTACTGTTTACTGTTAACTGTAAATATACATTGTTTCATGCCTTTAACGATCTGATATGTTGTTTAATCGGCCTACTACTGTACTTGGTAATTCTGTTTTGTTCTGTTCGCATTCATTAATTTGCATTCACAGTTATGTCGGTATTCTAAGCCAATCTGCTATTCAGTATTTTTGTTGGCATGCATGAATAACTAGGCTACTACTTTCAGCGTTTACTTTGCATTATATTGGTAAGACAGCTGTGTGTACGGCTGCATTCACATAGGCTGTTTGGAATAAGTGAATTACCCTATCTATCTTGTAGTCTATATTTATTACCAAAACAACCTCATTTTAGTGTGTAGGGCGCTGATTGTGCTGATACAGTGCAGCGGAGATAGGTTACTGATTGTGCTGATACAGTGCAGCGGAGATAGGTTACTGATTGTGCTGATACAGTGCAGCGGAGATAGGTTACTGATTGTGCTGATACAGTGCAGCGGAGATAGGTTACTGATTGTGCTGATACAGTGCAGCGGAGATAGGTTACTGATTGTGCTGATACAGTGCAGCGGAGATAGGTTACTGATTGTGCTGATACAGTGCAGCGGAGATAGGTTACTGATTTCACGCCAACCTGTCAGTTCAAAAGCACTCAAGGATCTCGGAGTCTCAGCATTTAAACTTTATGTTTATCATGGCACAGCGTGTTATAAGCAGAATTCAATATAATTCCAACGCATAAACCCCCGAAAATTGTGCCCCCTCGCTGATTTCAACTGCCCCCTTGGCCACTTTATTCTAGCACCAGGTAACCACCCAACTATATGTGATGAAGTGAAAATCGGAGGCCTGCACCTGACCCTAACCCGCAAATATGTTGTACAGTCAGAGATGCCGGAACGTTTTTTTGACAGGGGTTGCAGGATTTTTCTTAACGCCTAATTTAGATAGCCCTATGTTTCTGCTTATAATTTCCGACATTCTGGTAGGCTATTTGTTAATCAACTTGTCTATAATTGGATTCATGCAGCTTCTATTCTGTCATTACATGTTGTCCTAGAAGACTAAATAAACCCTTGCTCACCAAAAAATATATCATACGTCGATAGAATGAATGCTTCAATCTAGTTGACATCAGTAAAGGTTTCTCTTTAATTTATGGTTCTCTTGCGCAGCAAAGACGTCTACGGACCAGGGAGAAAATGCAATAGATTAACTCCTCCCCTACAAAAATGTTGCACTTTTATTTTTTTTATTTTTTTCTGCAATTCTACATGGTTTCTTAACAGGGGAATCCATATTTATAAACAGAACACAACAATTTTTCTTAGGTTTTGCCACAATAAATGATATTAAAGTGTTTAATGACTAAATGACTAATCTACTCCCTTCCCTAAATATTCCAACCCAATAATAAATGGAGAGGTCTTGAAACCCTACCAACCCTATGACTCACAAGTATCCTGTCCCCTTCCCTGAAACTCCACCCATAGTGATCGATTGACAGGTCTGAAACCCTACCAACCATGTGACTCTCACAAATATTGTCACGTCCTGACCATAGTAAGTTGTTATTTTCTATGGTAGAGTAGGTCAGGGCGTGACGGGGGTTTTCTAGTTTAGTTTTTTTATGTTGTTATGTTCTAGTTTTGTATTTCTATGTTGGGTTGTTGTAGTTTTGTATTTCTATGTTGGGCTTTGTTTGTTGTGATCTCCAATTAGAGGCAGCTGGTCATCGTTGTCTCTAATTGGAGGTCATATTTAAGTTGGTGTTTGTCCCACCTGGGTTTGTGGGAGATTGTCTTTGAGTAGTGTTTGTTTCACCTCTGCGTCACGGTTTGTTGTTTTGGTTATTCAAGTTTGTTTATATGTATTGCATAGTTTCACAGTGTAAATAAAATGTGGAACGACACACACGCTGCACTTTGGTCCGCTTCTCCTTGCGACAACCGTGACAAATATCCTTAACAACAGGCAAAACTGTTAAGAATGTGGCCAGGATAAATCATGACAATGAGGAAATGAAATTGAAAATGGGAGGAATAATATTGTTTTACCCAATAATAATTTGAATTTTGTACTTGGTAGGTTAAGACAAATCATTGTTAAATTGCACAAGTTTTGTTTTTGACACAAATAATGTGATCACAATAATATAGTACAATTACAAATGTGAATTTGTATGTATCGTTTAACAATTTTATTTCTCAATATGGCAGTGTTATCTGGTTGGGCATTGAACATCTTCAAAACGCAAATTGGAGTTGTGAATTTAAACATGGTCATAGATTATGTTCACATAAAAATAATATTGCAAATGTATCATTCATTTATCATTATCAAATTCATTTTTATTTTGGCAGCTATATATATCCATAAATTGTGTCCCTGAATAAGAACTACTTCATACAACAAATTGCGAGCTTTTCATATACAGCCTGCATATTTTGTTATTGTCTAGAACTAATTTGACAAAAAGAAACAAAGAACAGCATTGCATAAATAATGTAATTGCGTTTTGGTTCTTAAAACCTGTGTACTCAGTTGGTAGAGCATGGCACTTGTAACGCCAGGGTTGTGGGTTCGATTCCCACAGGGGACCAGGTACAAAAAAAGCATGAAAATGTATGCTCTCACTATACTGTAAGTTGAGTGTCTGCTAAATGTAAAAACATGTAAATAGAACCACACATTTTGAACATAAATCATTCTGCTGTAGCCTACCTTGAGAATATTGCCTTTTTAAGATGAGAGAAAATAAAAGCGTTTTACATTTGAACAAATCTTTAGCCTGCAGTTACAGGTCTAGGCTAATATAAATTATTTTCTGTTTATTATTGGCCTTTTAAATAACACACCACAGTGAGTAGGGGACATATTTGACAACAACTTGTGAAGAAACTGAATAAACATGAAAAGTATGAGGAACAACAAAAGTGTAGTCTCAGCAAGCACATTACTTGAGCGTTCAGCTTTTACTCTGACATGGACTTTTTGCATTGTTGTTTTGTTGTTTGAAGCGCTGTCACATTGTCACCATCAAAATGTTTAAAATGAACTTATTTTAGCAGAAAACATATTTGATGCAACGATGGTAGAGATGGCTTGTTTGGTCGATATTACTTGCCAAGCAGAGCTGTTTTATCGAGGTACAAATATCCTGTGCTTTTTCATTTTGCACATATTCGCTTACAGACAACAACAGCGAAGCGGCCAAGGTGCGTTCACATATGGGGCTCAGCCAGGACTGTTACTTTTGTAACTGAATGAAAACATATAAACAATGTGATTTAACCGATTGAATTTATAAAAATAGACGGCAAAAATGCCAAATGGTGTTAAATGTATGTAAACAGTTTAGCAAGAAAAATGATTTGACAGATTGAATCATGTAACATTAGGCCTTGTGATTATTTCTCAGTATCTACTCATTGATAGCCTGTGAGCTATACCAGACATCCAGTTTTCTGCAACGGTGCAACGAACCTTTGGTTCGAGGACTGGCCACCCCTCATAGCCTGGTTCCTCTCTAGGTTTCTTCCTAGGTTTTGGCCTTTTCTAGGGAGTTTTTTTTTAGCCACCGTGCTTCTACACCTGCATTGCTTGCTGTTTGGGGTTTTAGGCTGGGTTTCTGTACAGTACTTTGAGATATCAGCTGATGTAAGAAGGGCTTTATAAATCCATTTGATTTGATTTGATTTGGTATGCTGATGGAAGGCTACTCGGAGTCAGAGGTTGCGATTCCCTGAAGTTTAATCAGACGTGCCCGTGCTCATCATGGCTCTAACAGACAAAGTGAAATAACAATGAATTTGCTTGTGGTGTACGCTGCTCAAATGATATCTGACAACAGTGCATCAGCCATGATGATGAAACAACGATACAAATGTAACAACAGCACAACAAAATAGATAAAACATTTATTTTTCAGGTGCAACGAGTGCTTTCTAATGGCACTGAAACAAAACAGTGGTGCGCAGGACAAAGCTAAACTTTCCACTGATCAAAATCATTCATCTTGGGGCAACAGGGGGAAGGGGTGCAAAATGCAATCTGTTCATTATTATATCATATATAAAATGGACATATCTATTTTATTACAGTGTAAAAAAAGGCCATCCTCCTCCACTCCTCTCTACCTAAATTCCCCTCACAGTCACTTCAGTTTCCATTAAGTCCCATTAGTTTGGCTGCTCAGCCTACCTAAGTTATCCCTCACCCATCATAGCCCTGCCATTCCCTACCAATCAGAGCGCTTGGAAATCCGCATCTGGACACTTCACCCGCCCACTCAGGTCAGAGTGTTATCGTCGTCCACAGCGTTTTCCATAGTGGCCTTTATTAATGTGTTATATTGTGCTGCCATGGGGGAGCTTCTAGAGTCATCCCAGACAGTTCTTGGAACTTGCTCATGTGCAGAGTAATTTATGACCTTGTGGCGCCAGGGCTGATCTAAGGTCTCAGCCTGGCAGATTCTTACACAAGGCTGGAGAGAGAGGGTGCCATCAATCTTGAATTAGTTTCTCTCTCTCCAAAAGGTAAATGTTTAAGTTTATGTTTATATTGATGCTGTGTTTATAGCTGTTTATAGACATGTTGTAAGTGTAATGTCATTTGACATTTATTCATGTACATTGCATAGTTATAATCATTAACTAATACTGTTTACATGTGTGCATATCTTTGTCTTATAGAACCACAACAATAAGATTCCAAGTCATTCAGATTACCAGAATCATATAAACATCCTCAAAGGAAACAGTTGTCTCTTTGTGTGTGTGTGGTGGTGACTTATCGAGAGTACAGTGTCGTGTCTTTGGCTATGCCGGATTAAGTGATATGACATGCTAACCTATAAAATTCTTTCTCTAATTAATATTACCTGATTAAGCTAATCATGTAAATGTAATTAACTAGAAAGTCGGGGCACCACGGAAGAACGTTTATAGAGCCGTTATCTTCCGAATAAACTCTTAAAATACTTAGTAATACTTTACATCGATAGCAGTCAATATTAACCCTTATCTTATTTTCAGTCTCATAATGAAAGTTGTAAATTCTTGGCTATCTTCACGAACCCTGGCTAACAAGTTGAATCAGAAATACAAAATTGGGTTTAATTATTTATTTACTAAATACCTAAACTAATCACACAGAATTACAAATACACCGAATACAAATGATGTCATACAGAAAACGTCCCGGGGGACGGAACCTGTATGATGGCTGGTTACACAAAGGAAAGGGGGTTGGGCTTGAATGAAAGAGCGGGAAGACTTAGCATAGCTGCTGTTTCTTTGTTCCTATCGTAAATACATTATCTTATGCATTCTAAATTACCGCCCATTTGGAAAAGGAAAATGCAATAAATATTTACTCTGAGCTGCGCTTCGGTAGATTGGTCGTAGATGCTGGCCGGGTTGGCCAACAGATCTTCCTGTCCTCGGAAGAATGTCTCTGGTGGTAAATTGGATACGTGGTGGTATCTTCGTCTGTCTGTTAGACTGGATCAGTCGTCCAACCTTTCCTAGCCCCCGTCTACAGCGGCCGCTGCTAACTCAACGGCTAGGAAGTGTCACTTCTGTAGTGAATAAGCTCAAAGTTCATACCATTCGCCACCAAAGCTCACGCCGAGGTTGGCTTAGTTCTGTACTTGACCTGTGTGTCCTTCTAACGTAGAGGCTGCAGACCTCACGTACTGGAACATGTGGTTATCTTTTCGTCAAAGGCTTATATAGTGGAGAGGGGGAAGGATGTGTTTCATCGTTTATAACCCCTGTCTCTTCACAGGGGTGGGCCACCGATCAAGCAGGGCACTTTCCTTATGAAAACCCAATTCTCTCATTTGGAAGGTAAAATTACATTTAATCTCCTAACAAACAATATCAATATCAAACATTTCAATTGCATAACAATTCCATGTTACTCTGATAACTAGAGGGTGTATACTTTCTCAGGTACAGTTTATGTCATCCTGTCATCAGTCATAATGTCTCAGATGACAACCGAACTGACATCCATACTCATTACGTTCCCAAGCATATTTCCAACTGGTTTTATTACCAAAATATGGTTCCTTTTCCCCATTTGTTTGATGTTCCCAGACTCTCTATATTTAACACAGGCTATTCAAGTCCTTCAGTAGGGTCAGAAAGAGAGGGGAAGGGAGAAAGGTCTTTATGGGGGGGTCATAAACCTTACCCACAGGCCAACGTCATGACAGTCCCCCCATGTTGGGTTCAATCTTGCGATTAACCTGCATGTTGTAAACCAACATAAAAATGAACGTGGGTTGTCCTGGTTGTGGATCATCGTTGTGGTCCCCATCTGGCGGTCGACCCGGATAGGGTGTCTGCAAATGAAGAAGTCCGCTCCAAGGCTGGGCAGCAGATGTCCAGTTGGTGGTTGCTATTGCAGTCCCCGCCCTGTGGGTCGACCCGGGTAGGGTCTCTGCAAATTAAGAAGTCCGTTCCATGGCTCGGCAGCGGATGTCCGGATTGGGATCGCCGTTCCGGACCCGTCGTCTGGTCGTCCAGACTGGAATATCTGGGCAGTAACTTAGGCAGATGTTAACAACGCACACACACTCATGAAATATATCATTACATTTCCTCCCAAATGAGCGGCGTTGTGGCACTAACTGATGGTTGTATGGGGAGTTGTTTATGGCTTTATCACTTTCTATGTGCCGAAGAAAATGAAACAAAATGAATGAAAGCATAAACAAAACAAAATATAGTTATGCCACCTTAATCATCTAATTGGACTGTATTCTATCTACGTCCATGGTCTTGGCAAAAGGACCCTATCATGGCATTGTCTAATGTCATATTTAGGGCTTTCCTAATTTGCGGGGTGGCGCTTAGGGTACTATCCTAAGTTGACAACTATATGATAAGTCTACAGCTGTAAGGCACTAGTTTTGGGCAGTCTACAGGGATGACCTATGGACTTCTGGTTAGAAAACTGGTGAGTGCTGTAGAGTCAAAGGCCTAGAAGTAAATGTTCAACTTTACTAAGGCTGGTATTTTGCTTGGACCCTTAAGTGGTCCTAGCATAAATCCTAATTGGATGTTCCGTTGTGCATGTGCGTTTATGCTTACACAATCGCGCATGTCAAGGGAAGAAAACCAAGTATCCTGGCAGATTACAACTTGTTCAGAATGAGTCTGATGTAGTCAGGTCATTTTCAGGTCAATGCCTGGAGGTCAGTCAGAATTGGTGTCAAGGGAGTCTGTAGTAGTTTTCTACAAGTCTCGGTGTCTTCCACTATTGTAGTGGCAGTAGGTATGAAGTCTATTTCATAGCTATGTTATCCACGGAGGAGCTAACCTCACGACGGAAGTACTCTAAGTATTAGACCAGTCGTACGTGGTGTGATCATGGTTCGTGACTTCTAATAACTTTTCTCCTGTTCTATTTATTAGTGGCATGTGTTAACCATTGGAAGAGTGCAATGGAGATTCCCCTCCACGCGTTGCACTCTGAGTGACTCCTATGTCGCTATTATCAATAGCAATTTAACTTGTGAGGTTACTAATCCTCTTACTGAGTGTTGCTGGACTGACTGTGGTATTGGTACTGGTATTCAAGGGGTCCAGTTGTCCTACCGATTTATTCTGAAATATTATCTACCGGAACACATGATTGGAGCATATTACTAGTTGTATTGTAGTTGAACCTACACATGGCAAGGAATGATTATTGTTGCCATTTGTTTTGGAGGTGGACAAGTCCATTGGACTTCCTTTACAACCAGTGTGGTACACCTCAGTACTATCTTAGATGTGTTCTAAGATAATCCCCGTCTCGGGGCCTGTCTGCTCCTCACTGTTCTCATAGGGGAGTTTACAACTAGATTTGATTTATGCTCTGGTGGCCTCGTACGGTGTTGTCCGTAGTCTCGACCCCCCCACCGGCCTCGATGAGGCTCATCATGGGTCTGGGCTACTATTCCCCCCCTTTGTGTCTCGGGACCCCCCCACCAGCGGGTGGTGTTGGTGTCCGATGCGCAAACGAAAAGCTTGGACCCTATGTACAAGTTGTCAGTGGCCGCGTTATTATGAGAATGGCTGTAACCTTTCAAACAAATCTCCTGGTGTTTGTGCGTCAACACCCTCAGTGGCTGTCGAGGTCTGTCAGTCACCACCGCGTCTGCGTGTGGCAACCTCTTCAGTACCTGCAAACTGAGACGAGGATATCGGTCTGTGATATCGCAAAGTGTTTCACCAGTGGGAGTCATCGGGTCAGTTGCTGGACTGACGCCATTAGTGTCATTGTAAGGGGTGACAGTCCCCAACAAAGCAGAAGGTGTATCATCGGAAGCAGAGTGTACTCTGCGCATCAATATTTTTCTTGCTGAGACGGCCGCAGTGCTTGCGGAAGTGTCCGAAGGGCAAGAGAAGTTCATCTCAACTACCGTATTGCACGACTGCAAGGAGGAGGGAAGTTGCTCATTCACAGAGACAGCTGGCTCGAAATCATGAAAATAATGGTCAATCAGATTGGCTGATGGAATGTGTCGAGATATCGTAATATCTCCTTGGATCGGATTCTGCACCAAGAGGTTTCTAAACGTCTTTTTCCCAAGGGGTGCTTTCGACAGATACCCTCATGAATGACTGCGTTGCAGCTAGCGTTAGGAGAAGACAGTGTGGTCAGTGGAGAAGGCACTGTGGCCTGTGACCATACCTGGTTGGTTTTCCAATCCATCAATGGGAGTAATCGATCTAATCAGTTTCGAGGCTGGTAACATACACAGGGTGAACGAGCGATACGTCCTTGAACTGTAGTTTCAGCATGACTCTCAATGTGAGAGGCGAGGTAGTCTGAGTGACCCCTCGAAGTGTAGTTTCGCATCGTTCCACTTTTAACCAACGTTTAGTTGGCTTCAAAGACCTTTTGAGATCATCAAACAATGTTTGAGAGATGAGTGATATTGTCGCACCCGAATCAATTAGCGCATGACAAGTTAAGCAGTCCTCCAGGACTGTTTCCACGTATGGCCGTTTAGATTCGTGGTTAGTGGACATATTCCCCACAAAGTGGAGTGGTCGTTCGCAACGACGTGATGTGCCATTTCTGTTCAAGGTGGAAGCAGATTGACTTTTCCGATTTTGAGTGGGCTTGGCTTTAACGAAGCGTTTGACCTTTTTCTTCTTAACTTTTGTATCAGAGTCTACAGACAAAGCCCGGGGGCTTGTTTCTTGATCAGGCGGGCCCTGGATAGGGTCTTGAATGAGAGCGGGAGAAATTTGAACTTTAACGTCCTTGCTATGGGAAATAACCACAGGGACTGCGGGTTATGAGTGAACCTGGGCATCACTAGCCCACCTGCCTGCCTGTGTCACTGATGTTATGTTCTCTAGACCACGGCTCCACAGCCGCTGCCCCTCAGCCTGTTTATTAGTTTGGGGGATATCAATCACAGACGGAATTGAGGTTGTTTCCCTTAGTGATGAGGTTAATAGCGGCTACTCCGGGGTTGAATACAGAATCCCAAACAATTTCACTCCCTCATCAGGCTACCAGCTACTAACCCCTCATAGAGGGAGAGGCAAAGCAGGGAGAGAGTTAATACACATGGGCAGACCAGATCTTTTCTCAACGATTACTGCGAGAGTCCTTCCAATCAACTTCACTTCTCCCTACTGTTTCTGGTTTCAACTGGTCACTTTTAAGCATAGAGAACCTGTTTTCACGTACACAAACACATAGATTACCTGTTATGGCTCCCTGTATTTCTGTGGCATCCTCATTGTTGCTGACTAGAAAGAGTTTTTATGATATACCGTTAATAGACTCTTAAGGAATTATTCTGACTAGAAGAGGTTAATGATAAACTGTTTCTAGAATTATTTGTTACACGCATGGCTAGTAAGCTGGAATCGATGTTGATTACAAAGTGGAAGATGGATATTGAACTTTTCCCAATGTGTTACCACTTGTAAATGTACTGAGGAGTGGTATTAAATTATTATTTGTTGGGGGTGTCTATTGGTCGTGAGAGTTGATGACGTCACGTTAGTGTTACAGTGCTTATCTGATCACAGGGTGCAGGGTGTTCATGTTTGATCCAAAGTTAGATTTGTGGATGACATCTAACTCCCTGAAAGCAAGTCTGTAAATTTTATACAGTCTATTTGATCATAACACTCCTCTTAGGTGCCCAACATAAATGTTTGACTATCATATCAGATGAATCTGATATAGGCTACTTTCTTGGAAAACAAACCTCCGATCCCTTCCTAAGATCTGCATAAGTGTGGCTGGCAAGAGCTGGCGAGTAATTGATCTATTCTGACAAGGTTTAGGGTCCCAAATGGCACCCTATTCTCTAATGTATATAGTGCACTACTTTGACCAGAGCGCTAAGAGCCCTAGTCAAACACAGTGCACTATATAGGGAATCTGTCAATTTTTTTGTGAGCCCAGAGGAAGCGCAGAGGAAGGCTTTTCAGGACCTTTTCGAACGTCCGAATTCGCTGTCTATTTCTAGTGATCACTCTGAGGGATTAGGGTGAAATTTGGAACACAGACAAGGTCTTCACAGGACATAGTTCTAGAATTAAGGAGAGAATGTTCTAGTGGAAATTATGAAACACATTCTTGATTAACACTTGCTCCCAACTGACTTGTCCCTGAATCAGAATCCAAATTCCCTCTTTTTTTAAAGCAAATTTTAAGATGGGGGCACTCCTCACATAATTGTTTTGCTTTATTGAAGAGATAGTAGTGTTGGAAAAACAGGGGAGAAGGGGGGAGGGGCTGGATTTGAACCCATGCCAACTCTGGCATACACGCACATGTATGCTGGTGTCCGTGTCTGTAACCGCAGGACCACACAAGCCACTGAAACTCCCAAACACAACAAAGATAAATCCCTCACAAGAAACTTCCTACTACTAGTTTTTACGATCCTATCTGAGCTTTTGGTATAGATTTTGTAAATGAAAAATATCTATTCATAAGCTTACAACATGATAAAAACCTGCTTGCCTCACTACATGTTTCTCTCTCCTGTTTCCAAGCCTGCTTCCCTGCAGCCAGCCATGCCAGGAATCTTGGCTCAGCCTCGTACCCAGCAGCCAAGGCCAAGGTTAGGCCCCACTCAGGTGGTCCACATACCCAGAGGAAATGTGTAATGAATGGGTTACAGATATTCCTGGCTAGCCTGGCCTCCATGAAAAAGGTCCACATACACGGAATAGGCTCCCTATTACATGGCGTGTGTGTGGGTGTCTGTGTGCTTGCATGCGTGTGTGTGTGTGTGTGTGTGTGTGTGTGTGTGTGTGTGTGTGTGTGTGTGTGTGTGTGTGTGTGTGTGAGATGCATAATGCATTGTAAACTCATCAGATAGGACCTATTAGAGGTGAAGCTAATGAAACCGTGCTGATTAACAATCTCAGGGTGCTGCTCCACCATATGCCAGTCTCCTCTCATACCCGCCACAGAGAGGACACACCAGGCAGAGAGGCTTCCTGGCATCACGCCCACAGACTGGGAAGTAGCAGCACTACTTCAACTGGTCAGACGACTCGCTTTGGCAACGATAGTCACACACTAACATCATACATACTATATATGCACATAGAGTTCAGTCATACAGTATAATGTACATATTAAAGGTTTCTGGCTGCTACAAAGTCCTGTCCAATATGGCTATTATAGTGAAGTGGAGTGTAACCTTGCTAGACTGACTTTATCACACTTAATTACGTACTCACGCACACACACCTGCACTCACACAAATACACACACATCTCTCACCTAGCCTGTTCAACAGCTGTTGGTCAGTAACCTATCTGCCCCTCCCAGTCTGAGCTGTCCTCACTCTGACACAGAGTGACAGGTCTCTGCCCCGTCCCGTCCCGTCCCGTCCCGTCCACACACACACCTCCATGCCACACACACACAGCCACACACCTCTGTGACACACACACAGGCCAAGAACCCAATAACACCCACTCCACATCCTCTCCTCCACCCAGAGACCACTGCTCCTCCAATCAGACCTGGGCCAGATGGCCACACATGTTGGGTCTCACCCCCATCATCCCCGAGGGCAAGTTGCTGGGTCTACCCTGGTTGGAGCAGCCACCACCTGGCCTGGCCCAGACCCTCAGCTACTGACCCCCTGGCTGGCTACTGTGGCCTGCCTGCCTGCCTGTCTGGCCTGTCTACGGTCGGGCTAAGGCCCACCCGGGCCTGGCCTGAATGCCAATGAATTGGAAGTAGTGTCGCTGCTGGGCCGAGTGCGTCCATGTGTGTTGTCTATATCCCCTTTGTATGGAGTAGCTGGCGGAGTAGTGGAGGGGAAAGATTTAGCTGGGAGCGATAATGATGAGGACTGATTATTAGTCAATTACGGCCACTTTGCCCGGGCCTTGGCGCTGGAGAGTGGGGGAGTAATCCTATTATCAGTGATGTCTCGATAATGGATTTGGTGTGTGTGTGTGTGTGTGTGTGTGTGTGTGTGTGTGTGTGTGTGTGTGTGTGTGTGTGTGTGTGTGTGTGTGTGTGTGTGTGTGTGTGTGAGTGTGTTTCTTTTCTCCCCTCTCTCTCCGGTTATTGAATGCTGAAAATGTCATCTCCATGAGCCCTGTAATGATGTTTTGGGCAAGGGGGAGAAGGAGTGATGGAGAAGGGGAGGGGGTGGAGGAGGGGAGAGATAAGATCTCATTTCAGAACTACAGTCTCAGGACAAGGCCTATAATTTCCTTCAGCAACACGGGATCAACCTCAGTTCTGCAGTGGTCAGCTATTCTCTCTCTCTCTGTCTCTCTCTGTCTCTTGCTCTCTCTCTCTCTCTCTCTCTCTCTCTCTCTCTCTCTCGCTCTCTCGCTCATATTGTTATTATTATGAAAGCAAACACTTTCTTGCAGGGTGGTAAGTTGTAATGGTAGATTGGCTGGGAGGTACACATTATTGTTGTGGGTGTAGCAGGGTGGTGCACAGAAACCACTCGTCCCAAGAAGCTGCACCATCTCTCTTTTTGTTGTCACCTAGTGGCACATCTGTCATGATACATCTGTGTGTGTGTGTGTGTGTGTGTGTGTGTGTGTGTGTGTGTGTGTGTGTGTGTGTGTGTGTGTGTGTGTGTGTGTGTGTGTGTGTGTGTGTGTGTGTGTGTGTGTGTGTGTGTGTGTGTGTGTGTGTGTGTGTGAACATCTGTCATGATAACCAAGACAGAGAACATCTCTCGACTTCACTCCACTTTACACAGCTGCTTGAATACAGAAAAAAAAACAAAGGACCAAACTTTAAATGCAGACTACCACTACCAACAACCCTCTACTCCATATTTGTGATATGAATTAGAATATATTGGATGTGACTTGTCGCAGATATATGAACCATAAACGACACATGCAGGCTCAGGCAGAACACGCTAAACAACAGTAGCGTATTGTGTCGGTCCGTCTCACTCTACGTAGTATTGAAAGTGATGGGTGACGCGCTTCTCCATGCAATAGCAACACACACGTGTGTACACACACACACACACACACACACACACACACACACACACACACACACACACACACACACACACACACACACACACACACAGCTTTCCAGTGTCACCTTAATGGCTTGCGCCTGCTTGCCATTGAGGCTGCTCACTGATGCATCGGAGCCCAGCGCAGCAATCCGTTATGAGGCATGCAAGCAGCATGCGTGTGGTGCATGTTCTGTGTTACGTGACAGGGTGTAGTGGTTTATGGCCATGTGTTTCATTTCCACTCATACATACATGCATGCAGCAAGATATGGGACATGTTTAAAACATTAGCCCCAGGTCTTCTTATGTTTTATAGAAATCCATCTACATATGGCACAAGGTGTGTAAGGTTGTGGACCAAATGGTCCCTATTACCTATGTAGTGCATTTCTTTTGACCAGGGTCCATATGGCTCTAGTCAAAAGTAATACACTTTAAATAAGGAATAGGGTGGCATTTGGAACGCAGACCATGAGTGTGTGGCTGGTTGGTTGCACTATTAAAAACATTTAGAACGACGTTACACATTTGTCTTGATCTCTGACACCTGTGTGATGTTGTGATGAATCATTCCCTGTGCTGTGCCATATCTACCCAACACTGACAACACAGGTCATAGCATGTGCTCTAGCATGTACTTTAGCATGTACTCTAGCATGTACTCTAGCATGTACTCTAGCATGTACTCTAGCATGTACTATCCTGCGTTCCAAATGCCACCCTATTCCTTATTTAAATTGCATTACTTTTGACTAGAGCCATATGGACCCTGGTCAAAAAATGTTTACTATAGCTTGTACTCTAGCATGTACTCTAGCATGTACTCTAGCATGTACTATATATTGTACTCTAGCATGTACTCTAGCTTGTACTCTAGCATGTACTCTAGCATGTACTCTAGCATGTACTATATATTGTACTCTAGCATGTACTATAGCTTGTTCTCTAGCATGTACTCTAGTATGTACTATATATTGTACTCTAGCATGTACTATAGCTTGTACTCTAGCATGTACTCTAGCATGTACTATATATTGTACTCTAGCATGTACTATAGCTTGTTCTCTAGCATGTACTCTAGCATGGATCAGGTTGCTCACATAAAAGAGGGAAAAACACTTCTTCTCACAATATCAGAACAAGCACTTTACTTGGGTAAGGGTACCGTGCCTACATAATGACTTCATAACACATTAATAACCCATAGCATTCATAAGCAGTACATAAGTATTTCAGTGCATTGTTAAAAAAAAAAAGTTTTTTAAACATACGTTGAATACTTGTTTTCTTTGTGGCTTTTCCACCGGTTCATTTTCCCGGTTATCGCCATCACCATAACTGAGAAGCTGTGTCGTCCATCCATGGTCCAATCTGGACGGACAGTGGTGGTGGTGTAGTGAGGGCACCGGCTCTGGCCCTGTGACAGTCAGCACACAGAGAGAAGACAGAGAAGAGAAGAAGCTCATTACACACGTTAAGGAGCTCTGGGGCCTAATTAAGAGAAGCTCATTTCCTATATGCACGAGGAAACAATGGCGCCGTCATTTTTCATTATTAATACTTTAACAACGGCTGAACGGCAGCCAGCCCTGACGGAGGGAATCTCAGGCCCAGCAATTAACCTCGATCCTGGGTTGCCGCTGTGAGGCTAGGTAGCCTCCCCCCTGGAGGACGATAAGGGAGAGGATGGAAGAGGCGGGTGCAGCTCGGACATATGAATATTAATCTCTTCACCTTTGTCGTTTGGGACAAAAGGGTCGATGGCTCTAAGGACTAGCGATGCCCTCTCTTCGATAGTGACCTTTACCACCCCTCTGTCTCACACTCACTCGACCTCTTGCTCCTCAGATCCCTTGGAACTCTAGGAGGAATATGAGGATGTCTCAGATTTTGACCTTAGCCTCATTTATGTATTTAGGTCTTTAGTATCTGCATGTTGTAGAATCATCAATCAAGTCTGTCTCAGAGTGGTTACAGACAGTTTTAGATAATGGTTTAACTGGTAAATGGACGAGGGTACTAAGACAAAGGTGAAATTATGAGCTATATCATTCATCTGCTTTGATATCATCCCATTCTCAAACTGAACGGGGCTGTATGCATCAAGTGTCTTATTGTTGTGCTGATTAAGGATCAGTTTTGCCTTTTAGATCACAATTAATAAGATAACATGGACGGGGGTGACCTGATCCTAGATCAGCACTCCTACTCTGGCACGTTATAAATACAGACCCTGAAGTGCAGCTGTGAAGAACCTTCTAATATAACACTGTATTCTGGACAAGGAGATATTGAATTTAATACAGAACATACTATTTCAGCAAGAGCTGAAGGGTTTTTCTCATCTACAAACTGATTTGATAGAACAAAAAAGGCACACTTTAAAGCATGGCACTATGAATAAAACATGACATCAACAGAAACAGCTAGTAGTTTCCATTACCTCCTGTCCCTGGGACTCAGGATGCAGCCACAGTGAGACACTGAATGAGTCCCAAATGGAACCCTATTCCCTTCATAGTGCACTACATTTGGTCAAAAGTATTGCACTATAAAGGGAACAGGGTGCCATTTTGGATGTATTCACAGTGAGACAAAGTAGTCTGGCTACCACTCTCACTGACTCACTTACCCCCCTACCGCTTCTACTGAACGAATTCCCCTAGCGTCCACTGCACCATGTCATCTGGGTCCAGTATCTGTCTAATGTATATGAAATCAAAGCATGGGCATCCATGGTGCTCTGTGCCTCCTGAGGCACCTAAGGTCCAACAGTGACCACTATACCATGTCATTTTGGGTCCACTAATGTATCTCTCTCTAATGTATATAATATAAAAACATGGTTCTTTCCATGGTGCTCTGTCTGTCCCCTCTGGGGTACCGAGGTAGGTGGGTTGGTGACGTCTGTGACCCAGCTGTGTGGCATCCGTGCAGGGGACACTGGGGTGGTTCTGCTTCTGGGAATACACAGACAGAGCCCTTGGCGCAGCTGCCGACTGCTGCCACCTCTGTGCCCTCCCCTCTACCCCAGTCCTCTGCTCATGCCCTCATGTCATGACATGAGGGCATGAGCCACTGTTGCTGTGTACTGCTGTCCTCATGGGTCTGGCCTAGCCTAGATAGTGTGGTTCCTTTCACTCGAGAGACCTAGGCTGTGTCTCAAATAGCACCCTATTTCCTATAGAGTGCACTACGTTTGACCAAAGCCCTAGTGCACTACATAGGGAATAGGTTGTCATTTGGGATGTAGACCGATACGACCCACCCCAAAACCACCCCCATGGGTTAAGGAGGCAGATGTCGTGATGCCTCCACCTTACTGGGTCCCTATGGAGATCAGGGATAATAGGGTAGTGGTCCCTATGGAGTGGTCCCTCAGCAACAGAGCTCTAGTCTAGTGCACTCAGTGCTCTCTGACATTCTGAGAACGTCAACATCTGGAGCCTTTATAACTTCCAGCCTCCAGTTTATCAAAGGCACAGATCTAGGATCCCTTCTCCTACCCCAATCCTAACCTTAAATTATTAGTGGGGCAAAATCCAAAACTGGCCAAGATCAGCGTATAGGAACAACTTCACCCTACTCCTAACTTCTACATAATTTACCAAAATGATTCTTTGTACTAAAATATAACACTTGGTAAAACTTAATGATGAGAGTCCTGTAGATGTACAGGTAACTAGCAACAATTCAGTAATTGCTGTTGACTAGCAATATGGAAGCATCTATTGACACGCAACTAAATATTGATTGAATATCAGATGCATTTAAACTGCACCCCTACTGATAAGTCTGCACCCCTACTGATAAGTCTGCATCCCAAATGGCACCCTATTCCCTGTATAGTGCACTCCACAGGGGGCTTTGTAACGTCCGTCGTTCAAGGTAGACCAAGGCGCAGCGTGAGTTGAGTTCATCATCTTTTATTTTAAAGGTGAACCAGCAAAAAAAAACAATAAACACAACGAATGAAAAGCTTCGTAGTGCAAAATACATGCAACCAAACAAAGACAAGATCCCACAACTGACTGTGGGAAAAAGGGCTGCCTAAGTATGATTCCCAATCAGAGACAACGATAGACAGCTGCCTCTGATTGGAAACCATACTAGGCCAATCAAAGGAAAAACCAACATAGAATTACAACACATAGAATGCCCACCCCATGTCACACCCTGACCTAACCAAACAGAGAAAAACCATCTCTCGGTCAGGGCGTGACAGGCTTGTGTAAAACACAGGAAATAGGGCGCCATTTAAGAAAATCAAATCAAATTGTATTTGTCACATACTTCGTAAACAACAGGTGTAGACTAACAGTGAAATGCTTACTCACGGGCCCTTCCCAACAATGCAGAGAAAGAAAATAGAGAAATAATAGAAAAGTAAAACACATAATAAAATGTTTAATAAATACACAATGAGTAATGATAACTTGGCTATATACATGGGGTACCAGTACTGAGTCGATGTGCAGGGGTACGAGGTAATTGAAGTAGATATGTACACCGTTGCTGACAGGTGTAAAAAATTGAGCACACAGCCATGAAATCTCCATAGACAAACATTGGCAGTAGAATGGCCTTACTGAAGAGCTCAATGACTTTCAACGTGGCACCGTCATAGGATGCCACCTTTCCAACAAGTCAGTCCAAAAAATGTCTGCCCTGCTAGAGCTGCCGTGGTCAACTGTAAGTGCTGTTATTGTGAAGTGGAAACGTCTAGGAGCAACGGCTCAGCCCCGAAGTGGTAGGCCACACAAGCTCACAGAACGGGTCCGCCGAGTGCTGAAGCACGTAGCGCATAATAATCGTCTGTCCTCGGGGCAACACTCACTACCGAGTTCCAAACTGCCTCTGGAAGCAACGTCAGCACAAGAACTGTTAGTTGGGAGCTTCATGAAATGGGTTTCCATGGCCGAGCAGCCGCACACATACCTAAGTCCACCATGCGCAATGCCAAGCATCAGCTAGAATGGTGAAAAGCTTGCAGTCATTGGACTCTGGAGCAGTGGAAACGCTCTCTCTGGAGTGATGAATCACGTTTCACCATCTGGCAGTATGGCAGACGAATCTGGGTTTGGCAGATGCCTGGAGAACACTACCTGCCCCAATGCATAGTGTCAACTGTAAAGTTTGGTGGAGGAGGAATAATGGTCTGGGGCTGTTTTTCATGGTTCAGGCTAGGCTCCTTAGTTCCAGTGAAGGGAAATCTTAACGCTACAGCATACAATGACATTCTATACGATTCTGTGCTTCCAACTTTGTGGCAACAGTTTGGGGAAGGCCCATTCCTGTTTCAGCATGACAATGCTCCTGTGCACAAAGTGAGGTCCATACAGAAATGGCGTGGAAGAACCTCAAACTGTCATAAACTAAGTCGTACTCATCCTTAAAAATGTCGTACTGGAGAGAAGAGGACCAAAACGCAGCAGGTATGTGCAGGCTCATCTTGACTTTTATTAACTATCAAAAATGAACACCCAAAATAACAAAGAACTCACGCGAATGAACGATCAACCAACAGTCTGGCAAAGCATAGGCTCAACACAGAACAATTCCCCACAACCCCAAAGACAAACACACACACCTATATAGGACTTCCAATCAAAGGCAACTATACACACCTGCCTTCAATTGGAAGTCCCAATCATCCACCCAACATTTAACCAACACAAACATGCCACGTCCTGACCCCAAAACTAAAACACTAGCTCCATCTGCTGGTCAGGACGTGACAGTACCCCCCCCTCAAGGTGCAGACCCCGGAATGCACCTACCAACAAAAAAAAAACAGCACAAAACCCATAAACAATAACCCTAAAACAATAAGGGAGGGAAGGGAGGGTGGCTGCCGTCACCGACGGCACTGTGCTACACCCTCCCTCCCCAACCCACCTATCCTGGAGGTGGCTCAGGTGCAGGCCGTTCCAGGCTGTCGGGGCAGTCTGGCCACTCGGGACGGTCGGGGCAGTCTGGCCACTCGGGACGGTCGGGGCAGTCTGGCCACTCCGGCAGGTCGGGGCAGTCTGGCCACTCCGGCAGGTCGGGGCAGTCTGGCCACTGGGGACAGTCTGGGCAGTCTGGCCACTGGGGACAGTCTGGGCAGTCTGGCCACTGGGGACAGTCTGGGCAGTCTGGCCACTGGGGACAGTCTGGGCAGTCTGGCCACTGGGGACAGTCTGGGCAGTCTGGCAACTGGGGACAGTCTGGGCAGTCTGGCAACTGGGGACAGTCTGGGCAGTCTGGCAACTGGGGACAGTCTGGGCAGTCTGGCAACTGGGGACAGTCTGGGCAGTCTGGCAACTGGGGACAGTCTGGGCAGTCTGGCAACTGGGGACAGTCTGGGCAGTCTGGCCACTCCGGACAGTTCAGCGCAGTCTGGCCACTCCGGACAGTTCAGCGCAGTCTGGCCACTCCGGCAGTTCAGCGCAGTCTGGCCACTCCGGCAGTTCAGCGCAGTCTGGCCACTCCGGCAGTTCAGCGCAGTCTGGCCACTCCCGCAGTTCAGCGCAGTCTGGCCACTCCGGCAGTTCAGCGCAGTCTGGCCACTCCGGCAGTTCAGCGCAGTCTGACCTCTCTGACGACTGTTGACTGGCGGGCAGCTCTGACGACTGTTGACTGGCGGGCAGCTCTGACGACGACTGTTGACTGGCGGGCAGCTCTGACGACGACTGTTGACTGGCGGGCAGCTCTGACGACGACTGTTGACTGGCGGGCAGCTCTGACGACGACTTGACTGGCGGGCAGCTCTGACGACGACTGTTGACTGGCGGGCAGCTCTGACGACGACTGTTGACTGGCGGGCAGCTCTGACGACGACTGTTGACTGGCGGGCAGCTCTGACGACGACTGTTGACTGGCGGGCAGCTCTGACGACGACTGTTGACTGGCGGGCAGCTCTGACGACGACTGTTGACTGGCGGGCAGCTCTGACGACGACTGTTGACTGGCGGGCAGCTCTGACGACGACTGTTGACTGGCGGGCAGCTCTGACGACGACTGTTGACTGGCGGGCAGCTCTGACGACGACTGTTGACTGGCGGGCAGCTCTGACGACTGTTGACTGGCGGGCAGCTCTGACGACTGTTGACTGGCGGGCAGCTCTTGCCCCGTCAAACAGCCCTTGTGCCCCCCCCTAAAAAATTCTTGGGGGTGCCTCTCGGTCTCCCTTACCCGTTGTGTCTCCCAGTCCTCGCCAGCCTTCTTCCGCTGCTTGGTCCTTTGTTGGTGGGGAATTCTGTCACTGAATAACTTGTACTCGTCCTTAAAAATGTCGTACTGGAGAGAAGAGGACCAAAACGCAGCAGGTATGTGCAGGCTCATCTTGACTTTTATTAACTATCAAAAATGAACACCCAAAATAACAAAGAACTCACGAGAATGAACGATCAACCAACAGTCTGGCAAAGCATAGGCTCAACACAGAACAATTCCCCACAACCCCAAAGACAAACACACACACCTATATAGGACTTCCAATCAAAGGCAACTATACACACCTGCCTTCAATTGGAAGTCCCAATCATCCACCCAACATTTAACCAACACAAACATGCCACGTCCTGACCCCAAAACTAAAACACTAGCTCCATCTGCTGGTCAGGACGTGACACAAACCCATCGAACACCTTTGGGATGAATTGGAAAGCTGACTGCGAGCCAGGCTTAATTGCCCAACCACAGTGCCCGACCTCATGAATGAGTGGAGGCTGTTATAGCAGCAAAGGGGGACCAACTCCATATTAATGCCTATGATTTTGGAATGAGATGTTCAATGAGCAGGTGTCCACATACTTTTGGTCATGTAGTGTACTTAATTAGTTAACCAAATAGCTACACGGACTAACTATTTAGCAGTTTTATAGCTTGGGGGTAGAAGCTGTTCAGGGTCCTGTTGTTTCCAGACTTGGTGCATCAGTACCAGTTGCTATGCGGTAGCAGAGAGAACAGTCTATGACTTGGGTGGCTGGAATCTGACACATTTTTAGGGTCTTCCTCTGACACCGGCTGGTATCCTTTATACCAGGCAGATAAAAGTGTGCAAAGCTGTATTCAAGACAAAGGGTGGCTACTGTGAAGAATCTCAAATATAAAATATATTGATTGGCTCAGTGTTCTGTCACTCATGGGGACACTACATCACCGCAAAATCTCCAGGTAGAGATCGAAAATTCTATCCTCTTGGGTGCTGCCATAGACTTACATTAGAAGTGCCCATCCAAGTAGGCTCAAGGTCATTGGCCACAGATAAAATGATGTAAAATTACATTATATCTACAGTAGCTTTGATTGGACTCATACTTTCAAAATCTTAGCTAGCAGTCATCATCATGAATCAAGTTGACAATCTACTGGCAAATCCTTTTTAATTCTTGTCATATGAAGAGAAATAATGAAGAAAAATTATAGATAAAACATATCGGTGCTCATCGGCCATTGGACATAAACATTAAACAACAAGTTGGAAATCACTAATTCAACAATGAGGGGTTTGGAAGGAATCGGTGACAGTGGCTTACTACAAGCATTGCAAAGCAATTCAGTGGAGTGGCTGTGTGGTCCCAAATCTGGGACTAAGTGTCTCTTCTCCAAGTTTAAAATGATGTACTTTCAACATTGGCCATGCTGTCAATGAAACATGAGTTGTGCTGCGCTCGAAACAACTGTTAACTCGGAACTGCGAAAACTTGACTTTAGTGAATTCAAGACAACTGGGATTCCGGAAAAAACGAGCTCCGCCTGGGAAATACGTTTTGAATGGTCATCCAACTCGGAATTGCCAGTTGTCTTGAAAGCACCATAAATCCAGAGAATGCCAGACTTTGATGACAAAATTTGCCCACGAAGGACCGCAGTGCCACCTTCCTGTTCAAGTGAGCACAGCACAACAAGGTGAGTCCAAAAAAGTATTGTATGCTGCTGCATAAATTATGTAATATGCCAGGGAGATAGGTATACTGTAGCTAAGAAAGTAATACTTAGTGGGAAAGGGAAAGGGGGATAACTAGTCAGTTGTACAACTGAACGCCTTCAACTGAAATGTGTCTTCCGTATTAACCCAACCCCTCTGAATCAGTGTATGTTGTGTAGTAAGCTGTTAGTAGCCCATGTGCCTCACCTAATAATTTGCTACCTTTTCACCTCATAACTTAGCTTACTGTTTTGACTTGGTGGTGCACATTTAGCCTATAGCCTGTTTCAGAGAAATGCTTTCATTGTCTGCTTATATACCCCCTTTATTTATCTTACGGTTCTGACTTGGTGTACAGGGAGAATACTGTAAGAATGTCCCATGTTCTGAATTCTGTCACCGTACATTTCAAAAGTGCTGAACAAATAGTTATATTGACTACGTCCATCCTAGCTCGCTCATTAATGTCTTAATCAAAATTACGGATTGCCTCTTATCCGCTCGTTGTCCCTGTCACGACTACCGCCGAAGTTGGTTCCTCTCCTTGTTCGGGCGGCGTTCGGCAGTCGGCGTCGCCGGTCTTCTAGCCATCATCGATCCACTTTTCATTTTCCATTTGTTTTGTCTTGTCTTCCTACACACCTGGTTTCAAATCCATGTTGTGTATTTAACCCTCTGTTCCCCCCCATGTCCTTGTCTGGAATTGTTTATTGTAAGTGCTTGTGCACGTTATTCTGGTGTGCGACAGGTTAAGTACCCATTGATATATTGTTCTGTTTCCGGTGGTTTATTATTAAACTGCTCCGTTGTAAACACAGTTTTTGCTCTCCTGCGCCTGACTTCTCTGCCGCCAGTACGCACCCCTTACCCATATGCCATAGTTTGTACATCTCAATTGTCAGTAGAAATCACATATGTTTAAGCAGGTCAGCCATATCAGTTATTTTTTTAAAGGCAGTAAATGAGGCTGAATGAACTGTTTCACTGCCAGACAAGGCTCTGCTGATTGCCAGGTGTAGCAGTGGTAAGGTGTTGGGACTGCTGTAGGGACTCTGCTGTTGGGACAGCTTTATGTAGGCCCTAACAGTTTGTCGGCACCGTTTGTCACCGTTATAGTGCAATTAATATATTGTTTAGTGTTGGGTAGTGGCTTTGCTGGTATGCATCTAAACCAAATGTGGGCAGTTTGCCCCACCAAGATTTACATGCTAAAATCGACACTGAATACGTGTTCCTTTTGTCAAGATGGGAAAGGGCAGTGTGGAGTGTAATAGGGATTAACAAACCCAATCTTAAACAGATTGTCATGTAACTATAATGGGTTTTTTCATGTCTTTATTGAGGTGCTTTTCCTTACCAAAAGACAAATTGTTCTCTAACCAAGAATATCACAACAGAATACCAGACTGAAATGAAAGATGCAAATATATACACACATAGATATGTCTCATCATTATCAATATGGACATGGTATAACACAACAGCATGTGTAAAGGTTCGGTGAATGCATCGTACTGTACCATTAATGTAAACCATTTCACGTGTGCACTGTGCATCAAAGTCACAAACAAGAAAATAAAACATTGGAGTGTTCAATTTCAACGTAACCGTTTTTTGTGGAAGCACATACAGCACAGCGTAGCAAACCAGTTGTCACATGAATGGACTGAGGCCGTTGTTATTTCCAAGCAATAAAAAGCCTTGCACCTGTCGAACGCTGGCGAGACTCAAACACTTGTCTCTGTGGCTGCGCCCCAAATGGCACCATATTCCCTATATAGTGCACTACCGGTAAAAAAATAGTGCACTATATAAGGAATAGGCTGCCATTTGGGTCACAACCTGTAGCATGGCTAGTGCCAGTGCCAGACACCCATTAAAAGTTAGCTTTCTCTGTGAAGTATAGGCTAGTGTACCACATTTGGGAAAGTTGTTCAGACAATTGCCCATAGTCTCTGCCGTAAACATTTGGGCAGTGGAAAACTCCAGGATCGAGTAAGACGGCAGATCAAAAGGCCAGTAGTCATGCTAACCTGTTCCAACTGTACAGGATTTAGAAGAGCGGGTGCCAACAAGACCCCAGTTAGACTGGGGGGGGGGGGGGGGGGGGAATTAGAGAGAGACTGAGCCAATAAACTAACTGTAGTGTCTCCCACCAAACTAGATCTGCCAACAACACTCCAAAATGCCAGTAGCTCAATAATCAGAATCTGAATATGTTTTAATCAATAGTGTTGGGTTGGACCTCTGAATATGTTTAATCAACAGTGTTGGGTTGGGCCTCAGTCTGCTCCAAGTTCATTATGCAATATTTATAATGTTATTATCCTTGCAAAGTTGATGGGTAATGCATGCAAAACACATCTTAAAATACAGCACCAAAATAAATGAACAAATATATGAATAATCATGACAAATTTCTGACAATCATATCAATACTATTTGTAAACAGCTTCATAAGCACAACCTATGACAAATTTAAAGATACATGTCAGACATTTCAAACATACAATTTGGTGAAATTTTTGTAATTCTGAAATCAGACCAGTGGCTTCTTGTAATTTCTCATCTTTTAAACGTTCATGTGTTTTATATACACTGGCCAGTTTATTAGGCAAAACGAGTGACCTAAGCGACTTTGATCGTGGTACTGTATGATCGTCGGTGCCAGGCGCGCTGGTTCCAGTATCTCGAAACCACCGGCCTCCTGGGTTTTTCAGGCACAACAGTGTCTAGGGTTTACCGACAGCCAGTCAGCTGCAGTCCTGTGGACGAAAACAGCTAGTATATGAGAGGTTGAAAACTACAAAAATCATGCAAGCTAACAAGCGGTCTACAAACAGGCAAATAATGGTGCAGTACAACAGTGGTGTGCAGAACGACATCTCGGAACACACAACTTATCGGTTTGTGTCACGGATGTGTCACACCCTGATCTGTTTCACCTGTCCTCGTTAATGGCTCCACCCCCTCCAGGTGTCGCTTGTTTTCTGCAGTGAATTTATCCCTGTGTTTCCTGTCTCTCTGTGCCAGTTCGTCTTGTATGTTTCCAAGTCAACCAGCGTTTTTCCCCGTTCTCCTGCTTTTTGAATTCTTCTTTTTCTAGTTCTCCCGGTTTTGACCCTTGCCTTTTTCTGGACTTTTTACCCGCCTGCCTGACCATTCTGCCTGCCTTGACCACGAACCTGTCTACCACTTTGTACCTCCTGGACTCTGATCTTGTTTTGACCTTTTTGACCTGACGCCGCGACCATGGGTTAAAGGCTATTATGGAGCAAATCAGGGCGTTAGCTCAGAGACTGTCTGCCACCTCTGAAAAAACCCAATACCCAGTAAATTTTTCCCTATCTGTGGTGAGTTGGTACAGCCTATCCTGACTCCCTGTGAACCCTGCTTACCTCCACCAGAGCGATATTCGGGGAATCCTGGTGCCTGCCGGGGTTTTCTTTCTCAGTGTTCGCTTATTTTTGAGCTACAGCCATCTTCGTTTTCTTCAGACCGATCGAAGATAGTGTATATAATTACGCTAATGTCGGGAAGGGCGCTCTCCTGATGAAAATCTTATGGATGCCACGATAGCTTCGGAGTTTGGTATTCCCACTCAGCCTCTCTCTGTGCCCATTGATGCTAGGGCACTGGACGGCCGCTCAATAGGTTAAGTCAGCCATAGTACTGTGCCCGTTCAATTACAGGTTTCTGGTAATCACAGCGAGACAATACCGTTCCTCCTCATTACCTGTCCCCATGTTCCAGTGGTTTTGGGATTTTCCTGGCTTCAAAAGCACAATCCGATGATTGATTGGACCACAAGCTCTATCCTGGGTTGTAGTCCATTTTGCCATTCCAACTGCCTTCAAGCAGCACAGGCTTCCTCAAGTCATCTTCCTCAGGATGTTAGCAAGACTGTGGATGTCTCTTCTATCCCCACAGAAAACCATGACCTCCTGGAAATGTTCAGTAAGGCACGTGCTACTTCCCTTCCCCTGTACCGTCCTTATGATTGTGCCATTGATCTTCTCCCAGACGCTACACCACCTCGGGGTCAATTGTATTCTCTGTCTGGACCAGAGACCAAAGCTACGGAGGAGTACATAGAGGAGTCTCTGGCCACTGGGGCGGTCCGTCTGCATCTCCTGCCGGCGCAGGGTTTTCATTGTGGAGAAGGACAAGACCCTGCGTCCGTGCATTGACTACCGGGGACTTAATGACATTACTATCAAGAATCATTACCCCCTACCTCTCCTCTCCTCGGCATTTGAACCTCACCAGGGGGCCACCATATTTTCCAAGTTTGACCTTCGAAATGCCTACCACCTGGTTTGGATACGCGAGGGGGATGAGTGGAAGACAGCCTTCAACACAGCCAGTGGACATTATGAGTACCAGGTCATGCCATTTGGACTCACCAACGCCCCCGCTGTTTTCCAGGGTTTGGTCAATGATGTGCTTTGGGACATGCTAAACCGGTTTGTGTTCGTGTACCTTGACGACATCCTGTTTTTTTTCCCGATCTCCACAAGAACATGTTCTTCATGTCAGACAGGTCCTTCAGTGCCTCCTGAAGAACCAACTGTTTGTGAAAGCTGAGACGTGTGAGTTCCACCACTCTACTATCACCTTTCTGGGATATGTCATCGCTGAGGTTAATGTCCAGATGGATCCTGGAAAGGTGAAAGCAGTGGTGGATTGGCCTCAACCAACGTCCAGGGTGCAGTTGCAATGGTTTCTTGGTTTTGCAAACTTCTACCACCGTTTCATTCGGGACTACAGCACCCTGGCGGCCCCCATCTCGGTACTCACCTCTCCCAAGGTACCGTTCAAATGGTCTCCAGCAGTCAACAAAGCCTTTGTGGACCTGAAGCATCGGTTCACAACAGCACCCATCCTCATCCATCCGGACCCCTTGCGTCAATTTGTGGTGGAAGTGGATGCTTCGGATGTTGGAGTGGGGGCCATCCTGTTCCAGCGATCTGCCCAGGAACAGAAGCTTCATCCCTGTACCTTCCTGTCCCATCGTCTCAATACTGCTGAAAGGAACTACAATGTTGGCAACCGAGAACTCCTGGCGGTGAAATGGCGTTGGAAGAGTGGAGGCACTGGCTGGAAGGAGCAGAACAGCCATTCCTGGTCTGGACTGACCATAAAAACCAGGAATATCTCCGTACAGCCAAGCGCCTCAACTCCAGGCAGGCCCGCTGGGCCCTCCTGTTCACCAGATTTAACTTCACCTTCTCCTACCGCCCAGGGTCAAAGAATGTGAAGCCTGACGCCCTCTCCCGCCTATACAGTTCCTCTGCCACACCCTCGACCTCTGAAACCATTCTCCCTACCTCATGCATTGCTGCCACTGTGGATTGGGGTATTGAGAACCTGGTCCGCGAGGCACAACACTCCCAGCCTGGACCTGAAGGGGGCCCGGCTAACCGGCTGTTTGTCCCTAATCCAGTCCGCTCCCGGGTCCTGGAATGGGCTCACTCCTCCAGGCTGACATGTCATCCAGGGTCTCATCGTACACTAGCCTTCCTTCGACAACGTTTCTGACGGCCCACAATGGTCCCTGACGTCTCTGCCTTCGTCACCGCATGCACTGTGTGTGTGCTCAAAACAAGACTCCACGGCAAGCTCCTTCTGGACTCCTGCAGCCACTACCGGTTCCTCATCGTCCCTGGTCTCATATACAGTTGAAGTCGGGAATGTACATACACTTAGGATGGAGTCATTAAAACTCGTTTTTCAACCACTCCACAAATTTCTTGTTACTAAACTATAGTTTTGGCAAGTCGTTTAGGACATCTACTTTGTGCATGACACAAGTAATTTTTCCAACAATTGTTAACAGACAGATTATTTCACTTATAATTCACTGTATCACAATTCCGGTGGGTCAGAAGTTTACATACACTAAGTTGACTGTGCCTTTAAACAGCAGTTGCAACGGTTTAGGAGCAGTGGCTTCTTCCTTGCCGAGTGGCCTTTCAGGTTATGTCGATACAGGACTCGTTTTACTGTGGATATAGATACTTTTGTACCTATTAAAGAGTCCTTTGCTGTTGTTCTGGGATTGATTTGCACTTTTTGCACCAAAGTACGTTCATCTCTAGGAGACAGAACGCATCTACTTCCTGAGCGGTATGACGGCTGTGTGGTCCCATGGTGTTTATACTTGCGTACTATTGTTTGTACAGATGAGCGTGATACCTTCAGGCGTTTGGAAATTGCGCCCAAGGATGAACCAGATTGTGGAGTTCTACAATGTTTTTTCAGAGGTCTTGGCTGATTTCTTTTGATTTTCCCATGATGTCAAGCAAAGAGGCATTGAGTTTGAAGGTAGGCCTTGAAATACATCCACAGGTACACCTCCAATTGACTCAAATGATGTCAATTAGCCTATCAGAAGCTTCTAAAGCCATGACATAATTTTCTGAAATGTTCCAAGCTGTTTAAAGGCACAGTCAACTTAGTGTACATAAACATCTGACCCACTGGAATTGTGATACAGTGAATTATAAGTGAAATAATCTGTCTGTTAACAATTGTTGGAAAAATGACTTGTGTCATGCACAAAGTAGATGTCCTAACCGACTTGCCAAAACTATAGTTTGTTAACAAGAAATTTGTGGAGTGGTTGAAAAATAAGTTTTAATGACTCCAACCTACGTTTATGTAAACTTCTGACTTCAACTGGTAGGGGAGTGGATCAGAAAACCAGTCAGCATCTGGAGTGACCACCATTTGCCTCATGCAGCGCAAAACATCTCCTTCACATAGAGTTAATCAGGCTGTTGATTGTGGCCTGTGGAATGTTGTCCCAGTCCCTTTCAATGGTTGTGCAAAGTTGCTGGATATTGGCGGGAACTGGAACACGCTGTCGTATACGTCAACCCAGAGCATCCCAAACATGCTCAGCAGGTGACATGTCTGGTGAGTATGCAGGCCATGGAAGAACTTGGACATTTTCAGCTTCCAGGAATTGTGTTTCGATCCTGGTGACATTGGGCCATGCATTATCATGCTGAAACATGAGGTGATGGCGGCGGATGAATGGCGTAATAGGCCTCAGGATCTCGTCACTGTATCCCTCTGCATTCAAATTGCCATCGTTGTCTGTAGCTTATGCCTGCCCATACCATAACCTCACAGCCACCATGGGACACTGTTTACAATGTTGACATCAGCAAACCGCTCACCCACACAACGCCATACACGTGGTCTGCATTTGTGAGGCCGGTTGGACGTACTGACAAATTCTCTAAAATGACGTTGGAGGCGGCTTATGGTGGAGAAATGAACATTCAATGCTCTGGCAATATCTCTGGTGGACATTCCTGCAGTCAGCATGCCAATTACACGCTTCCTCAAAACTTGAGACATCTGTGGTATTGGGTTGTGTAACGAAACTGCACATTTTAGAGTGACCTTTTAATGTCCCCAGCACAAGATGCACCTGTGTAATGATCATGCTGTTTAATCAGATTCTTGATATGCCACACCTGTCAGGTGGACAGATTATCTTGGCAATGGAGAAATACTCAATAACAGGGATGTAAAAACAAATTGTACACAACATTTGAGAGAAATAAGCTTTTTGTGCACATAGAACATTTCTGGGATCTTTTATTTAAGCTCATGAGGCATGGGACCAACACTTTACATGTTGTATTTATATTTTTGTTCAGTTTCGTTAATAGACCAAGAAAGAGTTCCAAACCTCTTGGCCAATAACAGCAACTTTTCAATTTTCCCATCCGGGGCTCAGACCACTACCAAAGTCCTAGAAAGATTATTGCTTGAGAAATTTCCCTTTGCTAATTAACTACTTTTTGTTTTGTTTACAATTTTAATAAAATAAAAAAAATCACAATAAGGTAGTTGTTACCCAGAAATTGTTATATTGAGGTAAAAACAGCTGCATTGGGCCTTTAAGACCTTGCTTTGTCAGCTTCATTAGTTAAATGTATTACAGTGGCACACCAGTGTGAGTGATTTGGCTAAACCCTTGCCAATAGCCAGAGGCTGAAATTAAACTTACATTAAATGAAAATATGGCCTGTGCCTTTCTGACTTTCTGGCTTGGCTAGTAGCATCTAACTGGGCTGCATGGAACATAGACATAGGTTTTACAGAACCAAACCAACCATGTTGTCCTTCCTGGCAGTGACTCATATAGTATTGATCAAATTAACTTAGAGTATAGCAACAGCTGCCCCTTGGTTATTGGTTGTCATATGCATCACGTCCAATGCAAATTAAAACAACACCCCTACAATTCAGAGGGTGCACACATACAGCATACATTGTAACATTATGATCATCAAGTATCCTTACTGTTTTACAGGGTCTCCTTCCATAATGAATACACCACAGTGTGATAACACAGGACCAGTAGAACGCAAGACGTCAAAAATAGTTTGTCTTTGGACGGATATACACTCTCTCAGAGTCTGGTTCTTGTAAAAACATTTAATAAAACATACTTTAAAAAGCCGCAGGGCTATCCAGTTAGTACAGCTAACTGAATAAGTCTTTGGCTAGTGACAGCGGTAGTCTTGAGGGTTGTTGGAGGCATGAGTCTGGACATTTCGACTGCATCCCAAATGACACCCTATTCCCTATATATCGCAGTACACCCTATGGGCCCTGGATTAAAAATAGTGCACTATAAAAGGGAATAGGGAGCCATTTGGGACAGCAGCCTTCCTTCCACATTGATGTAAATACACAGCAGGTGACTGTCTCCTAGTAGCGTGCAGGTGAATATTTTATATGTACTCTATAAATCCTCCATCGACATCAACTGAAGGGAAGCCGGTTAGTTTAAAGTGCCAGTTTAAAGCAGAAATTGGGTTCTCTTTCTCTCTCTCTCCCCATAGTCGACCTCTTTGAATAAAAACCACCTGATTGAGTGAGTGTTTCCACCCCTTAATGAACCGTTCCCTTCACTCTCAACCCAAGGCATTCAGCAGAAAGAAAGTAGGAGGGGGGGATAGGTATTTTTCAGAATGTGTGTGCCTGGTGCTGTGAATTAGCTACCGGTGCATTTTTCTCCCCAGACATGCTTGCTGACAGCACACAGGCCAGCACTCAAAAATGCTTATCATTACAAAAATGAATATACTACCTTTCATTACCCAATATTAGCACAAGTAAAACCATAAATAAAAACACTACTGAATAAATAAATGCTTTTTTCATGGAACTGATTTTGGCACACAAGGTCCTCTGGGGTGCTCCACCTCCCCAGGCTGAGGGTTTGCATGTGTGAGTGACTCAACCTATTTGGCACTAGCTACGCTCTCCCTCCGTACGTCCCTAGCATCTCAATCCTCCTACTCCTCAACTGGGGGAGTTCTCCTCTCCCCCCTCCCCACACCCACCTCCCTTTCATCTCCCTCCCCCTTGTTCCTTAATAACAGAGGTAGATCGGTCTCCCTCCACTCTCACTCTCCTCCCTCCCCCCTGCTCCTTAACAGAGGTAGACCCGTCTCCCTCCCTCCCCCTGCTACCTAATAGCGGGCTGCAGTAAGTCCATCAGTAGAACTGCATAAAGAAGTCAGGAGCCCAGTCCAGGGCGGTCTGGGCCACAGCCAGCGCGGCCGCCCCCAGGGTGGCTGAGATGCCCCACACGGCCATCTTGACAAGCTGGTTGGCAGCTTGGTTGGGCTGCGTGTCCATGGGCAGGGCCATTTGGAAGTCTGGGCCCCCTCGGCCTTGGGCTGGGCCCCGAAGGAGCTGCCGACGGAGGACCGAGTCGGGCCGCTGCTGCTGAGTAGTCATCTGGAAGGCCTTGAAACAGTTGATGGTGATGCTGGAGAGAGACAGAAGGAGATACTGTTTTTGTCTGATAGGGTGTTAGCAGTTACTCATCGGCCGAGTTGGTTACGGCTCACAAGAATACTGAAACAGACAGTAGAAAAATAAATAGGGTCGGCACTTCACAATATGAGTTGTCCTACTACAGGAAATTGCCCATTGTTTACCACTGTCAAAGTGGAAGGAGAAAGGGGGAGGAGGTCTCGTGGCCTTGCAGTGAAAGATAGTAAACGACAGAGTGAAGAAATGTCAATAATGTCAATAAGAAAGACAGAAGGAAGAGAGACGGGTGACAAAAGAAGAAGAAATGCTCCATATGGGAGGGAGGGAGGGAGCAGTGCCCTATGGTCTCAAACAATTTTAATTTGGCTACGGCTTTTTCTCAATTACAATAGCAACACAACACCAGAAGCAACAGCCAGCACTTATGGGCAAGACAACGGCAACAGGGCACATTTTTTTTCCATCTTCTTCTACTCAACAGTTTGGAGAAAAACATCATTAAAAAAAACGTAAAATATTCACTTCCATTTCATTATCGTCCCTCTGGAAATAATAGTAAACATTACACTGCAACACGAAATGCAAATGCCTTTTCTCTCTGATTATGAACGTTGTAAAAAGAAAAACGGGACGTTTAATGACAGAAAAAAGCCTCTCGGAAAATGGTACTCCGAGCGAGCGTGCGTTTGTGCGCTGAGGGGCTCAATGTCTTTAAGTCTTTCGTTAGACTTTTTGATTCTCCCTCTCTCCCATTAGAATCGTCTGCTAATGAGCCCAGGCTGAAAATAGCTGACAGGTAACGGCAGACAATTAACTTTTAAACTTTCACTTTAAACAGCTTAACACCCCAGAGGGCCCAGCTCCTCAGATGAACCTCCTTCTGTAGTTTACAGTACATACAGTAGTGGCTGACTTCTATCACTCACTCTTCCTTCATTCCTCTCTCCGACAGCATCCCAAATGGCACCCTATTCCCTATTTTTTTTTTTTTATCTTTATTTTAACAGGGAAAACAGACTGAGACCTGGATCTCTTTTACGGCTGTGCCCTGTGTAAACATGTTGACATGTACAGTTTTAGGCATACAGACAAGAACATTTCAAACATACAAAACAAAGACACAATTCAACAGAAACAATCACAGACAACATCATATTGATCCTCCATAACATTTTTAAAATGGGCAAGGGACACCAGAGTGTCTAACTTAAGTTGGATCTGCAGTTTGTTCCATAAATAAGGCGCAAAGGAACTAAAGGCAGTCCTACCCAACTCTGTGGAGACCGCAGGAGTCTCTAATGTAATCCACATCTGTGATCTGGTTTTAAAATGTGTATATCTAGTGGAAATTAATGATGATATATATGGAGGTAGTTTTAAAAGAAGTGCTTTATAAATAAACAAGAGAGCATGTTGCTCTCGCCTCACAGATAGAGAGGCCCAACCCACATGTTGATATAGGATACAGTGATGAGTTTTGTAACTATCACCCGTGATAAACCTGAGTGCACAATGGTAAATAGCATCCAGTGGTTTTAATGTGTTTGCCGATGCATGCATATAGATAATATCACCATAATCTAAAACGGACATAAAAGTAGCCTGCACAATTTGTTTTCTATTTACAAAGGACAGACAAGCCCTGTTTCTGTAAAGGAACCCTATCTTGAATTTGAGCTTTTTTCCCAATTCAGTAACATGTTTTTTAAAAGAAAGCCTATCATCTAACCATACCCCTAAATATTTATATGCAGAGACCTGTTTGATTTGAGTACCATCCAAGCTAGTGATTACAAAAGTGTTTCTAACTGAGAGTTTAGACCTAGAAAAAAACATGACATTTGTTTTCTTAGCGTTTAAAACAAGTTTAAGCTGTAAAAGAGACCCCTGTAGTATCCTAAAATCAGACTCCAACTGCATTAAAGCTTGGTCCGCTGTTGGAGCAATAGAGTACATCACTGTGTCATCTGCATATAAATGGAATTTACAATATCTGACATCATCACCAATGTTGTTTATATAAAGTGAGAACAATAGTGGGCCAATTATTGAACCCTGAGGGACCCCTTTAAGTAACTGTAAGGAGTCAGACTTGACCCCGTCGACCATGACGGCCTGAGTTCTATCTTTAAGATAGTCATAAAACCATCGGCAGGCATCAGTGCCCAGTCCTATAGATGACAGCTTACTCAAAAGGATAGCATGGTCTACAGTGTCAAAAGCTTTTGACAAATATACAAACAACGCAGCACAGTGCTTTCTATCATCTAAGGCATTTGCAATATCATTTACAACAAGCATAGATGCCGATGTGGTACTGTGTTTATATCTAATACCAGATTGATTGGTGCTAAGAATACTGTTAGCAGAAAGAAAAGACTGTAACTGTTTGTTGACTATAGATTCTAGGATCTTTGCCAGACAAGGGAGCCTAGAGATGGGTCGATAGTTATCCAAATCACTACCGTCACCTCCCTTATGTAATGGCAGAACAAAAGCTGCTTTCCACACCTTAGGGATAATTCCTGTGCTTAATGTTAGATTAAAAATGTGTGTCACTGAGGTGAACGACTTTTGACCAGAGCTACCTTGTCAAAAGTAGTGCACCAAGTTAATATTTGTAACGTGATCCTGCGTTATGTGTATTGTATAATGTGAAAAAAAATGTAAATGTTGATCATAAAAAAATAACAATTGATGCAATAAATAGGGAATAGGGTATGATTTGGAACACAGCCTCCATGTGACAGTGATAGTACAGTACAGTAGGTGGCTGGCTTAGCCTGTCCTCTCCTCTCGTTTCTCCTCCTGTTGAAAGGGTCTAGGACCTCGTCAATGACAGTGACACTCAGTCTTTGAATACAGCTGACAGGATAGTGACATTATGACCATGATCAAAGCAGCTCATTCTAAACCTTGAGAGAATTTGAGAAATATTTTGCGAGGTACAGGTGGCTTTGCTGGCGTCTTACCTTTGAAATGAAATATGTGGTCATTACAGGGATTTCAAAACAAATGTAAAAAATCCTATGAGCATTGTGACCCTTCCATCCCGTGCCTGCCTGCCTGCTGGTCATTCACCGTATGTGACCTTGGCCTAACCTGTACTGTCAGTGGTTCTGTTCCACAGTAGTTGTGTAGTCATTAGTACACCATGGATGTGTCGCAAATGGCACCCTATTCCCTTGTCCGAAGTAAAGTAAGGACACAACAGCGGTCAGACGGGTGATTCAGCATGCAGCTATCCTCGTGACCCAGAAGAAGCAGAGGATGTTCAGTGTGGTTGAGTCATCATCACCGACCCGGCCTGTTTGTCATGTCACCACCGGGAGCTGCTCTCTCAGCCGTGCAGCATGACGCAACACTACACCCCTGCTCGCTCTCTCGCTCTCTTACATTAGAGACACACCACAACTCAGAGTCAATATGCTGCAGCTAGATCTAAAATACACTGTATCAGTTAGTCACTCGTCGTCACACTTTCACTTGCATTTCATGTCATGCATCGCCCTACTACTGGGCAAGAGGAGGGAGGCGAGGTCACCTGTTACTCTATACTGGGTCAAAGTCAAACCAACGTATACATGACCTTCCTGTAAGGAGTTAATGTCATGTCTCGTATACAAGAGCCCCACAGCCACCGCTCATTCAGCCTAGCTCTCCTGGGTTGTATTCATTAGGCACCAAATGGAAGAAAACGGACTGAAACAGGGAGGATTCTACCTGGAGTGTCTAATAAGAAATGCTAATTTTCCTTTTCTGTGGCAAAACGTTGTGTGTGCACTAATGAATACGAACCTGTCCTGGGTGTCACCAACTCTTTCTACCCAACGTCACCTGTTGTGAGATCAACCCAGGCCAACCCTCACTGACTTTCTGACTGACTCAGCACTTCCTACAATAAGAAGGAAGCAGCAACTAGCCAGAGAGCTTGTGTCGCTACACTGCCCTCCAGGCAGACATTTGTATCCAGCTGTCACTCAAGGCCCCTTGTCAGCAATGTCATTTACTCCTGGAGAGGAATGACTGCAGCGCGGGGTGGAAGGATACAGACAGAGGGATGACTGCAGCATCAGTGGAAGGATATGGGCTACGGAGAGGGGAAGTGATGGGGGGAATGTGATTAGGTATGGTACACCTACACACATTGACACAATCAGCGGCAAGCGTTATATCACACAAGGTCACAACCTTTTTCTTTTATATTCATTTTTGTACTTTTATTTCGACAGGGAAGTCATACTAAGACTAGGGTCTATTTTACAGATGAGCCCTGCATAAATACATCAACACATGCAATATACAAAATCAAAAAACATATGAAAAAAAAAAGACATTTATCAACATTGAGGTCTGACCAAGAGGGACCAGAACGTCTACACTGAAGAAAAATATAAACGCAAAATGTAGAAGTGTTGTTCCCATGTTTCATGAGCTGAAAGATATCCCCGTTAGTGAGCATTTCTCCTTTGCCAAGATAATCCATTCACCTGACAGGTGTGGCATATCAAGAAGCTCATTACACAGGTGCACCTTGTGCTGGGGACAATGAAAGGCCACTCTACAATGTGCAGAGAATTTAGCAGTACATCCAACCAGAATCACAACCGCAGGCCACATGTATGGCGTACTGTGCGTGAGCAGTTTGCTGATGTCAACGGTGTGAACAGAGTGCACCATGGTGGTGGTGGGGTTATGGTATGGACAGGCATAAGCTACGGACAACGAACACAATTGCATTTTATTGATGGCAATTTGAATGCACAGATTCCACGACGAGATCCTGAGGCCCAATATCGTGCCATTCATCACCTCCTGTTTCAGCATGATAATGCACATCCCAATGTCACCAGGATCTGTACACAATTCCTTCAAGCTGAAAATGTCCCAGTTCTTCCATGGGCTGTATACTCACCAGACATGACACCCATTGAGCATGTTTGGGATGCTCTGTGTTGACATGTACGACATCATGTTTTAGTTCCCCCCAATATCCAGAAACTTCACACAGCCATTGAAGGAGTGGGACAACATTCCACAGGCCACAATCAACAGCCTGATCAACTCTATGTGAAGGAGATGTGTCACGCTGCATGAGGCAAATGGTGGTCACACCCGATACTGACTGGTTTTATGATCCATGCTCCTACTTTTTTAAAGGTATCTGTGACCAACAGATGCATACCTGTATTCCCAGTCATGTGAAATCCATAGATTAGGTCCTTATTTATTTATTTTAATTGACTGACTTTCTTATATGAACTGTAACTCAGTAAAATCTTTGAAATTGTTGCATGTTGCCTTTTTTTTGTTCAGTACAATTTCAGAGCGCTCTGGAAGTTGTTCCACATAAAGTGTGGAGAGAAAAAAAACTAAAATCAGCTTTACCCTACTCTGTGGAGACCGAAGGGGCCTCCAGTGTTATCCAAGCCTGAGACCGGGTTTGGTCATTTGTACGTCTACATTTTATTAATGATGATAGATACATAGGACGTTTTTGCATAAGTGTTTTGTAGAGGCCCAAACCACTTTTTGATAAAAAACACAATGGTGAGTTCTAGAACCATCACCAGTAATAAACCTAAGGGCACAATGGAAAATAGCATCTAGTGGTTTAAGTGTACATGCTGCTGCATGCATATAGGTAATGTCCCCAGAATCTAAAATAGACATAAAAGTGGCCTGGACAATTACCTACCTATTAGCAAAAGTCAGACATGCTTTGTTTTTGTAAAATAAACCAACCTTGATGTTCAACTTCTTCACCAGCTCAGTGACATGTTTTTTAAATTACTGTTTGTCATCAAGCCAGATACCAAGATGTTTGTAGGATGGAACTCACTCAATCTGTGTACCGTTCAAACTAGTCATTACAAATTCATTTAAATCTGGGTTATGAGACCTAGAAAAAAGCATGCATTTAGCTTTGTTTGAATTTCGCAGTAACTTTAGATCCAGTAGTGACCTCTGCAGTGTTTGTAAATCAGACTTCAAATGTGAAAAGTCTTGGCCAACCAATGGAGCAATAGAATACAACATAGTATCATCTGCATACAAATGAATATTAGAATTGTTTTACAGCATTAACAATGCTATCTATATAGATTGTAAAAAGTAGTGGGACGAGTATCAAACCTTGGGGCACCCCTTTACGTAACTCAAGGAACTCAGACTTTATCCCATCTACCTTGATGACCTGAGTTCTGTCTTTGAGATAATTATGAAACCATCGGCAAGCATCTGTACGTTTTTCACTGTCTTTTTACTGTTGTTTTTATTTCTTTACTTACCTATTGTTCACCTAATACCTTTTTTTGCACTGTTGGTTAGAGCCTGTAAGTAAGCATTTCACTGTAAGGTCTACACCTGTTGTATTCAGTGTGACAAATAAACTTTGATTTGATTTGTTCCAATCATATCGAGGACAGCTTATGCCAACATTTTTAATTTTTTATATATATATAGCCCTTCGTACATCAGCTGATAAATCAAAGTGCTGTACAGAAACCCAGCCTAAAACCCCAAACAGCAAGCAAAGCATGTGAAAGAAGCACGGTGGCTAGGAAAAACTCCCTAGGAAAAACTCCCTGGAAAGGCCAAAAACCTAGGAAGAAACCTAGAGAGGAACCAGGCTATGAGGGGTGGCCAGTCCTCTTCTGGCTGTGCAGGGTGGATATTATAACAGAACATGGTCAAGATGTTAAAATGTTCATAAATGACCAGCATGGTCAAATAATAATAATCATAGTAGTTGTCGAGGGTGCAACAAGCACGTCCGGTGAACAGGTCAGGGTTCCATAGCCGCAGGCAGAACAGTTGAAACTGGAGCAGCAGCACGGCCAGGTGGACTGGGGACAGCAAGGAGTCATCATACCAGGTAGTCCTGAGGCATGGTCCTAGGGCTCAGGTCCTCCGAGAGAAAGACAGAAAGAGAGAAGAGAGAATTAGAGAGAGCATATTTAAATTCACACAGGACACCGGATAAGACAAGAGAAATACTCCAGATGTAACAGACTGACCCTAGCCCCCCCGACACATAAACTACTGCAGCATAAATACTGGAGGCTGAGACAGGAGGGATCAGAAGACACTGTGGCCCCATCCGATGATACCCCCGGACAGGGCCAAACAGGCAGGATATAACCCCACCCACTTTGCCAGAGCACAGCCCCCACACCACTAGAGGGATGTCTCCAACCACCAACTTACCGTCCTAAGACAAGGCCGAGTATAGCCCACAGCGATCTCCGCCATGGCACAACCCAAGGGGGGGCGCCAACCCAGACAGGAAGACCACGTCAGTGACTCAACCCACTCAAGTGACGCACCCCTCCCATGGACGGCATGGAAGAACACCAGTAAGCCAGTGACTCAGCCCCTGTAAAAGGGTTAGAGGCAGAGAATCCCAGTGGAAAGAGGGGAACCGGCAAGGCAGAGACAGCAAGGGCGGTTCGTTGCTCCAGCCTTTCCGTTCACCTTCACACTCCTGGGCCAGACTATACTTAATCATAGGACCTACTGAAGAGATAAGTCTTCAGTAAAGACTTAAAGGTTGAGACTGAGTCTGCGTCTCTCACATTGGTAGGCAGACCATTCCATAAAAATGGAGCTCTATAGGAGAAAGCCCTACCTCCAGCAGTTTGCTTAGAAATTCTAGGGACAATTAGGAGGCCTGCGTCTTGTGACCGTAGCGTACGTGTAGGTATGTACGGCAGGACCAAATCGGAAAGATAGGTAGGAGCAAGCCCATGTAATGCTTTGTAAGTTAGCAGTAAAACCTTGAAATCAGCCCTTGCCTTAACAGGAAGCCAGTGTAGGGAGGCTAGCACTGGAGTAATATGATCAAATTTTTTGGTTCTAGTCAGGATTCTAGCAGCCGTATTTAGCACTAACTGAAGTTTATTTAGTGCTTTATCCGGGTAGCCGGAAAGTAGAGCATTGCAGTAGTCCAGCCTAGAAGTAACAAAAGCATGGATTAATTTTTCTGCGTCATTTTTGGACAGAAAGTTTCTGATTTTTGAAATGTTACGTAGATGGAAAAAAGCTGTCCTTGAAACAGTCTTGATATGTTCTTCAAAAGAGAGATCAGGGTCCAGAGTAACGCCGAGGTCCTTCACAGTTTTATTTGAGACGACTGTACAACCATCCAGATTAATTGTCAGATTCAACAGAAGATCTCTTTGTTTCTTGGGACCTAGAACAAGCATCTCTGTTTTGTCCGAGTTTAAAAGTAGAAAGTTTGCAGCCATCCACTTCTTTATGTCTGAAACACAGGCTTCTAGCGAGGGCAATTTTGGGGCTTCACCATGTTTCATTGAAATGTACAGCTGTGTATCGTCCGCATAGCAGTGAAATTTAACATTATGTTTTCGAATGACATCCCCAAGAGGTAAAATATATAGTGAAAACAATAGTGGTCCTAAAACGGAACCTTGAGGAAAACCGAAATTTACAATTGATTTGTCAGAGGACAAACCATTCACAGAGACAAACTGATATCTTTCCGACAGATAGGATCTAAACCAGGCCAGAACTTGTCCATGTAGACCAATTTGGGTTTCCAATCTCTCCAAAAGAATATGGTGATCGATGGTATCAAAAGCGGCACTAAGATCTAGGAGCACGAGGACAGATGCAGAGCCTCGGTCTGACGTCATTAAAAGGTCATTTACCACCTTCACAAGTGCAGTCTCAGTGCTATGATGGGGTCTAAAACCAGACTGAAGCGTTTCGTATACATTGTTTGTCTTCAGGAAAGCAGTGAGTTGCTGTGCAACAGCTTTTTCAAATTTTTTTGAGAGGAATGGAAGATTCGATATAGGCCGATAGTTTTTTATAATTTCTGGATCAAGATTCGGCTTTTTCAAGAGAGGCTTTATTACTGCCACTTTTAGTGAGCTTGGTACACATCCGGTGGATAGAGAGCCGTTTATTATGTTCAACATAGGAGGGCCAAGCACAGGAAGCAGCTCTTTCAGTAGTTTAGTTGGAATAGGGTCCAGTATGCAGCTTGAGGGTTTGGAGGCCATGATTATTTTCATCATTGTGTCAAGAGATATAGTACTAAAACACTTTAGTATCTCCCTTGACCCTAGGTCCTGGCAGAGTTGTGTAGACTCAGGACAATGGAGCTTTGGAGGAATACCCAGATTTAAAGAGGAGTCTGTAATTTGCTTTCTAATGATCATGATCTTTTCCTCAAAGAAGTTCATGAATTTATTACTGCTGAAGTGAAAGCCATCCTCTCTTGGGGAATGCTGCTTTTTAGTTAGCTTTGCGACAGTATCAAAAAGAAATTTCGGATTGTTCTTATTTTCCTCAATTAAGTTGGAAAAATAGGATGATCGAGCAGCAGTGAGGGCTCTTCGATACTGCACGGTACTGTCTTTCCAAGCTAGTCGGAAGACTTCCAGTTTGGTGTGGCGCCATTTCCGTTCCAATTTTCTGGAAGCTTGCTTCAGAGCTCGTGTATTTTCTGTATACCAGGGAGCTAGTTTCTTATGACAGATGTTTTTAGTTTTTAGGGGTGCAACTGCATCTAGGGTATTGCGCAAGGTTAAATTGAGTTCCTCGGTTAGGTGGTTAACTGATTTTTGTCCTCTGACGTCCTTGGGTAGGCAGAGGCAGTCTGGAAGGGCATCAAGGAATCTTTGGGTTGTCTGAGAATTTATAGCACAACTTTTAATGCTCCTTGGTTGGGGTCTGAGCAGATTACTTGTTGCGATTGCAAACGTAATAAAATGGTGGTCCGATAGTCCAGGATTATGAGGAAAAACATTAAGATCCACAACATTTATTCCATGGGACAAAACTAGGTCCAGAGTATGACTGTGGCAGTGAGTAGGTCCAGAGACATGTTGGACAAAACCCACTGAGTCGATGATGGCTCCGAAAGCCTTTTGGAGTGGGTCTGTGGACTTTTCCATGTGAATGTTAAAGTCACCAAAAATTAGAATATTATCTGCTATGACTACAAGATCCGATAGGAATTCAGGGAACTCAGTGAGGAACACTGCATATGGCCCAGGAGGCCTGTAAACAGTAGCTATAAAAAGTGAGTGAGTAGGCTTCATAGATTTCATGACTAGAAGCTCAAAAGACGAAAACGTCATTGTTTTTTTTTTTGTAAATTGAAATTTGCTATCGTAAATATTAGCAACACCTCCGCCTTTGCCGGATGCACGGGGGGTATGGTCACTAGTGTAACCAGGGGGTGAGGCCTCATTTAACACAGTAAATTCATCAGGCTTAAGCCATGTTTCAGTCAGGCCAATCACATCAATTGTTCAAAAGAATAACATGATCTACAGTATCAAAAGCTTTTGACAAGTCTACAAACATGGCATCACAATTATTTATATAATCTAAGGCATTTGCAATATAATTTAAAAACAAGCATGGTGCTATGTTTAGGTCTTAATCTGCATTAGAGGTCGGCCGATTATGATTTTTCGACACCGATACCGATTAAGGACCAAAAAAAGCCAGTTCTTCAATATTCCCAGGTAAGAAGTTTTAGATTGTAGTAATTATAGGAATTATGACGTGTCAACTATTTCTCTCTATACCATTTGTATTTCATATACCTTTGACTATTGGATGTTCTAATAGGCACTTTAGTATTGCCAGCCTAATCTCAGGAGTTGAAAGGCTTGAAGTCATAAACAGTCAGTCAGACTGAGCGGTGGTAGGAATATCAAATCATAGACTTAATTATAATATAATAAACACAGAAATACGAGCCTTTGGTCATTAATATGGTCAAATCCGGAAAACTATGATTTCAAAAAACAAAACGTTTATTTTTTCAGTGAAATACGGAACCGTTCCGTATTTTATCGAACGGGTGGCAACCCTAAGTCTAAATATTGCTGTTACATTGCACAACCTTCAATGTTATGTCATAATTATGTAAAATTCTGACAAATTAGTTCGCAACGAGCCAGGCGGCCCAAACTGTTGCATATACCCTGACTCTGCGTGCAATGAACAGAAGAGAAGTGACACAATTTCCCTAGTTAATACTGCCTGCTAACATTAATTTATTTTAACTAAATATGCAGGTTTAAATATATATATACTTCTGTGTATTGATTTTAAGAAAGACATGGATGTTTATGGTTAGGTACATTCGTGCAACGATTGTGCTTTTTTCGCAAATGTCCTTTTGTTAAATCATCCCCTTTTTGGCAAAGTAGGCTGTGATTCGATGATAAATTAACAGGCACCACCTTGATTATATGCAACGCAGGACAAGCTAGTTAACCTAGTAATATCATCAACCATGTGTAGTTAACTAGTGATTATGTGAAGACTGATTGTTTTTTTATAAGATAAGTTTAATGCTAGCTAGCAACTTACCTTGGCTCCTTGCTGCACTCGCGTAACAGGTGGTCAGCCTGCCACGCAGTCTCCTCGTGGTATGCAATGTAATCGGCCATAATCGGAGTCCAAAAATGCCGATTACCGATTGTTATGAAAATTTGAAATCGGCCCTAATTAATAGGCCATGACGATTAATCGGTCGACCTCTAATCTGGATTGATTGACATTAAGAATACCATTTACAGATAGATAATAACGTAGCCGTTTGTTGACCAATGATTCTAGTATTTTAGCAAGGGAGCCTGGAAATTGATCGATTATTATCAAGATCACTACTATCCCCTCCCTTATGGAGTGGTAGCACACAAGCTGCTTTCCACACTTTTGGAATATTTCCTGATACTAAAGTTAAATAAAACATTCAGCCCCTAATGACTTCTTGGTGTCAATAGCTAACAAGGCAGCAAGAACTTAAGTTTGCCAAAAATTAAAAAAACCTTACTACCATTTCCCAAGTCACGTGAGGTTGACTTGTCATCGATTGAGGCAACTGGAGGCTGTATGTGGGAAGAACAGTCAACTCAAAATCAAATCAAACCAGCCAACCTGACTGGCCAAGACCAGTATGACCACCATTTCTTTCAAATAGGAAATCAGCTAAAACGCTGATTAAAATAATCACAAATCTGAACTTTTTCAGCAATGATGCAGGAGTCCGAAACGACCTGCTTAGGCAAGGATGTAGAGGAATTACCCCCACTTCAGTGAATTAACGATTTTACAGAATTTAGAATGATCACTAACAGTCTGTCATAGCGCTAAGGAAGTAGTTTGATTTGGCCTGTTTAACCGAGGCAATGCACCGATTTCTCAATTGCCTAAATAGCTGCCAATCAGCTAATGAGACAGTTTGTCTTGGCCCAGGCTTGATTTCTTATCAAGAGGTCTGAGTACAGGAGAGTACCACGGATTAGTTCGGTTTTTGACTCTGAGTCGCTTGAAAGGGGCATGTTTATCAGCCAGAGAGGTAAAAATGGATGAGAAAAATGAAACCTTCCAGAAGTTTACACAATGACTTGTTCACCATCATTCGTTGCCTTTGCGTATGAAGCTCCTGTTTTTAAACTGAGTATGAGAGAGGAAGGAAAAATGAGTGCAGAGGCATTTGTTCATTTCTCATCTGAGGGAGCACTTTCAGAGGTGATTGTGCACAAGGTCTAACTGGCTAATCCGTTTCCAACGCCTCTGTGCTTCCCAGCATGCTCGCTGTCGCTGCGCAGAAACCGCCACCGAGCCGGCCCCCACTCCAACCCCCTCAAACCCCCCACCGCCTGGCTCAGAGCTCAAAGATGTGCCTGAGGTGATATCACAGTCCCTGACCTCAGCCTCAGTGGAGGCCCAGCCGGCTACAACACAGTCCTGCTGGGCCAGCCACCTCACACACCAAACTCAGTAGGCCCCCCAACCAGCCACTGCTGGAGGAGCTGATGCACTGGTTGGGTTACAGGTGGCGGCTTCTGCAGTAAGGAAGTGGTATATTCTGTTTTTAGAGGGTTTCACTCTGTTGATTTGATTTGATTGTGATATATCACAATGTTTCTTAATCCTAAGAAAATCACTGAAAAGGCCTGAAAAGAAGCTGATATTAAAAAGAAAACCTGTAAAAGATCTGGCATGTATTTGAAATCTCCTCCAAAGCACATAGGCCTGCAACTATGAGCAGATTGGGGGAAAAGAGCCTACAGTATAGGGGGGGGGGGGGGGGCGGGGGTGCATCCTTTGTGAAGAACATTTGGGGGTCACCCTCACCTCCATCCTCCTGCCTCTTGAGGGAAACCACTACATTGCTACATTTTCCCCGTTGCAGCCCAGTCTAAGGTCAGTCAGACAAATAGAGCCAGAAGCCAGGGGTAGGAGTGCAGTGAGGGCTGCTCATCTCATCTCTGTCTTGAGAACAATACAGTAGGGTATGTACCACGTGACACGGAACACCCCCTCCCCCATCCTTCCTCGGGGGCCACAGATGCTTAAAAGCAGGGGGATGGAGAGGGGGGGAATCCGCATGAAAAATCAAACAGTCCATAATTACCTAGGGATGAGGCTTATTTATTAGATAGCACAAGAGGCCTCCAATTTTTTTAAATAAAATCTCTTTTGCCGTGGTGTGACGAGTGTGACGTTAAAAAGAGAAGACACCCCAAACCCAGAGCCATCGTACTAACCACCCCATCTCTCTAGACAACCTTTTCTGACAAGAGACAGCGAGAGAATCAGAAATGCTGTAAGATCTAAAATGAACCAGATTTCTGTCCGATTTAGATGGCATTTCTGCTCAGGAGGGAGACATGAATAGAGGGAGAACAACATTGCTCTTGTGGGAAAGGTATTCATAACCTCCCACTGGTGTTGATAGCATCATTAAGGTGAGCCTAGCAGATCTCGTAGACTGACAGATACCGTTTACATACAAAGGGCTGGGATGCAGACAGGCAGGACTGAACGTCAGCCACATCACAATAGACACTAAGGAGGAAGAGGATCAGCTCCAGCAGCATAGGGAGCCACTCTGTTGTGTGGGCTGGGGGACTTGCTGCTCAACAGCCCCACCTGCTGGACATGTGGAAGAACAAATCCCAAAGGACCACAAGAGTCCTCTACCTCTGCGCTACATCTGCTCTGTCTGAACAAAGTTGGATCTACTGCTAATACTACAGAGAGGACTATCTCTCCTCACATTCCCTGTTTCAGACCAGTTCAGACTTGAAGCTGATTATACATTTTATTCACATATTGAGCATTGTAGTTTACGGGAGGGGTATTCAAATCTTACCCTACAAGGTCCGGAGTACTGCTGGTTTTCTGTTCTACCTGATCATTAATTGCACCCACCTGCCCTGGTGCCTCAGGTCTAAATCAGTCCCTGATAAGAGGGGAACAATTAAAAAAGCAGTGGAACTGGCTTCGAGGTCCAGAGTTGAGTTTGAGGGCTCTAGAGGACCCATGGCCTGCATAGTAAAACACCCGTCCTTTGCAAAGACAGACATCCAAGAGTCTGCAGGCAGGCTGGAACCCCCTGCTGTGGCTACACTGCAGATAATGTTAACACTGTCTGCAAGCCCAATCTAACTGTGTTACATTCTCTACCATGTAATATCTCCTCCTCCTGTATTATGTGACTGGCATGGTCCACATCTCCTCATGTTCTGATGTAATAGCAGCCTCTATTCTTTAGCTCACAAGTCCTCCTGGCAACAATAGTCACAACACTGGATTGAGTTGAAGCACAGTGATGAGCTCCTCGTAGGGCAGGTCCTGGGGGATCTGGGACAGGATGTGGTACACCATGGCCATGTCACACTCGGTTTGCTTCACCTCTTTCTCCCTGTGCAGGACGATCTATAAACGAGACAGAATATTAGCAGGTTATTATATTAGCTTTGTCCCATTCAACCCTTCAGTAGTTACAGTTTGTCTAGCTACACTCTTTTTCTAACTGTTGAAGACCTTCTCAGCTCTGCGGATTTTGCTGCGAAGAGACAGAATGATTAGATAATTTGTTTTGGTACTGTCCATATGTGGTTTGTTTTTGGTCACAGGTCCAGGAATGGCTGAAGAATTGCAACATTTACCTGGAACATTTACCTGGATCTCTGCAAATAGCACTGCTGGATGATCTAAAAAGTCATAGTCAATTGATCAATAATCTAATAATACTTTTAGCAATAATTATATACATTTTTTTCTTTTTCTAAATACTGGTCCCCCGTGGGAATCGAACCCACAACCCTGGCATTGCAAACACCATGCTCTACCAACTGAGTCACACGGGTTCATAACTTTTGTGAAACATCAAATCATTTTATAACATTTTTGATATGCGTTTTTCTGGATTTTTTGTTGTTGTTATTCTGTCTCTCACTGTTCAAATAAACCTACTATTAAAATTATAGACTGATCATTTCTTTGTCAGTGGGCAAATGTACAAAATCAGCAGGGGATCAAATACTTTTTCCCTCACTGTATAAAAAAAATAGATGTGTACATATGTAGGCATGTATGTATGCATGTATGCATGTATGTATGTATGTATGTATTTTCACAATTCCTGACATTTAATCCAAGTAAAAATTCCCTGTCTTTGGTCAGTTAGGATCACCACTTTATTTTAAGAATGTGAAATGTCAGAATAATAGTACAGAGAATTATTTATTTCAGCTTTTATTTCTTTCATCACATTCCCAGTAGGTCAGAAGTTTACATAAACTCAATTAGTATTTGGTAGCATTGCATTTAAACTGTTTAACTTTTCTATAGGGTTGAGGTTAAGGCTTTGTGATGGCCACTTCAATACCTTGACTTTGTTGTCCTTATGCCATTTTGCCACAACTTTGGAAGTATGTTTGGGGTCATTGTTCATTTGGAAGACCCATTTGCGACCAAACTTTAACTTCTTGACTGATGTCATGAGATGTTGCTTCAATATATCCACATCATTTTCCTCCTCATGATGCCATCTATTTTGTGAAGTGCACCAGTCCCTCCTGCAGAAAAGCACCCCCACAACATGATGATGCAAGCCTCCCACTTTTTTCTCCAACATAACAGTGGTCATTATGGCCAAACAGTTCTATTTTTGTTTCATCAGACCAGAGGACATTTCTCCAAAAAGTACAAACTTTGTCCCCATGTGCAGTTGCAAACCGTAGTCTGGCGTTTTTATGGCGGTTTTGGAACAGTGGCTTCTTCCTTGCTGAGCGGCCTTTGAGGTTATGTCGATATAGGACTCGTTTTACTGTGGATATAGATACTTTTGTTCCTGTTTCCTCCAGCATCTTCACAAGGTCCTTTGCTGTTGTTCTGGGATCGATTTGTACTGTTCGCACCAAAGTACATTCATCTCTAGGAGACAGAACGCGTCTCCTTCCTGAACGGTATGACGGCTGCGTGGTCCCATGGTGTTTATCCTTGTGTACTATTGTTTGTACAGATGAATGTGGTACCTTCAGGCATTTGGAAATTGCTCCCAAGGATGAACCAGACTTGTGGAGGCCTACAATAATTTTTCTGAGATCTTGGATGATATCTTTTGATTTTCCCATGATGTCAAGCAAAGAGGCACTGAGTTTGAAGGTAGGCTTTGAAATACATCCACAGGTACACCTCCAATTGACTCAAATTATGTCCATTAGCCTATCAGAAGCTTCTATTGCCATCACATTTTCTAGAATTTTCCAAGCTGTTTAAAGGCACAGTCAACTTAGTGTATGTAAACTTCTGACCCACTGGAATTGTGATACAGTGAAGTAATCTGTCTGTAAACAATTGTTGGAAAAATGACTTGTGTCATGCACAAAGTAGATGTCCTAACCGACTTGCCAAAACTATAGTTCGTTAACAAGAAATGTGTGGAGTGGTTGAAAAACGAGTTTTAATGACGCCAACCTACGTGTATGTTAACTTCCGACTTCAACTGTATGTATGTATGTATGCATGTACAGAAGTTTATATACACCTTTGCCAAATACATTTAAACTCAGTTTTTCACAATTCCTGACATTTAATCCGAGTACAAATTCCCTGTCTTCGGTCAGTTAGGATCAACACTTTATTTTCAGAATGTGAAATGTCAGAATAATAGTACAGAGAATGATTTATTTCAGCTTTTATTTCTTTCATCACATTCCCAGTGGGTCAGAAGTTTACATACACTAACTTAGTATTTGGTAGTGTTGCCTTTAAATTGTTTAACTTGGATCAAACGTTTCGGGTAGCCTTAAACAATTGTTGGAAAAATTACTTGTGTCATGCACAAAGTAGATGTCCTAACTGACTTGCCAAAACTATAGTTTGTTAACAAGAAATTTGTGGAGTGGTTGATGACTCCAACCTAAGTGTATGTAAATTTCCGACTTCAACTGTATGCATGTATGTACAGTACCAGTCAAATGTTTGGACACACCGACTCATTTAAAGGTTTTTCTTTATTTTTATTATTTTCTACATTGTAGAATAATAGTGAAGCCATCATAACTATGAAATAACACATATGGAATTATGTAGTAACCAAAAAAAGTGTTAAACAAATCAAAATATATTTGAGATTCTTCAAAGTAAGCCATCCTTTGAATTGATCACAACTTTAAACACTCTTGGCATTCTCTCAACCAGCTTCAACTGCTTTTCCAAGTCTTGAAGAAGTTCCCACATATACTAAGCACTTGTTGGCTGCTTTTCCTTCACTCTGCGGTCCAACTCATCCCAAACCATCTCAATTGGTTTTAGGTCGGGTGATTGTGGAGGCCAGGTCATCTGACACAGCACTACATCACTCTCCTTCTTGGTCAAATTGCCCTTACACAGTCTGGAAGTGTGTTGGGTAATTGTCCTGTTGAAAAACAAAATTATAGTCCCAATAAGCGCAAACCAGATGGGACGGCGTATCGCTGCAGAATGCTGTGGTAGCCATGCTGGTTAAGCGTGCCTTTTGAATTCTAAATAAATCACAGACTGTGTCACCAGCAAAGCACCCCCACACCATCATACTTCCTCCTCCATGCTTCACAGTGGAAACCACACTTGCAGAGATAATCTGTTCACCTACTCTGCGTCTCACAAAAACAAGGCGGTTGGAACCAAAAATCTCAAATTTTGACTCATCAGACCAAAGAACAGATTTCCACCATTGCTCGTGTTTCTTGGCCCAAGCAAGTCTCTTCTTATTATTAGATGTCCTTTCTGTAGTGGTTTCGACTATGAAGGCGTGATTCACGCAGTCTCCTCTGAACAGTTGATTTTGAGATGTGTCTGTTACTTGAACTCCGTGAAGCTGGGTCTTCCTTTCCTGTGGCAGTCCTCGAGAGCCAGTTTCATCACAGTGCTTGATCGTTTCTGCAACTGCACTTGAAGAAATCTTCCGGATTGACTGACCTTCATGTCTTAAAGTAACGGAGATTGGAAGTGATGCAGTCAATTACATTGATGGAAGGTACAATCTATCTGCAATATTAAAGCTGATGTAGCCCTAAAAATGTTTTCAGCTTTAATATTGCAGATAGATAAAAAACAGTTTAAAATCTGCCTCAACATCCTTATTTAAGATGTTTTAAATCGACATACATAGTTGACCAACATACCAATTATTTATATATATATATATATATATATATATATATATATATATATATTTAATGCACTTTTCCTACAAGCACTGACTTTGCTGATGAGTACTGGTTGTCTGAACTAACTATCTTAAGATGAGTGCACTAATTGTAAGTCACTCTGGATAAGAGAGTCTGCTAAATTACTAAAATGTAAATCTACCATCTACCTCAGCAGACTCATACCCCAGACTCTTTTCTGTTCCAGGAGATGTGCGGTGAGTAACAGTACAGGGTTTTAGCCCGGTGAGTAACAGTACAGGGTTTTAGCCCGGTGAGTAACAGTACAGAGTTTAGGCCCGGTGAGTAACAGTACAGAGTTTAGGCCCGGTGAGTAACAGTACAGAGTTTAGGCCCGGTGAGTAACAGTACAGGGTTTAGGCCCAGTGAGTAACAGTACAGGCTTTTAGCCCGGTGAGTAACAGTACAGAGTTTAGGCCCGGTGAGTAACAGTACAGGGTTTTAGCCCGGTGAGTAACAGTACAGGGTTTTAGCCCGGTGAGTAACGGTACAGGGTTTTAGCCCGGTGAGTAACGGTACAGGGTTTTAGCCCGGTGAGTAACGGTACAGGGTTTTAGCCCGGTGAGTAACGGTACAGGGTTTTAGCCCGGTGAGTAACGGTACAGGGTTTTAGCCCGGTGAGTAACGGTACAGGGTTTTAGCCCGGTGAGTAACGGTACAGGGTTTTAGCCCGGTGAGTAACGGTACAGGGTTTTAGCCCGGTGAGTAACGGTACAGGGTTTTAGCCCGGTGAGTAACGGTACAGGGTTTTAGCCCGGTGAGTAACAGTACAGGGTTTTAGCCCGGTGAGTAACAGTACAGGGTTTTAGCCCGGTGAGTAACGGTATAGGGTTTTAGCCCGGTGAGTAACGATACAGGGTTTTGGCACGGCGCAGACTGAAAGGGGTAAGCCTCCCTGTGTCTAGTAACATAAGAGGCAGGATGAACTACATTTCCTGACTGCCTTGTTATCCCGACTTCAAAAGGCCTCGGCCCCCTTTGGTTTGTGTGCAGCTCCAGTATCTAGCAGGGGATAGGCTTATGGAAGAAGAAGAAAGGGGCCATTTAAAGCAATCTAGCACAAACACAGCCAGTCCTCCACACCAAACCTCTGGTGACTTCATTAGAGTTGTTTAATTAACTGGTCTAGCTACAACAAAGTGCCCTGGATTCCTGTGTGTGTGTGTGTGTGTGTGTGTGTGTGTGTGTGTGTGTGTGTGTGTGTGTGTGTGTGTGTGTGTGTGTGTGTGTGTGTGTGTAAGAAAAGAGAAATCCTTGCCTTTTTTTAACTTTTTGTTTTGTTTTCCGTTGCTGCTGACAAGTAGTCACAAAACAACTCCATTTACAAAGGGCCGAGCGAGAAACACACGTTTGAAGTTTGGCGAGATATCGTTTCCCCAATACCGTCTAATAAGCGCTTAGTGGAATGTGCAGACTAATGAGTGTTTTGTTGTTCATTAGCAACTACTGTACCACAAATAAGAATGCATCTCTGATTGTAAAATGTTGTTGTAAAATGTTGTAAAATGCCCAAATGACTGTCGCTCACTTATAGAAAATACACACTGCCCCCAAAAAGGAATTATGTCCAGCAGACAACTTGGAAGCAGATGAGAGAGAGATGCTCTGAAAACAAGGATTTAGGTACAGAGTAAGGCACAAGACACATTTATATTCCTTACAAAATGGACAATAACCTATCCATTCTATTCTAGTATTTTATTCTACATTACTCTATTCTATAAACAGACAGGTCACAGTTTAAATATTGGTTCTTACCACGGCAGCGAAGTAGACGGCCATGCGTGGGTGTGAAGCCAGGAAGAAGTCATAGAGCCTGAGAACATGATGGAACTCAGACAGGACGTGGCCGTACCATGTGATGAGCCAGCTCAGAGCAAAGATGGTTCCCACCTCGGCCCTGCAACACATATGAACAAGTTAGTCAGCTATTATTATTTTCTGTGTTTGTTTATAGGATAGGACAGAGGTAGAGCTAGAGGAGAGAGTGTGCTGAAATAGCAGTGGACCGTATTCAAACCCATACTGCAGCGGTACATGAGATCTGGAGGCAGCGACTTAGACCACTTGACCACCCTATGCCATTATGAACAGGTCAAGTCACATTTGATTTAAAGTGCATCGTCACAGAGTCTCCATACACTTTACAGAGGGAATAAACAGCAACAACTACATTGCTCAACCGCTCATTACCAAGAGCAACAGCTCATTTTTACACTGGCTAATTAAAATACACCCGTTGACATCCCACTAGTTGATGTACAGTAAACCCAATCTCCTTATTCTGTCATGATGACCGCAGGACAGCCCAGCACTTAACCTGCATTAGCCTGCAAAGTGGGGGAAGCAAGTCTGAGAGAAATGTGTGAATATAACAAGGGCTACGAGTACATCCCATAGGGCTCTCGTTAAAAGTAGTGCACTATATAGGGAATAGGGTGCCATTTAAGCCAAGTTATGCTTATGCCAGTTCCTGTGAGTAAGGACGGTGTAATTACAGAATACAGAGAGACCAGTTCTAAAGGCAAGGCATTAGGCATGGTACACTACAGAAACCCTTTGGACTGCAACGCTTAATGCAGATCTATTTTAGTTATTATTTGTGGGCTTTGCAGGAGAAAACTCCCTGGAAAAGCACTTGAGTGCCGCTCACAAAAATCACCAATCTGTAACATCCATAGGCAACTCTATAGCGAACTGAACATTTAGCATGGCAACCAAAACAGCAACAGTCATTGTGTTGTCAAATGACTTGCCTTCGTAAAACTTTTATTTTGTTCAAATGAAGTAGGGCCTATTTGTTAAAACTAGGTTATATAACCGTTCTAGCATCAAATATTTTCCTGAACATTTCCTCAGCAGTCTGAAGGTAGCCTAAAAGCAGTGAGCAACACCATTATACCTGTGAGCTTCCATCTCCTTGGCTCTGTCTCAAATAGCACCCTAGTGCACTACTTCCAAGAGGCCTTCCAAGACGCACCCATATTCAATATTTATCACTAGCCCTCTTATTCTCTACATTTTACATGGCGCCACTATCAAAAATAACTTTCTTTTATCAAGAACTGGGGAGGAACTGCACGCAACACAGAGAGAGAGAGAGAGAGAGAGAGAGAGAGAGAGAGAGAGAGAGAGAGAGAGAGAGAGAGATTTATGTGCTACAGCTTACCCCATAACATTTCAACACAACACACACCCAGGACACAGTGTAAATAAGACTAGGAGAATATCTAATACCATGGTAGTGTGTTTTAGTACATCACACACAACGCTGGAGTTTTAGAGGGATATAGTCACACAACTTTGACGAGCAGTCAAATAAAACACTGCTTCAGTTCGAGTCAAAATATCGTTCCTTGTCTGCTGCATTCCTTTTCTCCTCGGAGATGGATGAAAAACATGCCTAGCGTACAAAAAGGAAGTCCTCAACCATGCTCATAGTGACTTGTCAGTGCAGCAATCATATTGACGTGGAGACATCTTAAGAAGGTTGACAATCAAGACCCAATGTGACATTGAGAAAACAGAGAACAAAGTGACAGCACATCGGAAGGCGGTGGAATCCTTTGACTGGCTGACAGTTAGCTGTGGAGACAGGAAACCAGGGCCCGCTCTTAACTCAAAGTCTTCCCAATTAAATCTCACAGCATACATTCTTGTCAGACCATCAATTATACAAATGCATCAGGAGCCCCAAAAAATCTCTGTGATAAATAAGAAATCCACAGTCTTCCATCCTTTCTCCCTCATTTCTGTAGTCTCATACTACACACTAGTCCAGCTGGCTCAGGGGTACAGTAGCCTAGCTGATGGCAAGGCAGGTGGAGAGAGATAGAAGCAATCGATCGGGTGGATTTTTACTCCATATATCTTAGTTTGACTCAATTGTATATCCTGGCTGCGACAACCTACCTTTCCAAGAAGAACATACAGACTCTTACTGCCCCCTTCAGGAGAAAAGAGTGGGAAGCAGGACCTGTATTAATAAAGTATTACAGAATAGGTGCTGCTCTAGGATCAGTTTTGTATTTTGGATCATCATGAACAAGATTACATGAACAGGAGGGACCTGATCCTAGATCAGCACTCCTACTCTGAGTTCTTCATGAATATGGACACCGATCATTAGTCGCAAATGCAAATATACAGTGAGCTACAAAAGTATTGGGAGAGTGACAAACGTTTTGTTGTTTTGGCTCTGTACTCTTCGGATCTGAAATTATACAATGACTATGAGGTGAAAGTGCAGACAAAACAAACAGCAAATGCATCCAACAAGTTTATAGAGTCACAAGCTTGATGTAATCATTGTGTGCAAGGAATATGGGACCAAACACCAAACTTTTTACCCCTTGACTTTCTCCACATTTTGTTACCTTACAGCCGTATTCTAAAATGGATAAAATAAAACAAATCCTCATCAATCTACACACAAAACCCCACAATGACAAAGCTAAAACAGGGTTTTAGAAAAGTTAGCTAATTTATTAAAAATAAAAACAGAAATATCTTATTTACATACGTTTTCAGACCCTTTGCTATGAGACACGAAATTTAGCTCAGGTGCATCCTGTTTCCATTGATCATCCTTGAGATGTTTCTACAACTTGATTGGAGTCCACCCCTGTGGTAAATTAATTTGATTGGACATGATTTGGAAAGGCACACACCTGTCTATATAAGGCCCCACAGTTGACAGTGCATGTCAGAGCAAAAACCAAGCCATGAGGTGAAAGGAATTGTCCGTAGAGCTCCGAGACAGGATTGTGTCGAGGCACAAATCTGGGGAAGGGTACTGAAAAATGTCTGCAATGTTGAAGGTCCCCAAGAACACAGTGGCCTCCATCATTCATAAATGGAAGAAATTTGAAACCACCAAGACTCTTCCTAGAGCTGGCCGCCCAGCCAAACTGAGAAATCGGGGGAGAAGGGCCTTGGTCAGGGAGGTGACCAACAACCCGATGGTCACTCTGACAGAGCTCCAGAGTTCCTCTGTGGAGATGGGAGAACCTTCCAGAAGGACAACCATCTCTGCAGCACTCCACCAGTCAGGCCTTTATGGTACAGTGGCCAGACGGAAGCCACTCCTCAGTAAAAGCCACATGACAGCCCTCTTGGAGTTTTCCAAAAGGCACCTAAAGACTCTCAGACCATGAGAAACAAGATTCTCTGGTCTGATGAAACCATGATTGAACTATTTGGCCTGAATGCCAAGTGTCACATCTGGAGGAAACATGGCACCATCCCTACAGTGAAGCATGGTGGCAGAATCATGCTGTGGGGATGTTTTTCAGCGCCAGGGACTGGGAGACTAGTCAGGATCAAGAAGAATGCCCCTCTTCCCACAGGTGTTATTACTACCTCAGAGGGTTTAGAGCTTGAGGTAGTCACCTCATACAAGTACTTGGGAGTATGGCTAGACAGTGCACTGTCCTTCTCTCAGCACATATCAAAGCTGCAGGCTAAAGTTTAATCTAGACTTGATTTGCTCTATCGTAATCGCTCCTCTTTCACCCCAGCTGCCAAACTAACCCTGATTCAGATGACCATCCTACCCATGCTAGATTACGGAGACGTCATTTATAGATATGCAGGTAAGGGTGCTCTGGAGCGGCTAGATGTTCTTTACCATTCGGCCATCAGATTTGCCACCAATACTCCTTATAGGACACATCACTGCACTCTATACTCCTCTGAGATGGCGGCCTCGCTTCGCGTTCCTAGGAAACTATGCAGTATTTTGTTTTTTTATGTGTTATTTCTTACTTTGTTACCCCAGGTAATCTTAGGTTTTATTACATACAGACGGGAGAAACTATTGGATATATGAGCAACGTCAATTCACCAACATTACGACCAGGAATACGACTTTCCCGAAGCGGGTCCTCTGTTTGGTCCATCACCCAGGACAATGGATCGGATCCCAGCCGGCGACCCAAAACAACGGCGCCGCAGAAGGGGCAGACGGAGCGGTCTTCTGGTCAGGCTCCGTAGACGGGCACATCGCGCACCACTCCCGAGCATACTACTCGCCAATGTCCAGTCTCTTGACAACAAGGTAGACGAAATCCAAGCAAGGGTTGCCTTCCAGATAGACATCAGAGACTGTAACGTTCTTTGTTTCACGGAAACATGGCTCACTCGAGACTGGCTATCGGAGTCGATACAGCCACCTGGTTTCTTCACGCATCGCGCCAACAGAAACAAGCATCTCTCTGGTAAGAAGAAGGGCGGGGGTGTATGCCTTATGATTAACGAGACGTGGTGTGATCATAACAACATACAGGAACTCAAATCCTTTTGTTCACCTGACTTAGAATTGCTTATAATCTAATGCCAACCGCATTATCTACCAAGAGAATTCTCTTCGATCATAATCACAGTCGTATATATTCCCCCCCAAGCAGACACATCGACGGCCCTGAGAGAACTTCATTTGACTCTATGTAAACTGGAAACCACATATCCTGAGGCTGCATTTATTGTAGCTGGAGATTTTAACAAGGCTAATCTGAAAACAAGGCTCCCTAAATTTTACCAGCATATCGATTGCGCGACCCGGGCTGGCAAAACCCTGGATCATTGTTACTCTAACTTCCAGGACACATATAAATCCCTCCACCGCCCTCCTTTTGGAAAAGCTGACCACGACTCCATTTTGTTGCTCCAGCCTATAGACAGAAACTAAAACAGGAAGCACCTGTGCGTGCTCAGGTCTGTTCAACGCTGGTCCGACCAATCGGATTCCACGCTTCAAGATTGCTTCGATCACGTGGACTGGGATATGTTCCGCATAGCGTCGAACAACAAGATTGATGAATACGCTGATTCGGTGAGCGAGTTTATTAGCAAGTGCATCGGTGATGTTGTACCCACAGCATCTATTAAAACATTCCCCAACCAGAAACTGTGGATTGATGGCAGCATTCACGCAAAATTGAAAGCGCGAACCACTGCTTTTAATCAGGGCAAGGTGACCGGAAACATGACCGAATACAAACAGTGTAGCTATTCCCTACGCAAGGCAATCAAACAAGCTAAGCGTCAGTATAGAGACAAAGTAGAGTCGCTATTCAATGGCTCAGACACAAGAGGTATGTGGCAGGGTCTACAGTCAATCACAGACTACAAAAGAAAAACCAACCCCGTCGCGGATCATGATGTCTTGCTCCCAGACAAACTAAACAACTTCTTTGCTCGCTTTGAGGACATTACAGTGCCACTGACACGGCCCGCTACCAAAACCTGCGGGCTCTTCTTCACTGCAGCCAATGTAAAACAAGTAAAACATTTAAACGTGTTAACCCTCACAAGGCTGCAGGCCCAGACGGCATCCCCGGCCGCGTCCTCAGAGCATGCGCAGACCAGCTGGCTGGTGTGTTTACGGACATATTCAATCAATCCTTATCCCAGTCTGCTGTTCTCACATGCTTCAAGAGGGCCACCATTGTTCCTGTTCCCAAGAAAGCTAAGGTAACTGAGCTAAATGACTACCGCCCCGTAGCACTCACTTCCATCATCATGAAGTGCATTGAGAGACTAGTCAAGGACCATATCACCTCCACTCTACCTGACACCCTAGACCCACTCCAATTTGCTTACCGCCACAGACGACGCAATCGCAATCACTGCACACTGCCGTAACCCATCTGGACAAGAGGAATACCTATGTAAGAATGCTGTTCATCGACTACAGCTCAGCATTTAACACCATAGTACCCTCCAAACTCGTCATTAAGCTCACCCTGGGTCTCGACCCCGCCCTGTGCAACTGGGTCCTGGATGTCCTGATGGGCCGCCCCCAGGTGGTGAGGGTAGGTAACAACATCTCCACCCCGCTGATCCTCAACACTGGGGCCCCACAACGGTGCGTTCTCAGCCCTCTCCTGTACTCCCTGTTCACCAATGACTGCGTGGCCATGCACGCCTCCAACTCAATCATCAAGTTTGCAGACGACACTACAGTGGTAGGCTTGATTACCAACAACGACGAGACGACCTACAGGGAGGAGGTGAGGGCCCTCGGAGTGTGGTGTTTGGAAAATAACCTCACACTCAATGTCAACAAAACAAAGGAGATGATCGTGGAATTCAGGAAACAGCAGAGGGAGCAGCCCCCTATCCACATCGACGGGACAGCAGTGGAGAAGGTGGAAAGTTTAAAGTTCCTCGGCGTACACATCACGCACAAACTGAAATGGTCCACCGACACAGACAGCGTGGTGAAGAAGGCGCAGCTGCGCCTCTTCAACCTCAGGAGGCTGAAGAAATTCGGCTTGTCACCAAAAACACTCAAACTTTTACAGATGCACAATCGAGAGCATCCTGTCGGGCTGTATCACCGCCTGGTACGGCAACTGCTCCGCCCACAACCGTAAGGCTCTCCAGAGGGTAGTGAGGTCTGCACAACGCATCACCGGGGGCAAACTACCTGCCCTCCAGGACACCTACACCACCCGATGTCACAGGAAGGCCAAAAAGATCATCAAGGACAACAACCACCCGAGCCACTGCCTGTTCACCCCGCTATCATCCAGAAGGCGAGGTCAGTACAGGTGCATCAAAGCTGGGACTGAGAGACTGAAAAACAGCTTCTATCTCAAGGCCATCAGACTGTTAAACAGCCATCACTAACATTGAGTGGCTGCTGCCAACATACTGACTCAACTCTAGCCACTTTAATAATGGAAAAATGCATGTAATAAATGTATCACTAGCCACTTTAAACAATGCCACTTTATATCATGTTTACATACCCTACATTACTCATCTCATATGTATATACTGTACTCTATACCATCTCCTGCATCTTGCCTATGCCGTTCGGCCATCACTCATTCATATATTTTTATGTACATATTCTTATTCATTCTTTTACACTTGTGTGTGTATAAGGTTGTTGTTGTGAAATTCTTAGGTTAGATTACCCTCCTCTTGTCGTGTCCCGTGTATATATATATTTACATTTTTTTTTTCACTTATCTTTATATATATATATATATATTTTTTTTATTCTAAATACTCAACCTCAAAGCACTCTCCTGCAACCCGCCTCACCAATTTAAAAAAGAAAGTATTATTTACCTCATCTGAATTCCACAACAGAAGCTAGCAAGTGTTTAGCCATTTTCACTGGCTAACGTTGAAGTTCAGCTAGCCACGGTTAGCTGTCCTCAGCTATCCATTAGCTCGAATAGCTATCGCCAGTTTTTGTACAGCGCAACTCAGACCAGAGCATACCGGACCTATTCTCTCTCCTTTCCCCGATTTCTACCGCAGGCTCTGGACATTTACACCTGGATCTTGCAGCTAACTAGCTGCTACCTGAGTGACTATTGGCAACGTCGGTCACGGAATTAACACACATTATTACGGAGCTAGCCAGCTAGCCAGCTGAAGAGTTCCGTCAGCCACTCCTGGGCTATTCCTGAGCTAGCCAGCTGAAGTGTCTCCTGGGCTACAACTCACCTATCCTGACCCGTTTTACTGCCGATGCGGAGCCCCATCGGGTCTTCACGAATGGACCACCGACGTTATCTGCCCGAGGGAGTTATCCAACTGGCCCCTCCGTCGCGACGTAACCTGATCGCCCATCTGCGGCCCGCTAATCGTTAGCTGTCTTTTCGGCTGCGATCTGAATAGGTCTATCGGACACTTTTCTTGGGCCACTATAACTAACTATTTTGCCAACTTGGACTGGTCCCCCCTTCCACACGGAACCCCACTAACCCACAGACGGAAACGCACGAGGTGGCTAAAAACAGACCTCCCTCCCATCTTCCACCAGCTTGCTACCTATGGCCCGGCTAGCTGTCTGAATCTCACTGGACCCTTTGATCACTCGGCTAAGCATGCCTCTCCTTAATGTCAATATGCCTTCTCCATTGCTGTTCTGGTTAGTGTTTATTGGCTTATTTCACTGTAGAGCCTCTAGCCCTGCTCATTATACCTTATCCAACCTCTCAGTTCCTCCACCCACACATGCTATTGTAACAGTGTAGGTTCCGTCCCTCTCTTCGCCCCAACCTGGGCTCGAACCAGGGACCCTTGCACACATCAACAACTGACACCCCACGAAGCATCGTTACCCATCGCGCCACAAAAGCCGCGGCCCTTGCAACGCAAGGGGCAACCCTACTTCAAGTCTCAAAGCGAGTGACGTCACCGATTGAAACGCTATTAGCGCGCACCACCGCTAACTAACTAGCCATTTCACATCAGTTACACTATGACATCTTCTGGTTTCAATGATGTTTCTAGAGACAATATCTCTCTCATAATCACTAAATGCCTAGGTTTACCTCCTCTGTACTCACATCCCACCATACCTTTGTCTGTACATTATACCTTGAAGCTATTTTATCGCCCCCAGAAACCTGCTCCTTTTTCTCTCTATTCTGGACGTCACAGACGACCAATTCTTATAGCTTTTAGCCGTACCCTCATACTTATTCTTCTCTGCTCCTCTGGGGATGTAGAGGTGAATCCAGGCCCTGCAGTGCCTGGCTCCACTCCTACTCCCCAGGCGCTCTCTTTTGATGACTTCTGTAACCGTAATAACCTTGGTTTCATGCATGTTAACATTAGAAGCCTCCTCCCTAAGTTTGTTTTATTCACTGCTTTAGCACACTCTGCCAACCCGGATGTCCTAGCTGTGTCTGAATCTTGGCTTAGGAAGTCCACCAAAAACTCTGAAATCTTCATCCCTAACTACAACGTTTTCAGACAAGATAGAACGACCAAAGGGGGCGGTGTTGCAATCTACTGCAGAGATAGCCTGCAGAGTTCTGTCCTGCTATCCAGGTCTGTACCCAAACAATTTGAACTTCTACTTTTAAAAATCCACCTCTCCAAAAACAAGTCTCTCACCGTTGCCGCCTGCTATAGACCCCCCTCGGCCCCTAGTTGTGCTCTGGACACCATATGTTAACTGATTGCCCCCCATCTATCTTCAGAGCTCGTGCTACTAGGTGACCTAAACTGGGACATGCTTAACACCCCAGCCATCCTACAATCCAAGCTTGATGCCCTCAATCTCACACAAATTATTAATGAACCCACCAGATACAACCCCAAAGCCGCAAACACTGGCACCCTCATAGATATCATCCTAACCAACGTGCCCTCTAAATACACCTCTGCTGTTTTCAACCAAGATCTCAGCGATCACTGCCTCATTGCCTGTACCCGTAATGGGTCAGCGGTCAAACGACCTCCACTCATCACTGTCAAACGCTCCCTGAAACATTTCAACGAGCAAGCCTTTCTATTCGACCTGGCCCTGGTATCCTGGAAGGATATTGACCTCATCCCGTCAGTAGAGGATGCCTGGTTATTTTTTTAAAATGCCTTCCTCTCCATCTTAAATAAGCATGCCCCTTTCAAGAAATTTAGAACCAGGAACAGGTATAGCCCTTGGTTCTCCCCAGACCTGACTGCCCTTAACCAACACAAAAATATCCTGTGGCGTTCTGCATTAGCATCGAACTGCCCCCGCGATATGCAACTTTTTAGGGAAGTTAGAAACCAATACACACAGGCAGTTAGAAACGCCAAGGCTAGCTTTTTCAAACAGAAATTCGCTTCGTGCAACTCCAACTCTAAAAAGTTCTGGGACATTGTAAAGTCCATGGAGAATAATAATACCTCCTCCCAACTGCCCACTGCACTGAGGATAGGAAACTCTGTCACCACCGATAAGCCCACTATAATTGAGAATTTCAATAAGCATTTTTCTACGGCTGGCCATGCTTTCCACCTAACTACCCCTACTGCATTCAACAGCACTGCACCCCCCACAGCTACTCGCCCAAGCCTCCCCCATTTCTCCTTCTCCCAAATCCATTCAGCTGATGTTCTGAAAGAGCTGCAAAATCTAGACCCCTACAAATCAGCTGGGCTTGACAATCTGGACCCTTTCTTTCTAAAATTATCTGCCGAAATTATTGCAACCCCTATTACTAGCCTGTTCAACCTCTCTTTCGTGTCGTCTGAGATTCCCATAGATTGGAAAGCAGCTGCTGTCATCCCCCTCTTCAAAGGAGGTGACACTCTTGACCCAAATTGCTACAGACCTATATCCATCCTACCCTGCCTTTCTAAGGTCTTCGAAAGCCAAGTCAACAAACAGATTACCGACCATTTCGAATCCCACCGCACCCTCTCCGCTATGCAATCTGGTTTCAGAGCTGGTCATGGGTGCACCTCAGCCACGCTCAAGGTCCTAAACGACATCGTAACCGCCATCGATAAGAAACAATACTGTGCTGCCGTATTCATTGACCTGGCCAAAGCTTTTGACTCTGTTAATCACCACATCCTCATCGGCAGACTCAGTAGCCTTGGTTTCTCAAACGATTGCGTCGCCTGGTTCACCAACTACTTCTCTGACAGAGTTCAGTGTGTCAAATCGGAGGGCCTACTGTCTGGACCTCTGGCAGTCTCTATGGGGGTACCACAGGGTTCAATTCTTGGGCCAACTCTTTTCTCTGTATACATAAATGATGTCGCTCTTGCTGCTGGTGAATCTGATCCACCTCTACGCAGACGACACCATTCTGTACACTTCTGGCCCTTCTTTGGACACTGTGTTAACAACCCTCCAGACGAGCTTCAATGCCATTCAACTCTCCTTCCGTGGTCTCCAACTGCTCCTAAACACAAGTAAAACTAAATGCATGCTCTTCAACCGATCGCTGCCTGCACCTGCCCGCATCACTTCTCTGGACGGTTCTAACTTAGAATTTGTGGACAACTACAAATACCTAGGTGTCTGGTTAGACTGTAAACTCTCCTTCCAGACTCACATCAATCATCTCCAATCCAAAGTGAAATCTCGAATTGGCTTCCTATTTCGCAACAAAGCATCCTTCACTCATGCTGCCAAACATACCCTCGTAAAACTGACCATCCTACCAATCCTCGACTTCGGCGATGTCATTTACAAAATAGCTTCCAATACCCTACTCAACAAGCTGGATGCAGTCTATCACAGTGCCATCCGTTTTGTCACCAAAGCCCCATATACTACCCACCACTGCGACCTGTACGCTCTCGTTGGCTGGCCTTCGCTTCATAATCGTCGCCAAACACATTGGCTCCAGGTCATCTACAAGACCCTGCAAGGTAAAGTCCCCCCTTATCTCCGCTCACTGGTCACCATAGCAGCACCCACCTGTAGCACGCGCTCCAGCAGGTATATCTCTCTGGTCACCCCTAAAGCCAACTCCTCCTTTGGTCGTCTCTCCTTCCAGTTCTCTGCTGCCAATGACTGGAACGAACTACAAAAATCTCTGAAACTGGAAACACTTATCTCCCTCACTAGCTTTAAGCACCAGCTGTCAGAGCAGCTCACAGATCACTGCACCTGTACATAGCCCATCTATAATTTAGCCCAAACTACTACCTCTTCCCCTACTGTATTTATTTATTTTATTTTGCTCCTTTACACCATATTATTTATATTTTATCTCTGAACTTTCTTCAAACTACAAATCTACCATTCCAGTGTTTTTCTTGCTATACTTTATTTACTTTGCCACCATGGCATTTTTTTGCCTTTACCTCCCTTATCTCACATCATTTGCTCACATTGTATATAGTCTTATTTTTATTTTATTATTTTTTTTATTTTTTTTTCCTACTGCATTCATTGATTGTATGTTGTTTTACTCCATGTGTAACTCTGTGTTTTTGTATGTTGTCGAACTGCTTTGCTTTATCTTGGCCAGGTCGCAATTGTAAATGAGAACTTGTTCTCAACTTGCCTACCTGGTTAAATAAAGGTGAAATAAAAAATAAATTAAAAAAAGATTACTTGTTAGATATTACTGCATGGTCGGAACCAGAAGCACAAGCATTTCGCTACACTTGCATTAACATCTGCTAACCATGTGTATGTGACAAATAAAATTTGATTTGTAAACTGGTCATCTCTGTATAGCCGTCGCAAGACCCACTGGTTGATGCTTATTTATAAAAACCCACTTAGGCCGCACTCCCCCCATCTGAGATATCTACTGCAGCCCTCATCCTCCACATACAACACCCGTTCTGCCAGTTACATTCTGTTAAAGGTCCCCAAAGCACACACATCCCTGGGCCACTCCTCTTTTCAGTTCGCTGCAGCTAGCGACTGGAACGAGCTGCAACAAACACTCAAACTGGACAGTTTTATCTCAATCTAGTCATTCAAAGGACAATCATGGACACTCATGGACACTCTTACTGACAGTTGTGGCTGCTTGTGTGATGTATTGTTGTCTCTACCTTCTTGACCTTTGTGCTGTTGACTGTGCCCTATACCATGTTTTGTGCTACTACCATGTTGTGCTGCTACCATGTTGTTGTTATGTTGTGTTACTACCATGATGTGCTGTCATGTGTTACTGTCTTGCTATGTTGTTGTCTTAGGTCTCTCTTTATGTAGTGTTGTGTTTTCTCTCGTTGTGATGTGTGTTTTGTCCTATATTTATATTTTATTTTTTATTTTATTTTTTATCCCAGGCCTCCGTCCCCACAGGAGGCCTTTTGCACGTTGGTAGGCCGTCATTGTAAATAACAATTATTTCTTAACTGACTTGCCTAGTTAAATAAAGGTTAAATAAAAGGGATAGATGAACGGAGCAAAGTAGAGAGAGATCCTTGATGTAAACCTGCTCCAGAGCGCTCAGGACATCAGACTGGGGCGAAGGTTCACCTTCCAACAGGATAACGACCCTAAGCACACAGATAAGACAACGCAGGAGTGGCTTCGGAACAAGTCTCTGAATGTCCTTGAGTGGCCCAGCCAGAGCCCGGACTTGAACTCGATCTAACATCTCTGGAGAAACCTGAAAATAGCTGTGCAGCGACGCTCCTCATCCAACCTGACAGAGCTTGAGAGGATCTGCAGAGAAGAATGGAAGAAACTCCCCAATTACAGGTGTGCCAAGCTTGTATTGTCCTACCCAAGAAGACTCGAGGCTGTAATCGCTGCCAAAGGGCTTCAACAATGTACTGAGTGAAGGGTCTGAATACTTATGTAAATGTGATATTTCAGTCTTTTACTTTTAACAAATTTGCAAAAAAATATTTATCTGCTTTTGCTTTGTCATTATGGGATATTGTGTGTAGATTGATGAGGGTAAAAAAATATTTCATACATTTTAGAATAAGGCGGTAGCATAACAAAATATGGAAAAAGTCAAGGGGTCTAAATACTTTCCGAATCACATAAGTATTTACACCCGAGTCAGGGATTACATCTGTGAGTCTTTCTGTGTAAGTCTCTAAAAGCATTCCATACATGAATTTTACAATATTTGCACATTCTTTTTAAATTCGTTGCTGATCATTGCTAGACAGCCATTTTCAAGTCTTGCCATAGATTTTTCAAGCCGTACCTCAGGAACATTCCAATGTTGTCTTGGTAAGCAACTCCAGTGTATATTTGGCCTTGTGTTTTAAGTTATTGTCCTGCTGAAAGGTGAATTTGCCTCCCAATGTCTGTTGGAAAGCAGACAACCAGAATTTCCTCTAGGATTTTGCCTGTGCTTAGCTCTATTCCATTTCTTTTTATCCTAAAAAAAACTCCCTAAAACTGACCAATGACAAGCATACCCATAACATGATAGAGCCATGCTTGAAAATATGAAGAGTGGTACTCAGTGATGTGTTGAATTGGATTTGCCCCAAACATAACACTTTGTATTTAGGACAAAGTTCATTTCATTGCCACATTTCTTGCAGTTTTACTTTAGTGCCTTGTTGCAAACAGGATACATATTTTGGAATATTTTTATTCTGCACAGGCTTCCTTCTTTTCACTCTGCCATTTAGGTTAGTATTGTGGAGAAACTACAATGTTGTTGATCCATGCATTATCCTTCCTCTCCAGCAACTGAGTTAGGAAGGACATCTGTATCTTTGTAGTGACTGGTTGTATTGATAGACCATCAAAAGTGAAACTTCACCATGCTCAAAGGAATATTCAATGTCTGCTTTTTTTATTTGTATCCATCTACCAATAGCTGCCCTCCCTGGTCTTTGTAGTTGAATCTGTGTTTGAAATTCACTGATCCACTGAGGGACCTTACAGATAATTGTATGTGTGGGGTACAGAGATGAGTCACTCAAGTCATTCAAAAATCATTTTAAACACTATTATTGCACACAGAGTGAGTCCATGCAACTTATTATGTGACTTGTTAAGCACATTTTTACTCCTGAACTTATTCAGGTTTGCCATAACTGTCCTGACTTGCCCTCCTGGATGGAGGTCAAAGGTGCCAGCTAACCAACAGTTTCAAGACTCCCCTCTCCTGGGGGGAGTTGGCCAGTTTTATGACAGTCGTAAATACCTTGCAGGAACTGTCTCTCACTGGCCATGCAGTATTGAGGTGAAATAACCCTTTTGTTACAAGGAGATTCTTCCTGCCAAAACTACAACATCCAAAAGTGGAAAATTAAACAATATTCCTAACACAAAGAATGTGGGAAATGGTCGGGAGGGACTTAAAGAACAATCAAGTCAGAACATTTATTGTTTGGTGATATCATTTTTATTTATTTAACCATTATATAAATAGGCAAGTCAGTTAAGAACAAATTCTTATTTACAATGATGGACTAGGAACAGGAACTGCCTTGTTCAGAATGACATATTTTTACCTTGTCAGCTCGGGGATTCGATCTAGCAACCTTTCGGTTACTGGCCCAACGCTCTAACCACTAGGCTACCTGCCGCCCCAAGACGTTAGAACGGAAACGTTGGAACTTTAAGAGCTTTCACAATGTATATGTCAGAGATGCAGCAGGTGGAGGCGGCAGGTAGCCTAGTGGTTAGAGCATTGGACTAGTAACTGAAAGGTTGCAAGATCAAATCCCCGAGCTGACAAGGTAAAAATCTGTCGTTCTGCCCCTGAACAAGGCAGTTAACCCACCGTTCCTAGACCATCATTGAAAATAAGAATCTTCTTAACAGACTTGCCTAGTTAAATAAAGGACAAAATAAACATTTTGTAAAACGTATATGATGAACTATTTGTGAAAAGATATGAATGTGATTTTAGCCTTCTAAATGAGAAATTGTATTTCATATAAAGTTTTATCCAGTCAGTAACCACGCCCAGGTGAACACAGACATTATGCCGGCGTGATGGAACGCCCCCTTTGACCAGAGTGCTTAAAAAGGACTCGTAACTAAATGTACATGAGACCAAGCAGGCGGACGGTGTAAGCCCGACATCATGAATGGTTAGACTCTACTAGACCAGACAGAGTGGAGCGGGCTACACAGCTGATAAATGGTTTAAAACTACTAGACCAGACAGAGTGGAGCGGTGGCTACACAGCTGATAAATGGTTTAAAACTACTAGACCAGTATACGTGGAGCGCGGGCTGAATACGTGACAAATGGTCTAAAACTACAAGACCCTCTGAAACTCAACAGAGAAGACTAGACATGCACCGCCTGAAATGTAACGTAGTCTAGGAAATTCGACCGAAGACGAGAAAAGAAGAACATTTCCCTATCAAACAAGTCTGATGTATCCATTCCAACACACACTTCCAGAACAAAGGAAACCTACTACAACTACGAAGGACATGATGACCTCTGGTGGACAACTAGAGACTTACACAACCAGAGACTTTCTGTCGAACTATTCGTCACAGAAGGATCCGGCGATTTCAACAGAGAGACGACAAAGACATTCAAGCATAAATATGCACATTGCATTTCTAAATCTGAATGAGCGGTTGATAGGGTGCTAAATATCCATATTTACGATGAGCATATTATTCAAATGTATGTACAATAGTTGAATTCCTTTGTCTCTCCTTCTCCCGCTCTTTCTTTCCCCACCCCTTTCATTGTGTAACCAGCCGTCATATCGGGTTAGTCCACTAGGGACCTTTACATTTACATTTAAGTCATTTAGCAGACGCTCTTATCCAGAGCGACTTACAAATTGGTGCATTCGCCTTATGATATCCAGTGGAACAACCACTTTATAATAGTGCATCTAAATGTTTTAGGGGGGGGGGGGTTTAGAAGGATTACTTTATCCTATCCTAGGTATTCCTTAAAGAGGTGGGGTTTCAGGTGTCTCCGGAAGGTGGTGATTGACTCCGCTGTCCTGGCGTCGTGAGGGAGCTTGTTCCACCATTGGGGTGCCAGAGCAGCGAACAGTTTTGACTGGGCTGAGCGGGAACTGTGCTTCCTCAGAGGTAGGGAGGCGAGCAGGCCAGAGGTGGATGAACGCAGTGCCCTTGTTTGGGTGTAGGGCCTGATCAGAGCCTGAAGGTACGGAGGTGCCGTTCCCCTCACAGCTCCGTAGGCAAGCACCATGGTCTTGTAGCGGATGCGAGCTTCAACTGGAAGCCAGTGGAGAGAGCGGAGGAGCGGGGTGACGTGAGAGAACTTGGGAAGGTTGAACACCAGACGGGCTGCGGCGTTCTGGATGAGTTGTAGGGGTTTAATGGCACAGGCAGGGAGCCCAGCCAACAGCGAGTTGCAGTAATCCAGACGGGAGATGACAAGTGCCTGGATTAGGACCTGCGCCGCTTCCTGTGTGAGGCAGGGTCGTACTCTGCGAATGTTGTAGAGCATGAACCTACAGGATCGGGTCACCGCCTTGATGTTAGTGGAGAACGACAGGGTGTTGTCCAGGGTCACGCCAAGGTTCTTAGCACTCTGGGAGGAGGACACAATGGAGTTGTCAACCGTGATGGCGAGATCATGGAACGGGCAGTCCTTCCCCGGGAGGAAGAGCAGCTCCGTCTTGCCGAGGTTCAGCTTGAGGAGGTGATCCGTCATCCACACTGATATGTCTGCCAGACATGCAGAGATGCGATTCGCCACCTGGTTATCAGAAGGGGGAAAGGAGAAGATTAATTGTGTGTCGTCTGCATAGCAATGATAGGAGAGACCATGTGAGGATATGACAGAGCCAAGTGACTTGGTGTATAGCGAGAATAGGAGAGGGCCTAGAACAGAGCCCTGGGGGACACCAGTGGTGAGAGCACGTGGTGCGGAGACAGATTCTCGCCACGCCACCTGGTAGGAGCGACCTGTCAGGTAGGACGCAATCCTAGCGTGGGCCGCGCCGGAGATGCCCAACTCGGAGAGGGTGGAGAGGAGGATCTGATGGTTCACAGTATCAAAGGCAGCTTTCATTGCATTATTTAGTAATCAATGTATAATCTATCCTGTGTGTGTTTATGTGTGATTATTTAGTTAGTAAATAAATAATTAGGCCAATTTGTGTATCGCTGAATCATCATTTAGACTACCGTTCGTGCCGATTTGAAGTCAACGATGTTTAGAATGAGGTAATAATAATTAATAGATGACTAATGTAAGGATATATTCTGATATTCTTGAGTTAATTCGGGAAAGGGTAACTAATTAAACAAACTTTTTCCGAGGTGCGCCAAGATTGCTAATGACTTCATTGTTACATGATTAATTTAATCATCGTAATAATTAAACATATTTAATTGATTTGATAAAATAATCATCATCACATTAATGATATTCACGTCACAACATAACAAAGGAGTTGAATACTTATTGACATGAAAATAAAGGAGAGATGCACACTCTAGGAGCGCAGATGCAAAAATGTAATGTCTAACGTTTCGACAGACAAGCCGTCTTCATCTGGGTATAATCGCAAACACTGCAGGGTGACTCGTTTATATAGTGTCAAAAGACACAGGTGTCTGTAATCATGGCCAAGTGTGGCCTAATATCATTGGTTAATTCTCAAATATTAAAATGACATACAAAGAACAGCATACAAAAACAAATGGATAGCATACAATCATAGATTCATTTTAGACTACACAAGCTTACAAACAATTACAATGGCAAAGTCACAATAATCACAAGAATGGCTTCAGATCAAAGTCTACGTTGAGACCGAAGGGAGCAAGGGTCTTTAAATTAAAGATCCAGGCAGCCTCTCGTTTTAAAAAGAAATTATTCTTCTAGAATACTTATTGACAAACATTTCAGCTTTTCATTTTTAATTCATTTGTAAAAATGTAACTTGTGGGGTATTGTGTGTAGATCAGTAACACAGAACCTCTATCCATTTTAAATGCAGGCTGTAACACAACGAAATGCGGAAAAAGTCAAGGGGTGTGAATACTTTCTGAAGGCACTGTAAGTGAATTTGTCCCAATACATTTGGTTGAAAAAGTGCTGTAATTTCTAAACAGTTCACCCGATATGGGTGAAAATACCCTCCAATTAAAGCCGACAGTCTGCACTTTAACTTTGTATCATTTCAAATCCAAAGTGCTGGATTAGAGCCAAAACAACAAAAAAATGTGTCACTGTCCCAATACTTTTGGGCTCACTGTAGAAACTGATGTTGCTGATAGAAAATATATTATCACAAGGCAACAAGGTAAAACATCTGAATGTTTTTTCTTTAACACATAATAAAACAAAATAGATTCCACTGCTATCAACTGAAAAAACTTCAAAACTCTTGCTATGAATCAGAGTTTGATGTTGGGGAAAACTGGTAGAATTACTTCAAAGTGAACATGTATTCCTTGCAGCCATGCCTCGCTTCTTATCTGCCATTCAAACCTGCTATTTGATCTTTTCTCAAATAATCTGGAAAACTGTCTCTCCAATTTCCCTAAAGGACACAAGTAGACACAGATTTGGAGTTGAAGTCACACGAACTGTGATCTGTGCCTCTCTCACTGCAACAAATCCACTTAGGACGGCAGGTAGCCTAGCGGTTAAGAGCGTTGGGCAAGTAACCGAAAGGTTGCTGGTTCGAAACCCCGATCCAACTAGGTGGAAAATTTGCCGATGTGCCCTTGAGCAAGGCACTTAACCCTAATTCCTCCTGTAAGTCACTCTGGATAAGAGTGTCTATTAAAATGTTTAATAACAAAGATTTACCCGAGCATAAAATCATGTAGTTTTGGATCAACATGCTCCAGTATTGGCATCAGGCAGTTCAGTATGTGCTTGGTGCTGTCCATGGTAGGATCTATGAAACGAGGATAATGTGACCATGATAGAGAGGGGAAGCCATCTTTGGTGGTCAGAATAGGGTAATAAGCGCATAATAAGGGATATAATAACAGACCTGGGTTCAAATAATATTTGAAATCATTAAAATACTTGAGCTTGCCTGGTACAATGGAAGAGTTTCAAAATTGCCATGCCTGCCATGAAGCACTACAGGAAGGCTCAAGCAAATGATCAAAGTATTTTGGGAATCTTTCAAATATTACTTGAACCCAGGTCTGGAGGCCTGTGCCCTTATGTATTCATAAAGAGTCTCATAGTAAGTGTGCCTATTTTCTCATATCGACCTGAGTTGGTGGTTAGAGAGGGTCTCCACCATGGCGATGGCCATGCACTCCCCTACCACCAGTAGGAAGGTGACCACGATGTCATGGTAACCCTGGTAGTAGTGCAACGCAGGGTTCTTCTGTAGGACAACCAGGATGCTATCAATCAGCTGTTCCTGTAATACGTGCCTCTCGTCCACACGCATGCCTGAGGAGAGGGGGAGAGAGCAAAACTGTATCTGAAGAGATAGCCACAAAATCTATTGCGCTGATGCAATACATTTACGAACAACCAACATTTTGAAAGCAAGCTGCAATCACAAGGGTTTCAGATAATTGTGTCTAGATGTCAGTGTCTCAATACTTGGCAATAGCTTGCTTTCATCATCTACTTTACTTCAAGAGCGCTGTCTAGACACTGATACACACTGCCCATCTCTGGTCGATAGAAGGATTGGATTGTATTCTGTTTCCACCATATTAGTATTATTTTATCAGTGGGCATCATAAAGGGACGGAGATAAGTTAATGAGAAGGACATGTTTAAGGAAGCCACTTAACACAATATTGAGATGCCCCCCATGATGGGTAAGGCCCTGAGTTAACTGAGAGGGAGGACAGACAGTGACCTATCAGATCAATGCCACAGAGAGGGAGTTACCTCTATTTTATTCTATCAATGACACACTGAGTGAGTTAACAACTCTACTCTATCAATGACACACTGAGTGAGTTAACAACTCTATCAATGACACACTGAGTGAGTTAACAACTCTATCAATGACACACTGAGTGAGTTAACAACTCTATCAATGACACACTGAGTGAGTTAACAACTCTATCAATGACACACTGAGTGAGTTAACAACTCTATCAATGACACACTGAGTGAGTTAACAACTCTACTCTATCAATGACACACTGAGTGAGTTAACAACTCTACTCTATCAATGACACACTGAGTGAGTTAACAACTCTACTCTATCAATGACACACTGAGTGAGTTAACAACTCTACTCTATCAATGACACACTGAGTGAGTTCAAATCAAAGTTTATTTGTCACGTGCGTCGAATACAACAGGTGTAGACCTTACAGTGAAATGCTTACTTACAGGCTCTAACCAATAGTGCAAAAAAGGTATTAGGTGAACAATAGGTAAGTAAAGAAATAAAAACAACAGTAAAAAGACAGTGAAAAATAGCAGAAGCGAGGCTATATACAGTAGCGGGGCTATAACACTAGTGAGGCTACATACAGGCACCGGTTAGTTGGGCTGATTGAGGTAGTATGTACATGTAGACATAGTTAAAGTGACTATGCATATATGATGAACAGAGAGTAGCAGTAGCGTAAAAGAGGGGTTGGCGGGTGGTGGGACACAGTGCAGATAGCCCGGTTAGCCAATGTGCGGGGGCACTGGTTGGTCGGGCCAATTGAGGTAGTATGTACATGAATGCATTGTTAAAGTGACTATGCATATGATAAACAGAGCGTAGCAGCAGCGTAAAAGAGGGGTTGGGGGGAGGGGCACACAATGCAAATAGTCCGGGTAGCCATTTGATTACCTGTTCAGGAGTCTTATGGCTTGGGGGTAAAAACTGTTGAGAAGCCTTTTTGTCCTAGACTTGGCACTCTGGTACCGCTTGCCATGCGGTAGTAGAGAGAACAGTCTATGACTGGGGTGGCTGGGGTCTTTGACAATTTTTAGGGCCTTCCTCTGACACCGCCTGGTGTAGAGGTCCTGGATGGCAGGAAGCTTAGCCCCAGTGATGTACTGGGCCGTACGCACTACCCTCTGTAGTGCCTTGCGGTCGGAGGCCGAGCAATTGCCGTACGAGGCAGTGATGCAACCAGTCAGGATGCTCTCGATGTTGCAGCTGTAGAACCTTTTGAGGATCTGAGGACCCATGCCAAATCTTTTGTTTCCTGAGGGGGAACAGGCTTTGTCGTGCCCTCTTCACGACTGTCTTGCTGTGTTTGGACCATTCTAGTTTGTTGGTGATGTGGACACCAAGAAACTTGAAGCTCTCAACCTGCTCCACTACAGCCCCGTCGATGAGAATGGGGATGTGCTCGGTCCTTCTTTTCCTGTAGTCCACAATCATCTCCTTAGTCTTGGTTACGTTGAGAGATAGGTTGTTATTCTGACACCATCCGGCCAGGTCTCTGACCTCCTCCCTATAGGCTCATCGTTGTCGGTGATCAGGCTGTTGTGTCGTCTGCAAACTTAATGATGGTGTTGGAGTCGTGCCTGGTCATGCAGTCGTGGGTGAACAGGGAGTACAGGAGGGGACTGAGCACACACCCCTGGGGGGCTTCAGTGTTGCTACCTACCCTCACCACCTGGGGGCGGCCGGTCAGGAAGTCCAGGATCCAGGTGCAGAGGGAGGAGTTTAGTCCCAGGATCATTAGCTTAATGATGAGCTTTGAGGGTACTATGGTGTTGAACGCTGAGCTGTAGTCAATGAATAGCATTCTCACATAGGTGTTCCTTTTGTCAAGGTGGGAAAGGGCAGTGTGGAGTGCAATAGAGATTGCATCATCTGTGGATCTGTTTGGGCGGTATGCAAATTGGAGTGGGTCTAGGGTTTCTGGGATAATGGTGTTGACGTTAGCCATTACCGGCCTTTCAAAGCACTTTATGACTACGGACGTGAGTGCTACGGGTGTGTAGTCATTTAGGCAGGTTGCCTTCGTGTTCTTGGGCACAGGGACTATGGTGGTCTGCTTGAAACATGTTGGTATTACAGACTCAATCAGGGACATGTTGAAAACATCAGTGAAGACACCTGCCCGTTGGTCAGCACATGCCCAGAGCACATGTCCTGGTAATCCATCCGGCCCCGCAGCCATGTGAATGTTGACCTGTTTAAAGGTCTTACTCACATCGGCTACGGTGAGCGTGATCACACAGTCATCCGGAACAGCTGATGCTCTCAGGCATGCCTCAGTGTTGCTTGCCTCGAAGCAAGCATAGAAGTGATTGAGCTCGTCTGGTAGGCTTGTTTCACTGGGCAGCTCACGGCTGTGCTTCCTTTTGTAGTCTGTAATAGTTTGCAAGCCCTGCCACATCTGACGAGCGCCGGAGCCAGTGTAGTACGATTCAATCTTAGCCCTGTATTGACGGTTCGTCGGAGGGCATAGCAGGATTTCTTATAAGCTTCCGGGTCCCGCACCTTGAAAGCGGGGGTATGGGGTATGTACGTACAGACACTGTGGGGGGGACGTCCTCGATGCACTTATTGATAAAGCCAGTGACTGATGTGGTGTACTCCTCAATGCCATCGGAAGAATCCCGGAACATGTTCCAGTCGGTGATAGCAAAACAGTCCTGTAGTTTAGCCTCTGCTTCATCTGACCACTTTTTTTATAGACCGGGTCACTGGTGCTTCCTGCTTTAATTTTTGCTTGTAAGCAGGAATCAGGAGGATAGAGTTGTGGTCGGAATTACCAAATGGAAGGCGAGGGAGAGCTTTGTATGCGTCTCTGTGTGTGGAGTAGAGGTGATCTAGAATTCTTTTCCCTCTGGTTGAACATTTAACATGTTGATGGAAATTAGGTAGAACTGTGTTAAGTTTCCCTGCATTAAAGTCTCCGGCCACTAGGAGCGCCGCCTCTGGGTGAGTGGTTTCCTGTTTGCTTATTTCATTATACAGCTGACTGAGTGCGGTCTTAGTGCCAGCATCTGTCTGTGGTGGTAAATAAACAGCCACGAAAAGTATAGCTGAAAACTCTTTAGGCAAGTAGTGTGGTCTGCAATTTATCACAAGATACTCTACCTCTTGTGAGTCAAATCTAGACTTCCTTCGATTTCGTGCACCAGCTGTTGTTTACAAATATGCACAGACCTTCCCTCCTGATCTCGTCTGTTAGGAGGCCTCCCTCGCTGACGACCGCCCTCCGCAGGGTCTCAATGTCCACCGGGTCACTGTTCAGGGCCTGGAGGATCTCCACCAGCTTCAGCTTCTTCCACGACTCGTGCTCTGCTTGACAACAGAAAATATGAATTGAGATTATACATGTTGTTCAGATAGCAATACGGTCTTGACTGTGGGTGGACAGGGTTTGCTTGGATGATAAGATAACGCCAGAGCAAGGGCTTGTCTATGCTGGTACTGCAGGTTGATATCACTTTTTGTTAGTCAATTCCTTCCACAAAATGCTATTCAGTGTCAATTGTGCAAGTTAAAAGTGTGTACTTTCACACATTCTACTGTTACTAATTTACAGTGTGGCACATAACTAGTAAATATTAGTATCCCACCTGGGTCATTCCTACTATGCGGTGCCTTTTGGACCACATAACATTTGTGAAAAAAAGTATATATTTTTAATTTGTTTTGTATTCTATCAGAAAAAGGACATGTTTGACTTTCAGAAAAACATATTGTTCAAGCTCAGACACTTATCACCATATATATATATTAGGATTTATTGTTCACACATGGACCATGGGATATTTACACCCTGTTAGGGACATACACATAACTATCTGAAAGTGTTAACAATGCATGTATATATCTAGATTTAGATTTAAGACATTCAAAGTCCCTTACTCTATTACGTTAATTTATTTTCTTTAAATAATTAGACATCAATGATTATTGAGCGAAACGTGTGTTATTTTCGGAACCAGCGCTTCATTTGCACATTTTTCCTAATAAGAGTGAATAACAACAGAATTTGGTCAACATTTTTGCGTATGTATTTGACCCCTTCTATTTCTACAAGTTACCACAAAGATACACATAACATTTGATGATATTTTTTAATTATGATTTTTTTTTTAACACTGACCTAACAGGGTGGAATGAAGCATAACAGGGTGGAAAGCAATAACAGGGTAGAACTAACAACAATAATGAACAAAATATTGACACAATTAAAGATCTTTTGACCTTTGAAATCTGTGAAATGGTTAAAAAAAACATTAGATTTATAATTAGAACCACTTCCTTTTTATTTAATTTTCAATTTACTTCTTTGTCTTTTTAAAACATTGTCAACCTAAGTTGGTAAAACAACAAAAACATATTAAAACACGAGTATTCCATTAGAACAACATAGCTACATGTAAAACAATTCGATTGCATTTGAAAATCACTGTTAGTTCAAGTTTAATAACACTAATCAGGCACTTTATGATAAACAGACCCTACACATATTGCTCCTAACAATTCTGGGCTTACGGTTCAAGCTTAATAAAACGGTTATTCAAAAAGTTTAACAGCATTTATAAAATCTCTCATACATATAAAGATACATGAACCTTTAAAAAGTCCCCCCCTCCCCTTCTTCCCTCTCACCTCTCCTCCACTTCACTCCCTTCCAAAACTCTTCCCACTCCACCCCTCTCGCCTTTTCTCCACTCCATCCCCCCTCCACATACTGCAAGTCCCTTTGCTCCAGTTGTAGATAAATGGTTTCCAATGTGGTCTTTTATGTACCTCCAAGCTCTGGGATCAGCCATACTACCTGGTGGTCAGCGTACTTTGCGTGGGCTTGGTCTGAATAATTTGTTTATTCCATTACGGTGCATGCACTTGACCTGGATGTTATCCTCCTCCACATCTGTTATGATTCCAGGGTATGGCTCATTGTCATAGGACACCACACACCACTGACCAATACAGTGAGAGTGAATAGCCTCTGGTCACCACAGGGTTTCAACGGTGCAGACAGATCTTGGAGCATCAGGAGCTTCTAGAGTTGCTTCTGTGGGCTCCCGAGTGGCGCAGCGGTCTAAGGCACTGCAGTGTAAGAGGCATCACTACAGTCCCTGCTTTGTATCCAGGCTGTATCACATCCGGCTGTGATTGGGAGTTCCATAGGGCGGTGCACAACTGGCCCAGCGTTGTCCAGGTTTGGCCGGGATAGGCTGTCATTGTAAATAAGAATTTGTTCTTAACTGACTTGCCTAGTTAAATAAATAAAATAAAATCTCAAAGCAGGGACAGTCCATGACCCCCTCATCTCTTTGGCTGAGACAGGTTATGTCTCTGTACTTGATGTGACCTGGCAACACACATTTCACTTGATGCATCTTCATTGTGCTTTTCACTGCAGTTTTTGGATGAGAAAATCCCACGGCTGTAAAGGCCGTTAGCCATGAATTGGAGATTCTCGTGGGTTTAACATTGGTGCCACAACCCAAAATGGCATAAAGGTGCTGAAGAATGAGTCTTGACTTTCTGACAGGAACTTCCTGAGTAGATTCTTCATTGTCTGCCAGTGACCTTTTTTGCATCTTCTGTTTGTTTCGTGTGACAGTTTGTTTCCTCCCTGTAGTCATGTGACTCAGATCATCCCTTCTTGGATTCAGCAGTTGCCCAGTTTCTCTTCGTCCACACAAAAGGTACAAATATATCCATCCAATCCCGCCCTCTCCTTTGAAAAACCTAGTCGGTTCTTATTCACCATGTTCCCAATAGTTACTCTTGCAATCATCTGCCTCTCCTTTTCTGTTGTTGCGATATTTAGTTCTAATGTCTTCAAGCAATGAGTGTAACAGAAGGGTTCTTCTAATGGTTGGATGGACAGGATGATGCCTCAGCGTGGCATTCACTTTTAAGCGAGGAGATTTGGAATTTCCTTAACGCATTGGAATGTCTCGTATTTTTCTTTTTATCTTTTTCCAAGGTGGCTTGAAGTTTCTTGATCTCTTTCATAAGCCTTTTCTTTGTTTCTTTGATCTTGATGTCTTTGCCTAAAACACAGTAAGCACTGCTAGTATTGTAATCAGTAAACTAATCAATAAATCAAATTGACCAATCAGTTAATCAATTATTCAATGAATGAATCAATAAACCAATCAATAAAAACATGGGTATGTTTAGTAATATAGAATAGAGCACAAATATTGTGTACACAAAGCATTAAAGTGCCCAGTTTGAAGCTTGCTCTAACCTTGAGGGCCCTGGCATTGAGTCATGTTCAGGAAGTGGGGGAGGTGTGGGGGAGTGGGAAAAGATGCCTTGGCTGTTGCGCTGGTCTTTTCTTCTCTCTCTCACTGATATCTGCTATCCTCTTTTTGCTGTCTCAAGGTACTTTTGTCGTCTCTCTGGGTCTGCATCACGGCGTGCTCGGTAACACCGCTGCATTTCAGGAGCACTGAGTGATGGTGCCATTCCCTAACAAATGCATGTAACCGTTATAATAACTTAGACATAAACTCAGCAAAAAAAGAAACGTCCCTTCTTCAGGACCCTGTCTTCAAAGATAATTTTAAAAAATCCAAATAACTTTACAGATCTTCATTGTAAAGGATTTAAACACTGTTTCACATGCTTGTTCAATGAACCATAAACAATTAATGAACATGCACCTGTGGAACGGTCGTTAAGACACTAACAGACGGTAGGCAATTAAGGTCACAGTTATGAAAACTTAGGACACTAAAGAGGCGTTTCTACTGACTCTGAAAAACACCAAAAGAAAGATGCCCAAGGTCCCTGCTCATCTGCGTGAACGTGCCTTAGGCATGCTGCAAGGAGGCATGAGGACTGTAAATGTGGCCAGGGCAATAAAATCCAATGTCCGTACTGTGAGACTCCTAAGACAGCGCTACAGGGAGACAGGACGGACAGCTGATCGTCCTCGCAGTGGCAGACCACGTGTAACAACACCTGCACAGGATCGGTACATCCAAACATCACACCTGCGGGACAGGTACAGGATGGGAACAACAACTGCCCGAGTTACACTAGGATCGCACAATCCCTCCATCAGCGCTACAATGTAGAAAATAGTAAAAAAGAAAGAAAAACCATGGAAAAACTCAGCTGTATCACAACCGGCCGCGATCGGGAGTCCCATAAGGCGGTGCACAATTGGCCCAGCATCGTCCGGGTTTGGGGAAGGTTTGGCTGGCGTAAGCCGTCATTGTAAAAGAAAAATTTGTTCTTAACTAACTTGACTGTAAAGGTTAAATACAAGAACGGTTGTTATCTCTCCCAAAAATATTTTGACAGGGGCTGTTTTTTGAAGGGGTATTACTACAAACTAACAGTGGAAAGTGAAATCTGGGAAACAGAAAATCTTAAATACAGTAACAATAAATACAATAATCATGAAAAAAAGTATTGATGACAGATATTTTAAGTAGGACTATAAAATAATTAATAAATATTGTATTATTTAATGGCTTATTTCTCGTAGTCGATTAATAGCACCCGGCGACATGGTAAAAATGCATCAAATTCCTTTTGAGATCCATATCTTTGTGTTTTTATGGTAAAGGACATTAACTTTATACTGTAAGACCTTTGGAATCCACATTTTACACAAAATAAGGTGATATTTCCTGGGGACAGAAAAGGCAATACATAACAGGAATGACCCACTTATATTTTGCAGTCTTGCTTTGCTTCAACTGCATTGGCAACTTGACTGACTGACAGTATCAACTTTGACCTGTTTTGATGAAGAATACGTGATGATGATTCTAAAATGTAAATGTGTATATTGCCATTTAAGAATGGAAGGCTATTCTTATGGGGATTATTAATATAGGTAAATCCCATCCACGCTCTACTCTGGGTCAATCGATGGTCACGTTGCTTTGCTGTTCCACGTAGCATGTATGGCAGCTGACCAGCCGATATGCATTCACACAGGATTCAAACAGAGATCTGCTAAATACTAGTGAAACTATTCGTCTATTCAACTGTCAACTATCTATAAAACGATTCCCAACGTGCAATGTATGAGTACTTTATCTGCTATTTGTTAATTGAATACTGATTTAGTTAACTTACCTCTGTCTCTGAGTATTTCCATACCCATTCTCCCGATTTCCTGTACTTTGCTGGTGTTTCTTCCCCTTTTTCATAGCCTGTTAAAATTAATAACACATCAACAATACATATGTTGTGATACCGTCACTTGCTGAAGTAAATACAGGTTTATAATCGTTTGTCTAACAACAGAAAATAACAATTACACCGAATCCTCAGTTCGAATTGTGATCTACCACACAGCTGTTAATGTATCATCTGCTATTGTCCCAGGAAATCCACTTAACTTCTTTTGAGGAGGGATTTATCATTTCATGTTATCTGATTGGTGCAAAAGGATCCCAATTTAAAAATGCATGCATCTCATTGGCTCATTCACTTTCAATTGGATATCCATGAAGGCGGGCTCAGTGCACTAGCGCTTGTAACGTTTCACTACTCTTGTCTTCTGGCATGCAAATGAGTTGCCATGTGTGCACTTTGAGGAAAATCAGACTTTGATAAACAATATTCCCCACATTTTATACGCCATTTTTTTATTTAAAAAAAATAATGACTGTGCGCCGCGTCACAGCACAGAAAGAACTTCAACCCCCCCAGCACCTCCTATCAAGTATTGCTCCTCCCTCCTCAATCAGAATAATGTTGAGGTTTAAAACTGGGACTGCAGCCTTCTCCTCGACAGCATGTCGGGCTGGACTGTACAGCAGAGGCTGGAGGGAGACACGTCTAGTTCAATTCTAGCAAGGTACGGTTGAATGAATCAAATTTAAAAAATGGGTGACAGAAACGATAGAGTCCCCATGATGACACGCAGAACAAGGAGAACCACCATCTGCGCTACGCCAGCGGGTGCCAATTCTAAACAAGCCAACGGCAGCGCAGGGGAAAAAACTTCAAGCCAACCGAGCCACAGCAACCGGAAAGTGAAGGAGGAAAAACGGGTGAACGAGCCGGTCACTACACCACGCAAGGAGAGGAACAAAACCAGCGAAAGGTTTAGGTAAGCTTTTTGTGAGCTCAGCTCACAAACATGTCTTTAATTTACAGCTGTCGCTCATCTTTTGTTTAGAATTATATTTGTGTCATTTAGTAGACGCTCTTACCCAGAGAAATGTACAGGAGCAGTTGGGATTTAGTGCTTTGTTCAGGAATTCGAACCAGCAACCTTTTGGTTACTGACCCAATGCTCTTAACCGCAAAGCTACATGCCGCCAAATGTTTTCTAAACTTTAGGTGCAGGTTACTCATAATACAAGTTACAGGTACAAGCTACAGGTTCTTCATAATATAGGTCAAAAGGACTAATCTTTCATAGGTTCACTTACATCATGTATGATCTCACATCATGTATGATCTCTTTGCTTACATGTTTGCAAGAAATCTAGGCCAAATGTCCATAGGTTACCTTTGCAGATCAGGTAACTAGTTATGCTGCAGGAAATGTTAAATGTGCTAGACTAGTGCGACTGTGGCTGTACACTATTCAGTGATCCTCCAGCCTGGGCTTGTTTTGTGTAAGCCTATCACTTCCACTGCGAGGTGTCTTCTGGTTTCGCAATACCAAACAAACCCCCTTTACTCCAGTTTTCACAACTGGTGTCCTTGGCCTTCTGGCTTGGCCTTCTGGGAATTTCCAAAGTCCTAACAAAGTTTACAATCCCAAAGTGCAATATCCAGTGTTTTGGGAAATTAAATCTCGGCTATAGGCCTACTGCCAGGAAATATCTGTGACAAATGATGCAATGAATTCTGAACATTTATAATTCCCCCCCTAAAGCAATGTCATTCCTACAATCAACTATATGATCGCTGTAGACCTGTTTTAGCCTCTATTTATTTTTTTAAAGATATTATTTTATGAGACCATTCGTGATGTCTTCTGCTGTAAAAAGTGAACTGTGGGACGCCCTTCTCTCATTAAAGAGTCTGTAACCTCACATTCCTGCTCTCCAGAGACTACGTATTCCGACTGACACAAGTAGTCTGTCTCTCTCTCTCTGTTAATAACCTCTCTGGCTTCCTCCTCATCCATTGGCTACACAGTATTCCAGAAGCACCGCAGCGCGGGAACATGCTGGCATGTTCAGACACACACACACACACACTTAATTGTGCGCCGCCCTATGGGACTCCCAATCACGGCCGGATGTGATACAGCCTGGATTCTAACCAGGGACTGTAGTGACCGCTGCGCCACTCGGGTGCCCGCATATTAGGTGGGAGTAGAGGGTTGCCGCAGTGCAGCGCCAATGAGCAGTTTTTTTATTTGTATTTATTGAACTGAAGTTGATTAGTTGTACCTAATACTGTACATCCTTATTACTGTCTCTTCAGCTGCCATGTCCTCCAGGAGTCCCTGCTCAGCTCAGCCAGTGGTTACAGTAACTATAGAGGCATCCTCAACTGGTGTGTGGTCATGCTGGTAGGTGATAGCCTGCCTTCATTTTTCTGTAAGATTTGATCATTAATAATTATACTAAGCTATGTGGAATTGTTTTAAGAAATTCATACCAAGGATCATTTTGCTATTTCATTTTTATTGAAGTATCAAAAAAATATCTAAATGAATTGATCATTTTTGGCCTTACTGCTATAGCGGTCTTGAAGTTGCGTCACAAATCACCTAGCAACCGCACCAGGCACCATGTTGGAAGACGAGTTAGTCTGTTGGATGGCTGGCTATTTTTTGCTACCACAGGAAACTTCGGGAAGATTGCCTATTATTTAGTTTTTCATAAGACCCAGAAAATGGAGGCAGTGGGAGAACCTATTAAAGTAAGTAAATATATTTTGAAAATTATGTATTGCTAGCTAGCTAGAGCTTGCTACAGAAACTCAGTGTGCAGGCTAACTCAAATGAGCTGCTAACATAAAGTTCAGTAGTTAACATTAGCTGGCTATACAGCATGTAAAGTTAGCTAAGTGAATTAAATATCACCAGCTAACTATCTTGATGTATGTATAGTTGTAACTCCGAATGCATTTGTTGTTAGCTACCTAGATAATAGCCATGGAAGAAGGTGAAAGGATTAGTTAGTTCCAGCTGTCAGAGAAGGGGGAGTAGACATTGTGAAAATATTCTCCAGTTCCAGTCCCTAGTGAAAAACTGAGGACAGAAAGATATAGTAACATAATATTCAGTGCTGTTTAATTTGAGTATAATGCAGCCTGTTTCTTTTGATGTTTTCTGTCCTCAGATAGAGAGCCGTCAAACCCTGTCTGCAGATGAAGTCCCAAGAGAATAAGGGTACATCCTTGTATACCATGAATTATGCTGTATGTGTACCTACGTTAGCACATTTTGTGAACAGAAATACAGTTTAAAAGTCACACAATGTATAAACGTATTACAACTGGAGCTGGCCAACCCTGCTGGGTGTGCCGGCTACTGTTACAGCTCAGCACTAACACACCTGATTCAATGTATCAAACCTAATTAGTTAATAATAGAGTGTGCTATTGCTGGGCTGGAACAGAAGTCTGCTCCCCTGTGGATCAGTGGAGAGAGGCTGGTCACCTCTGGTATTGACTTTTTGTTGTTCACCTAAAATAATGATGCTTTAGTAATAGCCTACTTGTTAATAAAGTGTTAGCTTACTTGTACACTTTGAAATGGTGTGGATTTTTTTTAAAGTTAAGTGTTTTAATTGTTAACTTAACTATTACTCGAGATGAACTAGTGTGTTTTGATTAATCACAGATCACAATCCTGCAATAAACAGTGGAAGGGGAAGCTCTCATGTGTCTGTTTCTTTGTTGTATTCTCAAATGAACATTATCTTTCTGTTCAGTCATAAACTCTCCAGTTTTATTTGATTGTCACAATTTTCAGGATATCAGACATGTGAACCCATTTTGCAGCTGATAATGGCATGTAATGCAGCCATAGGCCTACAGCAGTGGTTCCCAACTCCAGTCCTCAAATACCCCCAACAACACACATTTTTGTTGAATCAGGTGTGTTTGTCCGGGGCTACAATGTACTGTTGGGGTACTCGAGGACCAGTTTTGGGAACCACTGGCCTAAAGTATGATGGCATTAGCCTTATGGACATTTGCAATGCACCCCTTGACATGGTGCATATGAAGCTGAGAATAGCTTAGCTCACACATTGTTTACATAATGTTCAGCTATATGTTCTCAATTTTTAAAAACCATTCCAGTGAACAATGTATATGGGGCTAATCATTATGCTGGATGTTGTACATGCCTTGTGCTGACATGAAATTGTTTAGTGCAAATCCAACCCTTGTAATCTAGGTGGTGAAATGTATGGAAGCAAGAGCTGATGGGATCCTTAGCTTTAATCATACACACAACTACTACCAAATTCAATGCCAGATACTTTTCTCCCAGAAGGTCTGAGTGGCACTTGGAGGTGCTACTGTGATAATGAAGATGGTTTGCCTAAGACTACCACAATTACATTGTCTATGCAAAATGTGTTTTTAAATTGTAAAAGAAAATAGTAGGGCTATAAGAAATACTTTTTATTCAATGGGGCGGGGCAAAGCAGATGACAATACTATTTATTTCACCCATACAACAATATAGCCTATTGTTAAAGTACAGTATGTTTACAATAGTATTTTAAACATTCCAAATTACATTTGAGATATACATATGGTTTAATAGGGCACTTTTGTCATGATGTGAAGGTGCTCTCGACTCATGGCACAACAGAATAATTCAGTCAAAAGCACAGCATATGACAACCAACTGAGGGATGTCTCCTTTTCATATCTGGAAAATAAGTAGACCCTGATGCCCCTGCAGCACTGCTCATCTTCACAGTGGGAGTCCAGTTGACATGGGTGTATTGATGGAGGTCCGTTGGTGAACCTACAGTAGTACATAAACAAATGAAAAGCACTCCTAATGTTAGAATATCACTTCTTCAGGTTACCTTTACCTTCATGGCACTTAAGTGTTTGGTGTTTTTAATTCATTCAGGTTTAAGTTTCATATAAATATTACATCTATTGCTGGGCTGGAACAACCAATAGTCAACACAGCAGGTTGTCCTATCCCATTGAGGCCTTTGTCCTATGCTGTAATGTCCATACATTGTCCCTCCTTCTGAATAAAGTTCTCAACAAATTATCATTGGGTTATTACATGATAACCACAAGTTTTTTTGGACAATATTCTCTAGGGACAATTTGCATCTACAATTTGCGTCTCCTGTTTTCATGGTCACGGCAAGAAGGGATCCAGCTTTTGTCAAGCGAACGTAAAATTTGATATTTCGTAGCAGATTAGGAGAATTTACGCAGCAGGTTAGGTTTAGGAAAAGGATTAGGGTTAGCTAAAATGTAAAAAAGCCGGATCCCTTTTCGGCATAGATCACAAGGTTATTTTATTGATCTGTTGTCAGTGTCGGTAGATGCTGAAGTGCGACATGGGTGGATGCGGTGGATTGAGATGCATCCAATGCAATAAAACCGATACTGTATCTCTGGTTTAAACAGATTTTTTTTGATTTTTTATGGGGATGTTTTGATTATGCAAATTATAGAGAATACAGTGCTGGCAACTGAGCAGTCATATTGGAGCCATTGATATAAATCTGCATGAACCCACATTGTCCTTTTAGACTCTCGAACTTCGACTGCAATTTTGTAGAACATTGAATACTCTTGTCAATTACTTCTCTCCTGTCTGAGGAAATCTGAAGACTCAACTCTGATCAGCTTTGGATGGATGGATGGATGGATAGTTGGTTCTGTCTGTCTCAGTAGGCCTACATTCCTTGCTTTCCTGCCAATAGCTACAGTTTTATTGATAGGCAGATATCAGTTTATCTTGGGCTGTTGTCTACACAGTGAGAATCATCAGTAACCCAACGATGTGTTATTGTCCTTCAGAGCTGTCTCTCAATAGCAATGGTAAACATTGTTGACTTATCTTATCCACACTACACCTGTGCATGGCAAACACAACAATAATCAGTTTGATAAGAGAAGAAACTTATCCCTGGCCCTCTTATATGTTCTTATGAGAGAGGAGTTGTATATGAACTGTGAAGAGACTTGGACTTTGAATGAGAGCTGAAGCATCTTGGTCATGTGTCACACAGCTTGCAACATTCAACTGGAAAGGCTAGCCAAGTCATTCAATCACTCTTTCTCCTTCGTGCTCTTTCACAATCTTTCTTGATCTCTCTCTTGCCGTTTTTAGAAAAACAAACTTCACTTTTTATATTATAGCAGTCAAAGAAAAGACGGTCACCACTCCTCTCTTGGCACTCTGGCAGTTAGGCTCTGTGGTGGGCATTTTAACACTAACGTGTCGTCTACCTGTTTCTTTTTACTGAGAGGAGCCTGTTAAGAATCTCTCCAGTGTGTCACCTTACAAACGTTGCCTGTTTTTACTAATACACCTTATCTGGTTCATGTAGCCTGCTGGAGGCTGTAGCCTACTGTATGTTAATCAGCACAACCAGGCATGCACAAATGTCCATCAGACAAACTGGAGGTCCACAATACCTAGGTTTAGCCTAATGCAGTCTCTGAAATTTGATCAATTTAAGTTTGCACTGTTCAGATAGGCAAGGTTCAAGTCATTGACATGGTCTGTCAGGTATGCTAGGCTGCTGGCATTGTTTAATGGAGTGGGCAGTAGCCAGAGCATTCATAACTCCTGTCAAGCATTTGATTTGTCAGTTGATGTGTTGCAGTTAATTCTGTCCCCCTGGGTAAGGTCAAATGAGGACTCTGAGGAGAGAATTTCTTCTTCCTCTGAGGATAGACATTTCCTGTTCTACTTCAAAAGTGTTAATGGAAGTTCAATGATATTTTATTTTTCCTGCAGAATATCCAATGATACGCATTTCTAACATGAGAATTTATTAAATTAATATGGACAGAATCTCATGTATTATAACTAAAAATAAACACCCAATTCTTTCTGTTTTGAAGAGAGACTGCAGGAAAAATCTTGCTGTTGCCTTCAAAGCATCTGGGCGAGAGAAGTTTAATTTCCAAAGCCGGCATTAATCCAGTCTTTGAAACATGATCGCTATGACATTCAAACAGCCCCCCCCCCCCCAATCATATTCCCTGGGAATCATTCCTACATTCTTTGTACCCACTAATGAATGGGTCTGAAACTCAAGTGGAAAGTTGCTGGCTAGAGGATGTGAGCTAGAGAAGAGATGTAACTGTTGCACGGAGGACCCTCTGTAGCGATCTTTTACATTGCTGGCTCACCAAGGATATTTTTCGGACATTATGATGCCCAGCCAGTTCGAAAGGGTTGGTTCCTCTGCACGTGCTGCTTAATGTAGGCCTGACCAGATATGCCTATTTCAATAAAGGGCTCTAGTCCTAGGCAATATATACAGTATGTAGACTGTTTCAATGGACCACAAATATTGCAGTTTCTGTATCTTATAGGTCATGCGTGTTAGGCTAGGTAGCCTTTGGCTACATGCATAATTGATGCTAAGCTATGTTGGTGTGCTTTAGGTTGATATTTTGAAGGGGCTCAAACATACAGGTAACCCACAGCTATAATTATTGTTTGGGAGAAATGGGAGTAATTTAGCGATTAGTATTTTTTATTTTTTTTTGTATTTATAAAAATATTTAAATTTTATTTTTTTTATTTATATGTTGCTCCTCAAATTGAACAAGCCCTTCTGAATAATGTAGTAAAGAAGTTGCTGCTGCAGAAACGATCCTAACCTTGTAATGAAGCAGTCTGTCTGGTATGCTGCTTGTACGTTGACTCCTGCTTTTCTTTTTTTAATATGGCAACAACAGCATGTCTATTTTCAGTTTGGAAATCAAACGGGGTCTGCACGTCTCCACTATCCAGGGCCAAGGTTTTGGGAACAGGGTTTGCTCTTTGTGTTGTCTCTCTGTGTGTGTGACTATCAGCTTTAGATGAACGTGACACCACCAGTGAGTGACCGCTGTGATATAGTCTATGGATAGCCTGCTAACATTTTAGCTTCAGTGAAACAATGTGAGCTATTGCAAGATCAGTCTGGTTTCACAAGGCTAGTCTATGGACCTGTTTTGTTAACAGCTCAGGGATGGGGCTAGAGAAATGTAACCACTCTCCAATTCATAGACCAGACAATAGATGCAAGGACTGACCATCCATGAAATCAAATGTGTAGTTTTAACCATGTTTTGAGGCTATACAGTGCTGGTTTACAATTACATTCTTTACAAACAGGGTAAAACAAATGTATATTTTTGGTTCTGATGAGGTACGACAGCTGAACTAAGTTCAAGACTCAAGTTATATTCTTCCAAGAATCAATGGGTATAGAAATACATTTTACAGTATAAGTTCCAAAAGGGATATATAAATCAGATTAAACCTTTAATCGAAGTGCTAGCTAGCCTGTGTGTAGCCTAACCAATCTAAAGAAAGATAACAGCTACACCATTGCATGGTGAGAAACACAAGGACGATTAGCCTAGATATTTCACCTCGATTGATCCCACATCTCAACCCGTTTTGTTTTTGCTGTAGTACAGAAGCAAGCTATGAACATATACTGTGTCATGTGCCGCTGCCTGATGTGGGTTGGTCCCCAGGGTTAGGTTCTGTTGCCAGAATGGATGATTGTTCTTATCAGCCTTTATAGCATTGAGATTAACATTTAAACTGCCGGGCCTCTCTTTACCCTCCCTTTACTAAGCCAATGGGCAGGCATTTTCACTGCAACATTCCAAAGTGTGGAGCGCAAAGGATCAGGGGTTATTCTTGGAAAAAGTGATATTTTGAAAGGGAGTTCATCTCTTAAATTGTAAGTTGTTTGGCAAAGGTAAGTGTTTTGGAAACCTTAATCTGCTCTTTCTGATACTATGTGAAATCAGAATGTCTTAACTGCATGTGACTCAAGAAGGATTATAAAGTCACTTTTTAACTGCTTATGACACATTATTTTTGATATTGAAAGTCAAACAACATGTGTTTTTTTTAATTTTTTATTTCACCTTTATTTAACCAGGTAGGCAAGTTGAGAACAAGTTCTCATTTACAATTGCGACCTGGCCAAGATAAAGCAAAGCAGTTCGACACATACAACAACACAGAGTTACACATGGAGTAAAACAAACATACAGTCAATAATACAGTAGAAAAATAAGTCTATATACAATGTGAGCAAATGAGGTGAGAAGGGAGGTAAAGGCCATGGTGGCAAAGTAAATACAATATAGCAAGTAAAACACTGGAATAGTAGATTTGTAGTGGAAGGAAGTGCAAAGTAGAAATATAAATAATGGGGTGCAAAGGAGCTAAATAAATACAGTAGGGGAAGAGGTAGTTGTTTGGGCTAAATTATAGATGGGCTATGTACAGGTGCAGTGATCTGTGAGCTGCTCTGACAGCTGGTGCTTAAAGCTAGTGAGGGAGATAAGTGTTTCCAGTTTCAGAGATTTTTGTAGTTCGTTCCAGTCATTGGCAGCAGAGAACTGGAAGGAGAGACGGCCAAAGGAGGAATTGGCTTTGGGGGTGACCAGAGAGATATACCTGCTGGAGCGCGTGCTACAGGTGGGTGCTGCTACGGTGACCAGTGAGCGGAGATAAGGGGGGACTTTACCTAGCAGAGTCTTGTAGATGACGTAGAGCCAGTGGGTTTAGCGACGAGTATGAAGCGAGGGCCAGCCAACGAGAGCGTACAGGTCGCAGTGGTGGGTAGTATATGGGGCTTTGGTGACAAAACGGATGGCACTGTGATAGACTGCATCCAGTTTATTGAGTAGGGTATTGGAGGCTATTTTGTAAATGACATCGCCAAAGTCGAGGATCGGTAGGATGGTCAGTTTTACGAGGGTATGTTTGGCAGCATGAGTGAAGGATGCTTTGTTGTGAAATAGGAAGCCAGTTGTAGATTTAACTTTGGATTGGAGATGTTTGATGTGAGTCTGGAAGGAGAGTTTACAGTCTAACCAGACACCTAGGTATTTGTCGTTGTCCACATATTCTAAGTCAGAACCATCCAGAGTAGTGATACTGGACGGGCAGGCAGGTGCAGGCAGCGATCGGTTGAAGAGCATGCATTTAGTTTTATTTGTATTTAAGAGCAGTTGGAGGACACGGAAGGAGAGTTGTATGGCATTGAAGCTCGTCTGGAGGGTTGTTATTAACAGTGTCCAAAGAAGGGCCAGAAGTATACAGAATGGTGTTGTCTGCGTAGAGGTGGATCAGAGACTCACCAGCAGCAAGAGCGACATCATTGATGTATACAGAGAAAAGAGTTGGCCAAGGAATTGAACCCTGTGGCACCCCCATAGAGACTACCAGAGGCCCGGACAACAGGCCATCCGATTTGACACATTGAACTCTATCATAGAAGTAGTTGGTGAACCAGGCGAGGCAATCATTTGAGAAACCAAGGCTATTGAGTCTGCCGATGAGGATGTGGTGATTGACAGAGTCGAAAGCCTTGGCCATGTCAATGAATACGGCAGCACAGTATTGTTTCTTATGGATGGCGGTTACGATATCGTTTAGGACCTTGAGCGTGGCTGAGGTGCACCCATGACCAGCTCTGAAACCAGATTGCATAGCGGAGAAGGTGCGGTGGGATTCGAAATGGTCGGTAATCTGTTTGTTGACTTGGCTTTCGAAGACCTTAGAAAGGCAGGGTAGGATAGATATAGGTCTGTAGCAGTTTGGGTCAAGAGTGTCCCCTCCTTTGAAGAGGGGGATGACAGCAGCTGCTTTCCAATGTTTGGGAATCTCAGACGACACGAAAGAGAGGTTGAACAGGCTAGTAATAGGGGTTGCAAAAATTTCAGCAGATAATTTTAGAAAGGGTCCAGATTGTCTAGCCCGGCTGATTTGTAGGGGTCCAGATTTTGCAGCTCTTTCAGAACATCAGCTGACTGGATTTGGGAGAAGGAGAAATGGGGAAGGCTTGGGCGAGTAGCTGTGGGGGGTGCAGTGCTGTTGACCGCGGTAGGGATAGCCAGGTGGAAAGCATGGCCAGCCGTAGAAAAATGCTTATTGAAATTCTCAATTATAGTGGATTTATTGGAGGTGACAGAGTTTCCAACCTCAGTGCAGTGGGCAGCTGGGAGGAGGTGTTAAATAGATTCAGGAAAATTCAAGGACAAAGAGGAGTGTGACTTTTAAAAATTGCAGAAATATGTTTGAAATTACAATTCACATGCAGTCTGTCGTGTCTTTGGCATCATTAAACTGAAGACTTTTATTTTTAGTTTATCAAATCAATTCTCTGAAAATTATTATTATTAAGTGATTAACTAATCAGGTAGATGTAATTAACTAGGAAGTCGGGGCACCAAGGAAAATATTCAGGTTACAAAGTTAAAGTTTTCCTAATATAACTTTCAGATATTTTAATATCTGATCAATTAGTCTTCTAATTAATGAATTATTCTTTACCTCACGTTTAGTCTCATTCCAAACGTCGTAAATTGTTGGTTATCTGCACGAACTCAGTCTTCACTATGAGTCATCCATACATCAATTGTCTTAAATAATGTATTTACTATCTAAATAATCACAGAAATGTATAAACAAACAGTAGATATAGTTATAAGGAAATGGAAATGGGTAGTTCAGAGTAACATTCAGCTATGTTGTTATAGAATAGATGTTTCGGCAGTTGTTGGTCTTCGCGTTCAATGATACCCGAATTCCTAGCTGCAGACTAGTAATTAGTATCAAAGATTTGTTCTTATTCTGTCGGTTCAATAGTCTCAGAGTTTAACCACATGGTATGGTTAAGAATTCAGCGATGGACTCAAACCTTAGCCCTCTCGTAATTGAGAGAAGCATGGTCTGAAGATAAATTCCCAAGGTGGGGGTTATATTCGGAAGAGCAGAAAGGGGCTGTCCCATGACGCCAGATCAATGTCTGTGCTCATGGGGCGGGCCTATGATTTAGTTGAACTCCAAAGGGAATTGGTTTCCTTCATTAAACAGTTTAAAATCACATTACATAATTTCACAAATAGTTTCATCTTTACTCATTCATTTTATACAGCAATTAGATGCAAGCCTCACAACTGAGACTCTTGTATAAACAGGGATATGGTAATGTGGCTGTATTGTCTCATGAGTTTCACAAAATTGTACCAAACGGACCAGTTCGTAGCTGGCTACTTCACCGACCGTTTATACATTCTCCAGAACATGAATATTGTTCAGTTCTGTGAGGTGGAAGAAGTTCCTTTGTGCTCTATGAAAACTCTCTCTCTCTCTACTGTCTGGCCATGAGGAAGAATCTCCTCCAGGAATTTATGACCTGCTTAACAGCGAGCGAGTGAGTGAGCTGTACCCAAAGAGGGCAACGTCATGACAAGTCAAAATGACTGCCTCGGCACTTGTAGTGTGTGGCGGAAGACTGACCTGTGACCAGTCTGTCTGTGTTGGTAATGAATGATCACTGGTCAGTCTTTTCCTTCATACAATTTTGTTTGTATGAATTTTGTTTACTTCTGATTGCAAAATCTCTTCTGTTGCAGGTCTTGTGCAATGCACGCCTTTTCCTGGAGAATCTAATAAAGTAAGTATCTGCAGCTTTAAATGACTAAAACAATTAGGCTGTCAACTTCAATATCATTTGTTAATCACTTCTGTCACGACTGCCGATCCTTTCATTTTGACCACAGCTTCTTTTGTAAAAGTAGTATCCATCAATATCTTCTTCTTTCCCTCCTCTGATAGATATGGGATACTGGTGGACCCCATCCAAGTGGTTTCACTGTTCTTAAAAGACCCATATAGCTGGCCTGCATCTTGCCTTATCATTGGTATGTAGACTAAACCGCTCTCCTCTTTGGCATGCTAGCTGTAGTATTGTGATTGTTGTACATCTTCCCAAATGTATTTATTTTAATGTCTTATTGTCTGGTTTTGGTTGCTTAGCAACCTAAGTCATTATACCCACTAAAATATCAACTGTTTTCCCACCAAGTGGGGGCTAATTTTCTAATTTGGAACAATATTGTATCAATATTACACAGCTGCCTTTTGTGGAGTACCCGAATCTAATGTGTTTATTTTTCCTCAGTTTCGAACGTGTTCATAATGGCAGCTTTGTACACGGAGCGGAGGCTATCAGTGGTGAGTGTCATGCCATAATGTCTGGGACTAATGTGAAGGATGTGCTGTGAAATCTCACGAATCTCTCTGTTGCTTGTGAACAAGTATTTCAGACCCCTGTTAGGTAGAGATGGTGGGGGACATCTGTTAAATAGGTTTTGTCAAGCATTCCCCCCCCTAATAAAAACCTGTGTGTGTGTGTGTGTGTGTGTGTGTGTAAATGCAACACGTAAAGTGTTGGTTTCATGAGCTGAAATAAAAGATCCCAGATATGTTCCATGTACACAAAGCTTATTTCTCTAATTTTGTGCACAAATTTGTTTACATCCCTGTTTGTGAGCATTTCTCCTTTGCCAAGGTAATCCTTCCACCTGACCGGTGTGGCAGAAGCTGATTTTGAACAGCATGATTACTACACAGGTGCACCTTGTGCTGGGGACAAAAAGGCCACTCTAAAATGTGCAGTTTTGTCACACAACACAATGCCACAGATGTCTGAAGTTGAGGAAGCATGTATTTGGCATGCTGACTGCAGGAATGTCCAACAGAGCTACTGCCACAGAATAATGTTAATTTCTCTACCATAAGCCGCCTCCAACGTCGTTTTTTAAAGAATTTGGCAGTATATCCAACCATCTCAGAACCACAGACCACGTGTAACCAAGCCAGACCAGGACCTCTACACCTGGCTTATTCACCTGCGGGATCATCTGAGACCAGCCACCCGGACAGCTGATGAAACGGAGGAGTATTTCTGTCTGTAATGAAGCCCGTTTGTGGGGGAAAATGTACTCTGATTGGCTGGGCCTGGCTTCCCCAAGGGCTAGGCCTATGCCCTCCCAGGCCCACCCATGGCTGCGTCCCTGACAAGTGAAGTGAAATCCATAAATTAGGGCCTAATGAATTTATTTATATTTACTGTTTTCCTTATATGAATGAAAAAGGAAACCGCACACTGCTCTTGACACTATCACTGATCTTTAATAAGCTTACGTATCGGCCTCACGGCCTTCATCAAAGCTCTGACTAAGGCCGTGAGGCCGATACGTAAGCTTATTAAAGATCAGTGATACTATCAAGAGCAGTGTGCGGTTTCCTTTTTCATTTCATTCATCTTTCATTCAACTGTTGCCATGCACCTGCAAACAGTTTGCTCAGATGTGTGAGTGCCTTTTTGATTTACTGTTTTCCTTATATGAAATGTAACTCAGTAAAATTGTTAGTTGCGTTTTTATGTTTTTGTTCAGTATATGTACAGTGCATTCAGAAAGTATTCGGACCCCTTTTTCCACATTTTGTTACGTTACAGCCTTATTCTAGAATGGATTACATTTTGTTTTCCCCCTCATCAATCTACACACAATACCCCATAATGACAAAGCAAAAACAGGTTTTTAGAAATTTGTGCAAATGTATAAAAAATAAACTATCACATTTGCATAAGTATTCAGAACCTTTACTCAGTACTTTGTTGAAGCACCTTTGATGGCGATTACAGCCTTGAGTCTTCTTGGGTATGACACTACAAGCTTGGTACACCTGTATTTGGGGAATTTCTTCCATTCTCTGCAGATCCCCTCAAGCTCTGTCAGGTTGGATGGGGAGTGTCCCTGCACAGCTATTTTCAGGTCTCTCCAGAGAAGTTAGATCGGGTTCAAGTTCGGGCTCTGGCTGGGTCACTCAAGGACATTCAGAGACTTGTCCCGAAGCCATGCATGCGTTGTCTTGGCTGTGTGCTTAGGGTTGTGGTCTTGTGGAGCGAAGGTTCACATTCCAAGTCTGAGGTCCTGAGCGCTCTGGAGCAGGATTTCATTAAGGATCTTTCTGTACTTTGTTCCGTTCATATTTCCCTCAATCCTGACTAGTCTCCTAGTCCCTGCTACTGACAAACATCCCCACAACATGATGCTGCCGCCACCATGCTTCACCGTAGGGATGATGCCAGGTTTCCTCCAGACATGACGCTTGGAATTTCAACTTAATCATACCGGAGAATCTTGTTTCTCATGGTCTGAGTCCTTTTTAGTGGCCTTTTGGCAAACACCAAGCAGGCTGTCATGTGGCTTTTTACTGAGGAGTGGCTTCCATCTGGCCAACTCTACAATAAATGCCTGATTGGTGGAGTGCTGCAGAGATGGTTGTCCTTCTGGAAGATTCTCCCATCTCCACAGAGGAACTCTGGAGCTCTGTCAGAGTGACCATCGGGTTCTTGGTCACCTCCCTGACTAAGGCCCTTCTCTCCCGATTGCTCAGTTTGGCCGGGCGGCCAGCTCTAGGAAGAGTCTTGGTGGTTCCAAACTTCTACCATTTAAGAATAATGGAGGCCACTGTGTTCTTGGGGACCTTCAATGCTGCAGAAATGTTTTGGTACCCTTCCCCTGATCTGTGCCTCGACACAATGCTGTCTCGGAGCTCTACGGACAATTCCTTTGACCTCATGGCTTGGTTTTTGATATGACATGCACTGTCAACTGTGGGGCCTTATATAGACAGATGTGTGCCTTTCCAAATCATGTCCAATCAATTAAATTTACCATAGGTGGACTCCAAGTTGTAGAAACGTCTCAAGGATGATCAATGGAAACAGGATGCACCTGAGGTCAATTTCGAGTCTCATAGGGTCTGAATACTTATGTAAATAAGATATTTCTGGTTTTTATTTGTAATAAATGTGCATATTTCTGAACCTGTTCACTTTAATTATGGAGTGTTGTATGTAGATTGAGTTTTTTTTTTAAATATAATTGTAGAATAAGGCTGTAACGTAACAAAATGTGAAAGTCAAGGGGTCTGAATGCACTGTATGTATGGAGTGAGTCAGTCCCTCTCCATTTTGTATTTTCCCCTCCATATGTATTCGATAGGACAGTGACTGACATGAAAGGAAGGAGAGGGTTTGCTAGAATAGCAGTGGGTTGGATTTGAAACCACACTCGCACAGGTACATGTATTCTGGAGGCACCAGTTTAGACCACTAGATCACCCCAGGCCCACAAAGGCCCATAAATTATTATACTGTATGTAGTAATTCTGTGCCCAGAGCACACGGTGTTTAACAATGTTTTTTTTTTGTTTTCTGTTGCTCTGCAGGGCACCATCTCAGAGACTACCGGAACATTCCTTTACTTGGTCAATCTGACCACCCTACTCTTTTTCCCATCAGCCACTGTGCTCATGCTGACCTCCATTACCCCAGGTGAGATGGCCTGATCATGATCTCACACACACACTTACACTGCATGGCCATATAAATAGGCCTAATGTTTCTGTGAGTAACAGTATATCTACTCCTTGACCTTATCAAAAATACTAAATGCCCCTCAGAGGATTTGTCTACTTCTAAAATAGTGTTGTAGTATTGTAAAGCTTGATAATATCTATTTTGTCTTGTGCAGTGGGTGGAGCCTTTGCCCTGTGTGTGTATACCATCCTCTTCATGAAGTTGTATTCGTATAAGGATGTGAACATGTGGTGCAGAGAGATTAGGCATACCAAAGCCCGCACCCTGACCCGCTCCCATTCATGTGAGTACTCCTGACCAGGTGTTTCTTCACACTTCTGTTTGTGTGTGCCTGCGTGTATAATCGAATAAGGAAAGTACAAATGGCAAATGGTACGAACAAAGTATACTGAACAAAAATATAAACACAATATGTAAAGTGTTGGTTTCATGAGCTGAACTAAAATATCCATATTTAGAAAAAGCTTTTCTCTCATTCTGTGCACAGATTTGTTTACATCCCTGTTAGTGAGCATTTCTCCATTGCCAAGATAATCCATCCACCTGACAGTTGTGGCATATCAAGAAGCTGATCTAACAGCATGATCATTACACAGGTGCACCTTGTGCTGGGTACAATAAAAGGCCACTCTAAAATGTGCAGTTGTGTCACACAACACAATGCCACAGATGTCTGAAGTTTTGAGGGAGCGTGCAATTGGCATGCTGACTGCAGGAATGTCCACCAGAGCTGTTGCCAGAGAATTTAATATTAATTTCTCTACCATAAGCCGCCTCAATGGAATTTTATCGAATTTGGCAGTACTTCCAACCGGCCACACAACCATATACCGTATGTAACCACACCAGCCCAGGACCTCCACATCCGGCTTCTTCATGGGTCGTCTGAGACCAGCCACCCGGACAGCTTATGAAACTGTGGGTTTGCACAACCAAAGAATATCTGCACAAACTGTCAAACCGTCTCAGGAAAATTCATCTGCGTGCTCGTCGTCCTGACCAGGTTTTAACTGCAGCCTAATGAATTTATTTCAATTGACAGATTTTCCTTATGAACTGTAATTCAGTGAAATCTTTGCAATTGTTGCATGTTGTGATTATTATTTTTTTTTTATATATATTTTTGTTCAGTGTACCAATGGCAGCAACTAAAATAAAGTGCTAAGGGTGCCATCTTTGTACACCCTCCTGAGAAAAATATCAACATTGTCCATCCTGGTTGATTGTATTTGATCTTTTCTCCAGTGCTGGTGTAATAATGTCAACTGGTTAGCATCTTCAAATTAGCCCTCTCAGTAACACAGATGCTGCCCGAGATCTGATTGGCTGTCCTAATTACTTTGACCTCCCCAAAAATGCGTGTGACGTGAGAAATATACGGGTATTTAATGAGCTGTATGACCCATTGCTGTATGAGTAACTTCTGTGACCTGTCTTTGGCTGGGCTGTTTACTGCGAAAAGCTTTCAGCGTTTGTTTAAATATGTATCTTTTGCCCCCTGAATAAATACGAACACACGCGCACACATGATTAAATGCACCCTTGTGCGGCAATGTCCCACTTTCTGAAACGTTACTGTGCTGCCATCTCCATCTACTGGTTGTTTAGAAGTACTGCTGTCAGAAATAATCTGTTTTGTACATCCATACGTTTTGTGTACCCATAGGTCCATCAGTCGCCCAATCAAATGGGTCAGCTGTACATACTCATGTGTCCTACCCTGGGAATCTCACACACAGAGGTCAGAACAGAAAGAGATATTGAACATAATGAGTATGACTAGTAGCTGTTTACAATTAAGTTAAATTAAATCCATACAGATTATACATTTCTGCATACAAAATTCTTATTTCAAAAGATGTACAATGAATTAATTACTTGAATGTGTTTTATTTTTACTGTCCACCCTCCATAGATATATATTACTTTGTGTTTGCCCCAACTCTCTGCTATGAGCTGAACTTCCCCCGGTCACCACGGATACGCAAGAGCTTCCTGCTCAGGAGACTCTTTGAGATGGTGAGGTCAAAGATCACAAGGAAAATGGAGAGACCTGGGAATGTGCAATTTGCGTGCTCCCTAAATAATATACACTACTGTCATGACAACATACTGTGTATGTAAATGCATTTTTAAAATCTAAAAGTGATCCGAAATCTTTTCCAGCTGTTCTTCATACAGTTACTGATTGGATTGGTACAACAGGTATGTTCATTATTATTACCTTGGTTAGTATTTGGTTTATTTTCACTCATCAAATTAGTACATTTTGATTAATGTGTGGCTTTATTATCAAGTAACAAGATAGTTAGAGTCAGCTAAATGACGTTGCAAGAGCAGCAGCAGCGATATTGCGACGCAAGACTTCGCTCTCACACAGTAACAGCATCTGCACATATGCATGGGTTCGCTTCACGCTCTTACGTGGTAGCCACGGGACCAAATCAGAGAAGTTGAGCCTCACGCTCCAACTCTTAGCTGTTGCGGATATTGACCAACTATACTTTTTACTTTGTACATCTGCATCATATCGCTGAGTCTACCTTAACCATGTCTCACAAAAACCTTTAACCATGTTTCTTTCAGTGGATGGTGCCGACTATTCAGAACTCCATGAAACCATTCCAGGTAAATATTAACGTTCTCCGTCTGTTAGACTTTTGTCTATTGGACTTCTCCATTTCTCTGTGCTTAAGGGTGACTTTGTTTCATGTACCCCCCCCCCATGGCAGGATATGGACTTTTCCAGAATGATAGAGCGCATGCTGAAACTGGCTGTGAGTGCAAATAAAGACATTACCTAAATCCATGTCACTTAACACTTAATCCATTTAATTTCTATCATTTTTCACATTTGTCATATTTTCCCATTGAAAAGATGTTGGTTCACCATACATACGTCATGAGCCATTTTCCCAGACAAAGCCTAGTCCAGGACTGAAAATACTTTCTCAATATACACTGAGTGTACAAAACATTATGAACACCTGCTTTTTCCATCATACTGTCCAGGTGAAGGCTATGATCCCTTATTGATGTCACATGTTAAATCCACTTCAATCAGTGTAGAAGAAGGGGAGGAGATTGGTTAAAAAAGTATCTTGAGACCTGAGCTGTGTTCGAATACTCCTACTAACCACACTAACTGTACAATTTGTGATGTGAACTGAGTATATTGTATGCTTATTGGTCATAGTATAGATAGTTAGTATGCCAGAAGTTTCTGGATGTTGTACTAAATTCTCCAAAATACGAAGGCAGCATTCCAAACACAAGACACACCCTCACCCCTCAAATTAAGTGGACACTTCTTCTGATGACGTCTGAGTATACACTTGCAGGGCGACGGAGGCAGGAAGGATTTTTTTTTGGACCGCCCTTGCCCGGAAATTTGTCACTCGGTCATCCCGCGATGGTTGTTTTCAGCCACCGGTAGCTTTTTGGTTGCTTTTATATGCACTACTGTCAGTTATGATAGCATGTCTACTTATATTAATTATATAATTATTTATACGCCTACTGTATGATTGCAAATTTAATGAGCTAACTAACATTAGCCTGCCTAGCTTGAACATCTGAAGAAGGAAAACATTTTATTTATACAATTTTCAAAAGCTAACCAAACATTACTTTTACGAAGTGTTTGTGCCGTCATGTGCATTAATACCACAATTTTTATAACTTATTTACATTTGTTTTTACTTATACTTGTATGTTAACTTCTCCATATTGATGTTGAGGGCTGCGTTTCAGTTATAAAAGACACACCCTCGTCCACTTAACCTCGCCTTATGGCCTTGGGGGAATCCCTGCGGCCATATTTGTCATAGGTCCAAATTATTAGCCAAGCAAGGGAAGTTTGCAATGTAAGCCCCTCTGCCCTTGTTTGTGAGTGTACAACTATGTTCACTTCAGGGCCTGAAACACCCCATAATTCAATTTGTGATGATAAAAACGAATGTATTAAGTTAGAAATGGTGCTGCTAATGCACACACGTTTCGTAAAAGTAATGTTTTTGTTTGATTAGCTTTTGGAAATTGTAGAAATAAAACATTTTCCTTCAGAAGTAGCTAGGCAGACTAATGTTAGTTATCTAATTAATTTGCTAGCTATCATACAGCAGGCATATATTAATAGTTAATATTTTTTTATTTAACCAGGTAAGCTAGTTGAGAACAAGTTCTCATTTACAACTGCGACCTGGCCAAGATAAAGCAAAGCAGTGCGACACAAACAACAACACAGAGTTACACATGGAATAAACAAGCATACAGTCAATAACACAATAGAGAAAAAAAGTCTATATACAGTGTGTGCAAATGGCGTGAGGAGGTAAGGCAATAAATAGGCCATAGTAGCGAAATAATTACAGTTCAGCAAATTAACACTGGAGTGATAGATGAGCAGATGATGATGTGCAAGTAGAAATACTGGTGTGCAAAAGAGCAGAAAAGTAAATAAAAACAGTGTGGGGATGAGGTAGGTAGATTGGGTGGGCTATTTACAGATGGGCTATGTACAGCTGCAGCGATCGGTTGGTTAGCTGCTCAGATAGCTGATGTTTAAAGTTAGTGAGGGAAATATAAGTCTCCAGCTTCAGCGATTTTTATATTTATTATTTATTTATTTTTATTTTTTAATATATATATATTTTTATTATATATATTTTTTGCAATTCGTTCGTCATTGGCAGCAGAGAACTGGAAGGAAAGGCGGCCAAAGGAGGTGTTGGCTTTGGGGATGACCAGCGAGATATACCTGCTGGAGCGAATGCTACGGGTGGGTGTTGTTATCGTGACCAGTGGGCTGAGATAAGGCGGAGCGTTACCTGGCATAGACTTATAGATGACCTGGAGCCAGTGGATCTGGCGACGAATATGTAGGGAGGGCCAGCGGACTAGAGCATACAGGTCGCAGTGGTGGGTGGAATAAAGGGCTTTGTGGACAAAATGGATGGCACTGTGATAGCAAACTGGATGCAGTCTAAATAGAGTATTGGAAGCTATTTTGTAAATGACATCGTTGAGGATCGGTAGGATGGTCAGTTTTATGAGGGTATGTTTGGCGGTGTGAGTGAAGGAGGCTTTGTTGCGAAATACGAAGCCGATTCTAGATTTAATTTTGGATTGGAGATGTTTAATATGAGTCTGGAAGGAGAGTTTACAGTCTAGCCAGACACCTAGGTATTTGTAGTTGTCCACATATTCTAAGTCAGAACCGTCCAGAGTAGTGATGCTAGTCGGGCGGGCGGATGGGTACAGGCAGCGAACGGTTGAAAAGCATGCATTTGGTTTTACTAGCGTTTAAGAGCAGTTGGAGGCCACGGAAGGAGTGTTGTATGGCATTGAAGCTCGTTTGGAGGTTAGTTAAGTGTCCAAAGAAGGGCCAGATGTATACAGAATGGTGTTGTCTGCATAGAGGTGGATCAGGTAATCACCCGCAGCAAGAGCGACATCGTTGATATATTGTAATGAAACAGCAGGGAGCAGGTTTCGAACCCTCGACCTTCAAGCCCGAAGTCCGGCGCGCTATCGACTGTGCCGCAAAAGCATGCTCGTCCGGCAGAGTCGATTTCCGCGCTTATAAACCCAGGGTCGTTACACTACTCCCTCCTTTCAAAGAGCGCGTCCTCGCGCTAGCTTGCGACTCAACGTCTTACAGGAACGCGCTCACCGGCCAAGCACACGCACTGTCGTGGATGCAAGGTCCGATCCCACTTCTGACACCAATGTAAAGAAACAGCAGGGAGCAGGTTTCGAACCCTCGACCTTCAAGTCCGAAGTCCAGCGCGCTATCGACTGTGCCGCAAAAGCGTGCTCGTCCGGCAGAGTCGATTTCCCCGCTTATAAACCCAGGGTCGTTACAATATAGAGAAAAGAGTCGGCCCGAGAATTGAACCCTGTGGTAGGTATAAAGTGTAAGTATAAATATAAGTAGACATGCAATCATAATTGACTGTAGAGCATATAAAGCAACCACAAGCTACTGGTTGTTGAAAACACTTATCACGGGATTGACGAATTTCTGGTCAAGGGCTGTCCATTTAAAATTAATTCCTTCCTCTTAATTACACTGCTAGTGTAAACTCGTTATGACACGTCATCAGAAGTGTCCACTTAATTTGAGTGCTGAGGGTGTTTGGAATGCAGCCAAGGTTTTACGTTTTGGCGGACTTTTCTTAGCAGATGTACAATCATCGGAATGTAATTATGGGGGGGGGGGTTTCAGGCCCCGAAGTGAACATAATTGTACACGGGCAAACTCGATCAAAAACGGCTGAGGGGCTTATGTTGCGAACTTCCCTTGCTTGGCTAATCGTTTGGACCGACGGTCATCGCGGGGATTCCCCCAGGGCATAAAGCGAGGGTTGTAGACGAGGGTGTTGAGTTTTAAACGTTAATGCAGTTCTTCAGAAAATGGGCGCGGCTTCAAGTTTTCAGAGTTGATGAAAATTGCGGAAAATATGCAGCTAAAGTCCGACGAGCGGACACATTCATTGTTTGAACTATGACAAATGTTTAAAAAAATGCTGAGCAATGTAATAAAGTAATGACTTTTCGAATACATTACGTTACACGTTAGGTTGGGTGCTTAAATGCTTGGATAAACCCTACTCCTCCGACAGAACTTGTGTGCTCTCAACGTTCCAAGAGCGAAACGCTCGCACAAGCTGATTGCTCTGGATTTACGAGCGCACTCTGGCACTCCAGATTGAATTTACAATTACACCCGAAATTGTAAATTGTTTAGCTAGACAGTTGTTATGCTAACAAGCTAGCAAGAGGTTGCATAGCAACAGCAACTTTCCGTAGACATGCGAAGCTCTAGTAAGCTCAACTGAAACGATCGTTTGTTTACAGTATACTAAAATAAACGAATGGTAAGTATTGTGTATATACTCATTAAGTATGTAGTATACAGTATGTTAGTATGGGTATTCGAACACAGCTATGGATTGTGTATGTGTGCCATTCAGAGAGTGAATGGGCAAGACAAACAATAAGTGCCTTTGAATGGGGTAGGGTAGTAGTATCCAGGTGCACTGGTTTGAGAGTGTCAAGAACTGCAACGCTGCTGGGGGTATTTTACGCTGAACAGCTTCCTATGTGCAACTCAATATTAGGAAGGTGTTCCTAATGTTTTTTTTACATTCTATGTACAGCATGTGTATATACTGCATCAGAAGTGTTTCTTAGTCCAAGACCAGGCTTAATTTGTGTTTGGGAAACTGGCCCTATAACTAAAGATGTAGAGAGAGTGCATTTGGAAAGTATTCAGACCAATTCACTTTTCCCACATTTTGTTACAGCCTTATTCTAAAATGGATTAAATAGTCCTCCCCTTCAATCTACACACAATACCCCATAATAAAGGAAAAACAAGTTCAGACATTTTTCATATATATATATATATATAGGGAAAGGGTCTGAATACTTATTTAAATGTGTATTTAAATAAGTATTCAGACCCTTTCTTTACTTTGTTGCACCTTTGCTAGCAATTACAGCTTTAAGTAATATTTTGGTATGACGCTACAAGCTTGGCACACCTGTATTTGGGGAGTTTCTCCCATTCTTCCCTGCAGGTCCTCTCAAGCTCTGTCAGGTTGGATGGGGAGTGTTGCAGCACATCCATTTTCAGGTCTCTCCAGAGATGTTGATCAGGTTCAAGTCCGGGCTCTAGCTGGACAACTCAAGGACATTCAGAGACTTGTCCCGAAGGCACTCCTGCGTTGTCTTGGATGTGTGCTTAGGGTCGTTGTCCTGTTGGAAGGTGAACCTTCGCCCCCAATCTGGAGCAGGTTTTCATCAAGGATCTCTGTACTTTGCTCTGTTCGTTTTTACCCTCGAGCCTGACTAGTCTCCCAGTCCCTGCTGCTAAAAAAACATCCCCACAGCATGATGCTGTCAACACCATGCTTCACCGTACAGACGGTGCAGTGGTTGGAAAAAGTACCCAATTGTCATACTTGAGTAAAGGTAAAGATGGCTTAATAGAAAATGACTAAAGTAAGTCATTCAGTAAAAGTCTAAAAGTATTTGGTTTTAAATATACTTAAGTATCAAAAGTAAAAGTATACATAATTTCTTACATTAAGCAAACCAGCCGGCACCATTTTCTTTTCTTTTTTACGGCTAGCTAGGGTATGCCCCTGGCTATCCATGGGGGAAAAAAACACACTGACATTTACAAACAATGCATTTGTGTTTGGTGAATCTGCCAGATCAGAGGCAGTAGAGATGAGCAGGAATGTTCTCTTGATAAGTGTGTGAATTGGAACATTTTCCTGTCCTGCTAAGCATTCAAAATGTAATGAGTACTTTTGGGTGTCGTGGAAAATGTATGGAGTAAAAAGTACATTATTTTCTTTAGGAATGTATTGAAGTAAAAGTTGTCAAATATAAATACAAAAAAACCTACTTAAGTAGTATTTTACACCAATGGGATGGTGCCAGGTGTCCTCCAGATGTAACGCTTGGCATTCTCCCCCGATTGCTGTTTGGCAGGGCGGCCAGCTCTAGGAAGAGTCTTGGTGGTTCCAAACTTCTTCCATTTATGAATGATGGAGCCCACTGTGTCCTTGGGGACCTTCAATGCTGCAGAAATGTTTTGGTACCCTTCCCCTGATCTGTGCCTCGACACAATCCTGTCTCGGAGCTCTACGGACAATTCCTTCGACCTCATGGCTTGGTTTTTGATCTGACATGCACTGTCAACTGTAGGACCTTTTTATATAGACAGGTGTGTGTGCCTTTCCAAATCATACCCAATCAATAGAATTTACCACAGGTGGATTCCAATCAAGTTGTAGAAACATCTCAAGGATGATCAATGGAAACAGGATGCACTGGAGCTCAATTTCGAGTCTCCTAGGAAAGGGTCTAAATACTTATGTAAATAAGGTATTTCAGTTTTTTTATTTGTAATACATTTGCTAAAATGTCTAAACCTGTTTTAGCTTTGTCATTATGGGGTATTGTGTGTAGATTGAGGATAAAAAAAGGTTTAATCCATTTTAGAATAAGGCTGTATTGTGAAAAAGTGAAGGTCAAAATACTTTTCCGATGTCCAGACTGTCTAATGGCACAAGGCTTTCCCTCCTCTCCCCTCTACCCCAACAGGTTCCCAATCATTTAATCTGGCTCATCTTTTTCTATTGGTTTTTCCACTCTTCCATGAACTTCGTAGCTGAGCTGATGCGGTTCGGCGACAGGGAGTTTTACCAGGACTGGTGGTAAGTGGATGACGATTCCCAGTTAGCCTTGCGTTATTTGTGCAGTGATACCATGTGAATTGTGCCATCTGTTTGGATTACATGTAGTGCTAGATGTAATGGTAAAGTAGCTTAGTCAAAACTCTTCTAAATAAAGGATTTTTTTACTTCAAGAATGAGGCTGCCCTGCGCCTCCTTCCCTCCATATCATGTACAGTAGTGACTAGATATTGAACTGCAACTTTGTCTCTGACCGAGTCACTTGTTGTTTTGCAGGAACTCTGAGACGGTCACTTATTTCTGGTCTAACTGGAACATTCCTGTGCACAAGTGGTGCCTCCGGTGAGTAGGAGTTGAAGAAATAAACATTGTGATTGGAACAATACCACCTCCTACAGTACTGACTTTGTGTGTGTTGTGAGTTGTATACAGTAAGTCCTGTAAACTTGTGACATTATAGCAGTTTTTAAGATGGCTATAAACAACGCTCTTGGTTATTGTCTACAGTTCCCAACTAATAAATAATTTATTTTCATCTCTTGTACTCCACAGCCACTTTTACAAGCCTCTCATGAGGAGAGGTGTGAATAAGTGGATCGCTCAAACAGCCATCTTCCTGGTCTCCGCCTTCTTTCACGAGGTTTGTGTGGGTGGCTGTGATTTGTGATGCCATCTAACACTCTGGGCGTGTTCGACATTGCAGCCGACTGACTGATCTACATAAATAACTACTCGGGCTCCCGAGTGGTGTAGCGGTCTAAGGCACTACATCTCAGTGCAAGAGGTGTCACTACAGTCCCTGGTTCGAATCCAGGCTGTATCACATCCGGCCTTGATTGTGAGTCCCATAGGGTGGCGCACAATTGGCCCAGTGTCATCCGGGTTTGGCCGGGGTAGACGTCACTGTAAATAAGAATTTGTTCTTAACTGACTTACCTAGTTAAAGGTTCAATATTATTTGTAGATCAGTCAGTCACAATTTACCCATGATATATATTATGGTTTTGATCCTCTCCAACATGGCCACTGACTCATAGTTTCACACTTGACTTAATCTGATGGCGTACATGTCAGTGTTTTTAAAGGCTGCATCGATTTGATAATCTTCCTCTCTCTTTTCAGTACTTGGTGAGCGTTCCTCTGAAAATGTTCCGACTGTGGGCGTTCATGGGCATGATGTCTCAGGTCAGAAACCCTTTCCTAAAAACAAAATGTATTTTTATAATCAAACAGTGGGTTTGACAACATGGTCCTCTGTTAATGGTTATACGCACATTTTAAAGCAGGTGGTTTTAGATTTTTCAATGATTGCCTCAACTTTTCTTTCAGATTCCACTCGCCTGGTTCGTCGGCCGCTTCCTGAGAGGTAACTATGGCAATGCGGCAGTCTGGATCTCGCTCATCATTGGCCAGCCCATCGCCGTACTGATGTACGTCCACGACTTCTACGTATTACATTACGTGTCACAATCATGAGCAGTTGGCCGCAAGCAGAGGAGCAATATATTATACTAAATAAGGAAAAATGTAAATGTTTATTTTGAAAGGGAAATGTTTTATATGAAGCTCGACTGATTAGTAAGAATGTACTACAAAAAGTTCTTGGCCTTCAGATGCCATTTCTCGAATGCACTGATACACTAGAGACACTTGGCTCTCGTCCTGTCATGTGCAATTGTTGTGAACCACTGCCCTGCCAAAGCTACAGAACATTTGTATGCCTTTTCTCTGTTTCTTACTTTAATAGTCTACAACTATGAAGATCAATGCAAAAAACTCTACAATACCTGTCAAAGTTTTGGACACACCTACTCATTCAAGGGTTTTTCCTTTATTTTTACTATTTTCTACATTGTAGAATATTAGTGAAGACATCAAAACTAATAACACATGGAATCATGTAGTAACCAAAAAAGTGTTAAACAAATCAAAATATATTTGAGATTCTTCAAAGTAGACACTTTTTGCCTTTGACAGCTTTGCACACTATTGGCATTCTCTCAACCAGCTTCACCTGGAATGCTTTTCCAACAGTCTTGAAGGAGCTCCCACATATGCTGAGCACTTGTTGGCTGCTTTTCCTTCTCTCCGGTCCAACTCATCCCAAACTCTCAATTGGGTTGAGGTCGGGTGATTGTGGAGGCCAGGTCATCTGATGCAGCACTCCATTCTCCTTGGTCAAATAGCCCTTACACAGCCTGGAGGTGTGTTAGGTCATTGTCCTCTCGAAAAACAAATGATAGTCCCACTAAGCGCAAATCAGATGGGATGGTATATCGCTGCAGAATTCAGTGGTAGCAATGCTGGTTAAGTGTGCCTTGAATTCTAAATAAATCAGACGGTTTCACCCGCAAAGCACCATCACACCACCACCTCCATGCTTCACCCAAGCAAGCCTCTTCTTCTTATTGGTGTCCTTTAGTGGTTTCTTTGCAGAATTTCTTTAACTTTTAACCATGCACACCTGTTAATTGAAATGCATTCCAGGTGACTACCTCATGAAGCTGGTTGAGAGAATGCGAAGTGTGCAAAGCTGTCAAGGCAAAGGGTGGCTACTTTGAAGAATCTCATAACATATTTCAAATATATTAACACTTTTTTTGGTTACTACGTTATTCCATAGTTTAGATGTCTTCACCATTATTCAACAATGTAGTAAAAATAAAAACCCTGAAATGAGTAGGTGTCCAAAATTGACTGGTACTGTACACCTATCGATATGCTGTTTATCATGGCTTTGATTATTTCATGATCTGAGTATTAAGTTGTGTATTTCATGTGGCTGCAGTAATAACCAGTTAAATGTTTGGGTGAACTATCCCTTTAATCTGTTTGCACTAAAATGCATGGTGTTTTCCAAGAAATTAGTGCTCTTTGAATGTATCCGCTAAAGGAACATGGTCCTCGTAAAATAAGTTGGGTGTTTTATTTGCCAATAGACATCTCATTATAAATAAATGGTGATCCAAACAGTAACAAACACAGTATGCATTTATATTTGCACTTCAAGTATACTCGTGACAAAGGTTCATTGAACTCATCTAGTTTCAATATGACATGTCTATACATGCTTTTCTTCAGCAAATATCTTACTGGTGCCTGACATCTCTACATGAGCCACAAACCAAATCGAGCCTGCATTTCACTTGTTTTACTTACTCCAAAGTGCTTAGTATTTTTTTCCTCCGGCTTCTATTGTCATGTGTTGTAGGAAATAAATATTGCGTGACTTCAGTTTGTTTTTGTACATGTTATTTTCATTCAGGACAGTTGTAAGAAATAATATGCTTCTATCCTCACCAAGTTAAAACAGAATGTATTATTTTGTTAATTTACAATTTCAACCCAAGTGTGTTTGATGGGCAGGTAATAGGTATTTTTAAAGCCTCAACATGTGACATTTGATAAATATTGTAATCTAATTTAAGTCCCATCTAGCAGGTGACATTTTCCCAGCACAGTCAGATTGGGTAAGTAGGTGAGGGCACGTTGTTTTCCATGCGGCTCCTATCACTTAGGAGACTGTTTCAGAACATGGCGTGTGTTTTATGTTTCTTTCATGTTCTCTGTGCTAAGAGTTTTGTAACAGATGCTGTCACTGCACAAGTTAAATAAAATCCTGCCTGTGGAACTGGAACCTGGCTATTTGTTTTCTTGTATGTAATAACCATGAGCTTACACTGACCAGTGCTTGTCAATCATTCTGAGGGTTTTCTCAGAATTGCAGATGTTCATGCTAAACAAAAAAACTGTGCATACAAAATGTTTATTGTGCAGAGAAAACAATCGCATGGTTCCAAAGCAAAAACATTACAACAAATGTAGACTATCTGCAAATATAATATTCACATCTGGAATGGGGAGGAGAATCGATTCAGCTGCCTTACTGCTGGAAAGAAACGTGTCAATTAGCTACAAGAACTGCAACAGATATTGTACTTTGACAGATCTTGCTCATTCTTTGAGATGCATACGAGACAGTGTTTGTATCCCTATATAGTGCACTACTTTTGCTCTATGGGCCTTGGTCAAAAGTAGTGCACTATAAAAGGAATAGGGAGAAACAGTCTGAGCTGTAAGCCTATATGACAACTGGCATGGACATTATTTGTACTCACCTTTGCTTTGTTCTGAACGGGTAGATAAAGTTTGAACTCCGCAGGGAGCTCATCTTCTGAGTACAGTCTGTCAGAGAAGTACACTCTCCGTATGCGGCAGTTTGCATGGATCTGGAACAAAAACACAGGCAAGGTATTGCAATATCGTATCTTGTCCAGAACATACCCTTACTGATATTTTAAAGCGTGGGGGAGAGAACTCAATATACATTAAAATGACTAAGACCAAATAGAAACATTGTAGAAATAATGGACCAACATTTCTACCATTTCACTAACAATCACCAAAATTACTTTAAAAATGGGGTGTCAAAGTGTGTATTACAGTAACAATGAGTTCAGTATCTTATTATTCCTCCACACACATTTGATGTAAGAGCTAGCCTGGTCCCAGATCTGTGTGTGCTGTCTCACCAACTCCTATGGTCACCAAACTTGCCATGGCAATGACCATAAGAGTCGGCAAGGCAGCACAAAGATCTGGGACCAGACTAGGTAAGAGATCCGTATATTGCATCTTGGACCATGACCCTACCCTGGTCCATGAGCCTTTCTGACTGACCTGTACGCGGAGTGTCTCGATGTAGTTGGTGCCATAGGCCCGCCGTGTGAAGTCAGACAGGTTAAACTGGATCTGGTTCCAGCCGTCGTCCAGCCTCATGGGCATGGTACAGATGAAGGGTTTCACCCGAGTGGTGCTCTGGTAGTTACTGGCCCGGAACCGCCTCCTCACATTCTTGTCATCCAACACCTGGGATTGTATTAAAACTTTCAGGTTTCAAACTGCATACTGCCTCCAGCTCCTTGCAAAGTTGTGTGTGATGCACTGATGAAGCCAGCCTTCCATTGGCGTTTGATGCCGCATTCAAAACAACTGGGAACTCTGAAATATCCAACCTCCGACTTCAGTGCGTTCTGGGAACTGGGAAAAAATAAAAAAGCTCTGACTGGGAAAAATAGTTTTGACCGGTCATCTAACTCGGAATTCCAACTCAGGAACTTGGGCCTAGAGCTCCGACTTTCCGACCTGAAGATCACTGACATGATTTGAACTCGTATTTTTCAGAGTTCCCAGTTGTCTTGAAAGAATCACAAGATGCTTCAGCAGTAGCTCTTGCAATATCTGACATATTTTCCACTCAAAGGCGCTACAGTGGGGGAAAAAAGTATTTGATCCCCTGCTGATTTTGTACGTTTGCCCACTTACAAAGAAATGATCAGTCTATCATTTTAATAGTAGGTTTATTTGAACAGTGAGAGACAGAAGAATAACAACAAAAAAATCCAGAAAAACACATGTCAAAAATGTTATAAAATGATTTGCATTTTAATGAGGGAAATAAGTATTTGACCCCTCTGCAAAACATGACTTAGTACTTGGTGGCAAAACCCTTGTTGGCAATCACAGAGATCAGACGTTTCTTGTAGTTGGCCACCAGGTTTGCACACATCTCAGGAGGGATTTTGTCCCACTCCTCTTTGCAGATCTTCTCCAAGTCATTAAGGTTTCGAGGCTGACATTTGGCAACTCGAACCTTCAGCTCCCTCCACAGATGTTCTATGTGATTAAGGTCTGGAGACTGGCTAGGCCACTCCAGGACCTTAATGTGCTTCTTCTTGAGCCACTCCTTTGTTGCCAAGGCCGTGTGTTTTGGGTCATTGTCATGCTGGAATACCCATCCACGACCCATTTTCATAGCCCTGGCTGAGGGAAGGAGGTTCTCACCCAAGATTTGACGGTACATGGCCCCGTCCATCGTCCCTTTGATGCGGTGAAGTTGTCCTGTCCCCTTAGCAGAAAAACACCCCCAAAGCATAATGTTTCCACCTCCATGTTTGACGGTGGAGATGGTGTTCTTGGGGTCATAGGCAGCATTCCTCCTCCTCCAAACACGGCGAGTTGAGTTGATGTCAAAGAGCTCCATTTTGGTCTCATCTGACCACAACACTTTCACCAGTTGTCCTCTGAGTCATTCAGATGTTCATTGGCAAACTTCAGACGGGCATGCATATGTATTCTTGAGCAGGGGGACCTTGCGGGCGCTGCAGGATTTCAGTCCTTCACGGCGTAGTGTGTTACCAATTGTTTTCTTGGTGACTATGGTCCCAGCTGCCTTGAGATCATTGACAAGATCCTCCCGTGTAGGTCTGGGCTGATTCCTCACCGTTCTCATGATCATTGCAACTCCACGAGGTGAGATCTTGCATGGAGCCCCAGGCCGAGGGACATTGACAGTTCTTTTGTGTTTCTTCCATTTGCGAATAATCGCACCAAATGTTGTCACCTTCTCACCAAGCTGCTTGGCGATGGTCTTGTAGCCCATTCCAGCCTTGTGTAGGTCTACAATCTTGTCCCTGACATCCTTGGAGAGCTCTTTGGTCTTGGCCATGGTGGAGAGTTTGGAATCTGATTGATTGCTTCTGTGGACAGGTGTATTTTTTACAGGTAACAAGCTGCGGTAAGGAGCACTCCCTTTAAGAGTGTGCTCCTAATCTCAGCTCGTTACCTGTATAAAAGACGCCTGGGAGCCAGAAATCTTTCTGATTGAGAGGGGGTCAAATACTTATTTCCCTCATTAAAATGCAAATCAATTTATAACATTTTTGAGATGCGTTTTTCTGGATATTTTTGTTGTTATTCTGTCTCTCACTGTTCAAATAAACCTACTATTAAAATTATAGACTGATCATTTCTTTGTAAGTGGGCAAACGTACAAAATCAGCAGGGGATCAAATACTTTTTTCCCCCACTGTATATCTGTATGCTGTAAGCATGTGATAAATAATATGCATACAAATATAATATGCATACAAATACTGTACACACCCGCCAATTTAATTCCACAAAATGATGCAAATTAATCTATAGACTGATAAGCATGACCAGTCAAATGTATTTATATCGACTGGTATTTACACCAATGAATAAGATAAATGATTATTTTGCAATGGGATTTTTTCTTATTCTCCTGGACAATTGACCAGCAGCAAATGTTATTTATCGCTTTTCCCCAAAAAATTGCATCTGACAAAAGCAGTCTATTACCGGCTAACGGAAACCTATTAAGACTTGATTAAAATAATTATAATACAATAAAGCACAGCTTTCATGATTGTACAGATGCAATGGCTCTGATTGTTGACTTGGATGATAACCTACCTGGACTTCAAAGGTGAAATACTTCTTCAAATTCTTTATGATCATAACCAAAAACGGGAGTTTGATGCCAAGTGTCTTCTTCGGGTCTGCCGGACAAGTGATGTAGGTTGTGCTGTTGAATTTAAGGACACATGGTTGGATGTAGTTGACTAAAGAAGAGATGCACAAACAGCAGACCTGCCAAAACGGGCTATGAAGATGGAACAAGCTTACCTGACATTTGTACCCTCCACTTCAAGCACCAGCGACTGAATGTCGTTGTCTGTAATCCGCTTTATATGGCCGTTCCTGACCTGTAACAGCACAAGCAACCGTTTGTAATGGGTTAGCTAGCTTGTACTAGCTAACGTTACTACTTTTAAGAAATGTGTGTGATTATTGAATGTGAACCCAGGAAAATAAGGGAAGCCCTGGAGAACTAATGGATATCTAACCAAGCTAATAAACAAACGTTAGCTTGCTAGCTAAGCCTTGATTAAGACAGTATGATTATGACAATACTGTAACATTGCTGTCAAATCTGAGCTAAAACAAGACGTCCTAGTGCTAGCTAAACACAGGGCAGTTTGAGGAACACAAAACCAGCTAACGTTAGCAAACTAGCTTATAGGTTTCTATTGCCATTGTCATGAGTAAGCTGGTTAGTTAGATGGCTAACGTTAGTTGCTTGCTCCCTGGAGCTTAGCACCATACCAAGCCCTGCTCTTTAGCTACCTAGCTAGCAAGCCGATGTCAAATTTGCTAGTTAGCAAGCTAATTTATGCGTAGGCTTGTGTAAGTCGTTGCTTACCTTTTTATCCCATATCTGAAGAGGTTTGCTCCCAATGCTATACAAGATAGATAGGAATCCACTTTGAAAGGTGTTTTTAAACATTTGCGCGTTTATAACACCGTCTCATCCACATCTGTTGTTACTAGTAACGTTACTTGTTGCTGATGTTACTTTAGTTTACTTGATTGATATTTTGCCTCAACTTCAAGTTCCGTGTGGCACAAAATAATGGTCATTCGTTCCGCCTAGCCAAACGACAAAAAAGAAAAGCGTCTTACATGAAAAGGAACTTCAGAAACCCCTCAATGTTACTAGTAATAAAGTATGCCGTCCAGCCCCACTGTCTATCTCCAGCAATATGAACAATGCCCTTGTTCGCTGTCTCCCCTTCTGCTATTTTTGAGTTGCTATGAAACGCAAGGCGTTTCACTTAGGACTTAATTGTTGACGCATATCAGTTACTATGGTAACACAAAGCTTTGGCGGGGATAACTGATGATGGTTTGCAACATTGTAACCTTATAATATAGCTCAATGACTGTATCACCATGCCAATTTCTACAAAGATTATTGCAACATTGTAACACCGTGTCACCCCCCCAACAAAAAATTATTGCAACCTCTGAATAAACAATGCTTATTGTTTTTTTTGTATTAGCCATGAAATAAAACAAATGATGTATTCTTCTAATCACAGGTGAAGGTTAAGTATGTGTTCTACTAACACAGACACAGGATGAGGATGAGGAAATGGAGGAGGAACAGTAAACTACCAAAAGGAGTTTACTAAAGCGCGTAGGCCTATCAGAGCTCTATGGTCATAATCATCATGTTTAGCCTACAAAATAGAGGGAAAAGTGGGGTTCTTGGCTAGTCTACAGACGAATCCAAGGTAACAAGAGCACAAAGGCGGAGTTATAAAAGTTTAACTAGTGGTGGATAGGGGCGGTGGATTTTCCCATGTTGGAGTTAACGGAATGCTGGTTATTATACCTCATACAAAGACGGGGAAACTTGAAGCACACATTCTACAATCAGAATGCTAATTTCGAATTACACCTGCCACGAGGACATAGCTTTTAACCACGCGCAATAAGAAAAAACAATATTCTCATTAGATGTACTAGTGTAAATTGTGCATTTAAAAAACGAATGGTAGCCTATGTAAAAGATGTCTGAGACATGTTCAGTCAACTCTGGGTCCAGCCAGCGACTCTTGCAGCTGTCTCTGAAGGGTGAATGGATTGCGCTCGAGCAGACAATCAAAGGGTTGGACAAGGGAGACCCAGAACTGACCGTAATCGATGAGGTAAATGGTTGTGGTTGTTTTTTTAAATAAACTGGGTTTTTTACCGGTTTATTATTATGATGTGCATCTGTATGATATGTAATGAAGGGTGGGACTTCGGTAAAGTCAATACATACAATTAGCTTAATGTTAATCAAATATATTTGGGCTATTAATTTATATATATATATATATTTATAGCCTACACATATTTGTGGGCTATAAAGAAAGATATGATTATTAGTATCTTAAAACCAGCATAATTTGCCAACATAATTTTTTTGGGGAAAAAATATATGCAACATTTTTATTTCAAGCATATCAAATAATTTATTTGAATTATGAAATGTTGGTGGATAGCTATTTGATACTATTGAGTCAGCTAATGAGATAGATATGGTTGATTCTTCTCTTTTCCAGGAGTCTGGCTTCAGTCTCCTGATGATTGCAGTGAGGGAGAACCGCCTGTCTGCAGTAGACAGACTACTGGAGTTAGGAGGCAGCCCTAGTGAAAGGACAAAGGTAAGAAATTACTCAAACTGGAAAGTGTTAATGATGATGAGGATGATGATGGACTGATCCAAGGGCAGCAGTCGGATTGTTTCCGACTGCTGTAAGCATATACCATAACGATGATGGACTGATCCAAGGGCAGCAATTCGACTGCTGTAAGCATATACCGTAACACCGTGATAAACTCATTGTAAAATTACATTGCAGGATGACTCCCAAGTTTATTTCCAGGCTACATATTAAGAAACAACTATGTAAGTATGCACCACTATTCTCATTCTAACTGGACACGAGGGTAGTGCAGAGGACTAGTGGGTAATGGGGTAGATCATAGGAATAGAATTGGTGGTATTGCTATTAGAACTCTATCTGTGGGGTAGATCAGGGTTGCTTCTGAGCTAAAGGTTGTTGGCAGAGGAGTGGGCGTACTGGCGGCACTGACCTTTACAGTAGAGACACTCACTAGGCATCTCTTCTGGGTCCTATTCTATTGCATTTATGATCCAGCTGGGCACAGCGAGTCACAATCAAAACAACACAATGATGAGAATGACAAAACAATAATTTGGTGTTCTATATCTCCTCATGAATAGCCAAACTTTTGGAAAATTACATTTTTTCACACATTTTATTTTTGTGGTGGAACAGGGATAGTAGGAACCTCCAGAATGTGTGATATAATATCTGCAGCCTCCCTTATTAAATAACGCACACTGCCATAAAGTGGTGACATAACTAGACAGACTAATCATTTCAGTAGGTGTTTTTCTCCCCATGTTCACTATAAAATAAATGATGTCACGTGTACAGCAGCTGTGATAGGCAGTAAAAATCTATGAAATCTTGAGCATTGAAGCAGATTGAGCACAAAAGCAGTTGAATATCTAAAAATACCATAGGCCTACTGACAGTGGGAATTGTTCCTTTATTGGGTGACATTTTTTAAAGCTTGTTTAGGAAAGTAGACTGCCCTTCCCACAGCGTCCACATACAATACTGCTTTATATGGCAATATTAACTCTTTGGAATTAGGATGATGTAGGCTACACAATTTTGTTGTTTATTTAAAGCTTTTATTTTAAGCATCCTGTTGACTTTTTCCCAAAGACAGAATGGGTTTTTCTGCTGATTACTTAGCCTGATTACAGATTTGTCTGCCGTCTTGTCCACTCCTATGGTAAACACCATAGACAGATCTGGGATCAGGCTGAGTAATCAGCAGAAAAACACATTCTTTCTTGTGGGAAAAAGTAAACATGATGCTTTTATTAGGTTATTTGTTTTTTTAAAGAACATTTTGTTTATCCTCTTGCCGATTCCTTAGGTAAATAGCGCAGACAGATCTGGGATCAGGCTAAGACTGACTGATGCCTAACAAATTCACCCCTCAATAAACTTAGTCAATCAGGATTTGCAAGTGTTTCATTGTTGGCCATTCATTGTGTTTAGCCTGATTGCAGACTTCAGGGTTACTCATGTGCTATGCCAGGCTGCCAGTGGCAGTAGCCATGACTTTAACCAGCCATAAGAGATAATCAAAGGCTCTTTTATAGACCTTTGCTGCCCAGATGGCTGACCGAGCAAGACATAATTAGCTGTAGCTTACCATAGGGAAAAATAGGAAATTATGAATCATTATAAAGGTTTACTGTATGCATCATAGTCTCCATTGTAAAGTCCCGGGCATGTTTCTATTTAGTATGAGCTCAAGTGTTGTATTTTCCGATAAATTTGCTCCCGGGTTCAGTTCATTTCATATTTTCATTTGATGCGTTATAGTTTATGATTGTAGTCTATTGTTGCTGTTCTACCCTAATGTTTCCACTTCAGCTCAAACCTACAATCCATGGAAACCCTTACTGACTTATGACTTATGGGGGAATTTAATGGTGTGCAAATGCAATCTCTCCACTCTATGCACAAAACCACCAGAAGTCTGGATTTAAGCCTGTAGCAATTTATTTTCATTGTATCTAGTGAAGCCACTTAAAACATTAATCATTGGTAGATATATTGGTAGATATATTGGTAGACATATTGGTAGATATATGGGTAGATATATTGGTAGACATATTGGTAGATATAGTGATAGACATATTGGTAGACATATTGGTAGATATATTGGTAGATATAGTGATAGATATATTGGTAGGCATATTCTGCAATTGGAATACAGTACATTACTATCATTCTCACTTTGCACAGTAGGCCTAGTCTGCAGCCAGCATGGCTAGGCCAAAACAAAGATCACATTTCCTGTAGGACTGCAGGATTACTTTTATTCAACTTATTTTTGTTCATTTTAATTCTTTTTTTAAATGCTTAATATCTTGGCATAATGTATTTGGCAATGTAGCCCAAAAAGTTGATGGTCCAAATAGCATCTGAGTCTAATATTTGCACAATTGACTCATTATTTATTTACACATCTTGACATCTTGACCAGAGCCCCATGCTATCTTAATTTGAACAGTTTCTCACAGCAGGACAATTATCCTGCAGCAACAGGAAATGTGAATTATCCATTATAATTAATTTAAATTTTTGTAGGGGTTGATACATTTTTAGATAGGATAAATCAATTCTGACTTTTTAAACTGGAAATTACAAACTTTCGAAGGGTTTTTTAAACCTTGAATACACTACAATTTGCATTACCTGCATTATTCTGTGACAACAGAGTGATCAAATTAAGATAGTACATCTGTAAGCAGAGACTTAATAAATGGTTTGTCCTAGTCGGTCCAGTAAACACTGTGTGTGCTGAGACATTAATCCCTTGTCCCTTGCAGTAGTGTGTGCAGATGTGCACAGCCCACAGCCCTGTCTGGAATGATTTAGAGCCGTTTGTCTGAGGCCAGAGAGCCAGAGAGCCAGAGAGCCAGCAGAGAACGTCTGATCTGAGAGGGTTTCTCTCGGGGTTTGGCAGTCTCGTCCCGTTGGGGTGGCAGAATGCAACGTCTGACCATGCCAACGTGTGTGTGTGTGTGTGTGTGTGTGTGTGTGTGTGTGTGTGTGTGTGTGTGTGTGTGTGTGTGTGTGTGTGTGTGTGTGTGTGTGTGTGTGTGTGTGTGTGTGTGTGTGTGTCTGAACATGCCAGCGTGTTCCCGCGCTGCGGTGCTTCTGGAATACTGTGTAGCCAATGGATGAGGAGGAAGCCAGAGAGGTTATTAACAGAGAGAGAGAGACGGACTACTTGTGTCAGTCGGAATACGTAGACTCTGGAGAGCAGGAATGTGAGGTTACAGACTCTTTAATGAGAGAAGGGCTGTCCCACAGTTCACTTTTTACAGTCTCTGTGTCACTTCCTAAAATCTTTGTTTTTATCCTGTCATTTTCTGGCCATTCTTTATGTTAGTTCAAAGATAGTTCTTATTCATTATTGAGTCGTTCTGTCCTTTATATAGAATATTTAGCTTCTCACCATTGCGCTGGTGTGTAACAAAGAATTTACTCTATATGAATTATGGCACTGGTAGAAAATCAGTCATGCTGTCAATTTTTTCCACACTGTTTGACAAGTTGTGTGTTTCCAAACATACTTTAATACTTTAATAAGCTTGCTACAATATGCATTTTTTTATGTGGAGCCAAGAAGTATTTTTACTGGGTCTCTTCAGTTAGAGAGAGGATGTATTTTGTAGATCATCATACATACACTCTTAGAAAAAAAAGGGCCATCTAGAACCAAAAAGGGTTCTTTGGTTGTTCCCATAGGAGAACCCTTTGAAGAACCCCTTTTGGCTCCAGGTAGAACCCTTTCCACAGAGGGTTTTACATGGAACCAAAAAGGGTTCTACCTGGAACCAAAAAGGGTTATCCAATGGGGACAGCTGCAGGACCCTTTTGGAACGTTTTTTGTAAGAGTGTACACGTAGCTAGCTTTCACACTGCTCCTCCTCTCCTTCTTTTTGTTGGCATGGCCTCATTGGAGTCCTTTCCAACTCGGTAAGTATTGGTATTTACTCTCAAACAAGGCTATTGTTGCACCCCAACAGAGCACTTACATTTCAGATTTGGACAGAAGTAAAACATTTGATAATAAAAATATAAAAATGATAGGTGGCTTGTGAAATATCTCATGGCCGGGTTGCAGACTGTCCTAAGGATTTTCTCTGTGGTGTGCCTCAATGTGAGGTTACAGACGTTATACATTACTCCACAAAGCAGCATGGGTAAAAAATGCTTCCCTCATAGAAAAACTGTAATCCCAGACTGATGGATTGGTGGCTGCAACCACATCTGCACTCGTTTGAGCAACTCTGAATCACATTATAGACTGATCATCATACTTCAATCATACATTAAGTCAGACTGCACAATGGAAGGATAATATTTACTGAGACCTGGCATGATCTTAAATGCAAATTAGGGTGGTGTGTGTGTGTGTGTGTGTGTGTGTGTGTGTGTGTGTGTGTGTGTGTGTGTGTGTGTGTGTGTGTGTGTGTGTGTGTGTGTGTGTGTGTGCGTGTGTGTGTGTGTGTGTGTGTGTGTGTGTGTGTGTGTGTGTGTGTGTGTGTGTGTGTGCGCGCAGTCTGAGCTAATCATCAATCTGCAATAATGATATTATGTTCGGCCAGAATTGACTATGTAGTCTCTCTGTTTGTGTCCTATAGGATGGCAGGACTGCATTGCATGTAGCTGCAGCACACTCCAAGGAAGACATTGTGAAGCTCCTGGTCAGAAAGGCAGATCCTGACTCACTAGGAGGGGTAGGTTGTCTCTAGCCCCAGTGTAAGCCTCTTTGTATTCTTTATTCTATATTGAATACATTTTATTTTATTCTATTCCATTCTCAATCTCACCCTTCTACTTTTACCTCCAAACCTATTCCCCCAGACATTGTGCTAAGGACAGCCCAGAGAGGATAGCATTTCTAAACAGGCCTGTGGTTTGGCTTACTTGGCCCTTTTTTCTCCTCAGTGGTAACTGAAAACTGCTATTATTTGTGTAAGTTTTGGCCGAGCTGACCTGTTATGACATCCTGAGTCTGTCTGACGGACAGGAACCACTATGGGCTTAGAGGACACAAATGATAGCCTGGTATCTTCAATAGGATCAAACTGTCTAGTGGGGTTTTGATGACTAATCTATAAGGTGGTTTGTTATAGCAATGTCTGCCCATACAAACATCTGCAGGTATTCATAGTTTCTGTTAAGCAGAGGCCCAACTCAGCCAACACTATACAGCATGAAAAGATGATTTTACATAAAGTGAGAGAGAGACAGAGAGAAAGTGAGAGAGTGTGAGTGTGAGAGAGTGAAAGAGAGGGAGCGAGAGTGAGAGAGAGAGGAGAGAGAGAGAGAGAGAGAGAGAGAGAGAGAGAGAGAGAGAAAAGAAAGAAAGAGAAAGAAAGAAAGAAAGAAGAGAAAGAAAGAAAGAAAGAGAGAAAGAAAGAAAGAAAGAAAGAAAGAAAGAAAGAAAGAAAGAAAGAAAGAAAGAAAGAAAGAAAGAAAGAAAGAAAGAAAGAAAGAAAGAAAGTGAGACAGTGTGAGTGAGAGAGAGAGGGAGCGAGAGGAGAGAGAGAGAGAAAGTGAGAGAGTGTGAGTGTGAGAGAGGAGGGAGAGGAGAGAGAGAAGTGAGAGAGTGTGAGTGTGAGAGAGTGAGAGGGAGAGGGAGCGAGCGTGAGGGAGAGAGGAGAGAGAGGGAGAGAGAGGGAGAGAGAGAGAGAGAGAGAGAGAGAGAGAGAGAGAGAGAGAGATAGTGGGAGAAAGTGAGAGAGTGAGAGGGAGAGAGAGAAACAGAGAGAAATAAAGAAAGAGAGAAATGTGCTTGAGGTAATCTCCAGAGGAAGAAAAGAGCCATGGTGGTTCTTGGCTCACAGCCATCGTACAGACCCATATTCCCAAGGGTGCTGACAATCCTGGACTCTCTAAGGAAACTAGTGGTGGGAAAAGTGCAGTCAAAATAATCAGCTGTTTCCCATACAGACAAAAATACAGAAACTGTGAACCGAACTGAATAATCCCCCAGTGTGATCCAAAAAAATGCCAAGATGATGATGTTTAGATAAATAATTAATCAAGTGGACAAAATGTGTTGGACTCAGACGCATCTTTGACATGGATTTTGGCTACATCACCAAAACACATTCCTAGCCATATCGCAGGTTGACGTTTATTGTCATACGTCTTGCCTTGGAGGCAGACCTGAGCAAATTCCACTAGATGGGGTAGCTGCAAAGTCAAACTTGGCTATATTGTAAAAAGTCATGAAAACACAAATGAACTTTTTGGTCTTACTTTAAGGTTAGGGTTAGGCATTATGGTTAGCAGTGTGGTTAAGGTTATGGTTAAGGTTAGTGTTAGGTTTAAAATCAGATTTTAGGACTTTATGGCTGTGCCAGCTAGTGACCACTCTGTAGTGCTCCCTCCAGAACAAGATTCTTGACAAAAAAACACTAACCTGCAACCATATCCCTCATTCTGTCCTCTTTTCTTCATTATACCAGCCCAAGGACCAGCTGCCTCTCCACTTTGCTGCCTCCCGAGCTACCCCATCCCTCGGTACCATCCAGACACTGCTCAAATTCTCCAGCAAAGAGGCCCGGCTCGTACCAGACAAGGTAGGGTATCTGCCACATGATACCGCAGCGGGACGCACTCTTCTCCGCCCTCTCATCCATCACTTCTCACCTCATCCGTCAATCAAATGTATTACTGTGTGGTCTCGAATGACTGGAATAACCGACTGTGCTGCATATATAAGCTAAGCACAGGCTGTGTCCCAAGTGGCACTCTATTCCCTATATAGTGCACTACTTTTGACCAGAGCCCTATGGGCCCTGCCTATGGACCATGGTCAAAAGCAGTGCACTATATAGGGAATAGGGTGCCATTTCAGATGCACCCACTGATTTTCACAGTATATTATCTTTACCCTGAGGAGATTTTCTGGCTCTTGACTGTGCTGGGTTGCAGCTCACAGACAGTCATTGTTTCCATCTCTTTGTGTCTGTGTCCAGGATGGCTGCATTCCACTGCTCTTAGCCGTCGAAGCCGGGAATGTTGGAATCGTTAGGGAGCTCCTTGGAACTCTAGCTGAGCCTCAGCTTAGGGCTCAGAAAACAGTAAGAGCCAACTAAGGTGTCTGGGGTTACATGGTTTCATTTAGGAATAAGAACTATACTGTATATATAGCATTCATAATAATAGCTACCTAATGTTTTTTGTCAAATATTAAAGTAAAGGTTAAGGTTTTAAAATAAGTTAGAAGCTCTGGATAGGAAATCTGTGTAGGTAAAATGAATGGACAGTTACATAAATCAAAATTAATTTGATATTAGGTTAGACCAAAATATATGCATTGGCCCAAAATGTACAACTTATCGTGTACTTTACAAACAATCAAAGTACAGAAGTGCGTTGGATACACCCACGCATGTCACATAACACCAGTCTAGTGTTTATAACATTATGTCACATAACACCAGTCTAGTATGTATAACACTATGTCACATAACACCAGTCTAGTGTTTATAACACTATGTCACATAACACCAGTCAAGTGTTTATAACACTATGTCACATAACACCAGTCTAGCATGTATAACACTATGTCACATAACACCAGTCTAGTGTTTATAACACTATGTCACATAACACCAGTCTAGTGTTTATAACACTATGTCACATAACACCAGTCTAGTGTTTATAACATTATGTCACATAACACCAGTCTAGTGTTTATAACATTATGTCACATAACACCAGTCTAGTGTTTATAACACAGTCACATAACACCAGTCTAGTGTTTATAACATTATGTCACATAACACCAGTCTAGTATGTATAACACTATGTCACATAACACCAGTCTAGTGTTTATAACACTATGTCACATAACACCAGTCAAGTGTTTATAACACTATGTCACATAACACCAGTCTAGCATGTATAACACTATGTCACATAACACCAGTCTAGTGTTTATAACACTATGTCACATAACACCAGTCTAGTGTTTATAACACTATGTCACATAACACCAGTCTAGTGTTTATAACATTATGTCACATAACACCAGTCTAGTGTTTATAACATTATGTCACATAACACCAGTCTAGTGTTTATAACATTATGTCACATAACACCAGTCTAGTGTTTATAACATTATGTCACATAACACCAGTCTAGTGTTTATAACATTATGTCACATAACACCAGTCTAGTGTTTATAACATTATGTCACATAACACCAGTCTAGTGTTTATAACATTATGTCACATAACACCAGTCTAGTGTTTATAACACTATGTCACATAACACCAGTCTAGTGTTTATAACATTACGTCACATAACACCAGTCTAGTGTTTATAACATTATGTCACATAACACCCAGTCTAGTGTTTATAACACTATGTCACATAACACCAGTCTAGTGTTTATAACATTGTCACATAACACTAGTCTAGTGTTTATAACATTATGTCACATAACACCAGTCTAGTGTTTATAACATTATGTCATATGACACCAGTCTTTTGATTCCCTCCCTCCCTTCATGCTCTAATGGCACTATTAAACTGCTCTCTGTGACATATTAAACCATGACTTGGTAATACAGCCCAAAGTAGGAGCATGTTTCCAATTGTGGCTAGCCTTGTAATAAGTCATGGTGAAAATGGGATAATAGGTTAACCGAGCACTTACAGAAAAAGAGCCCAGTTTTAAAGGAAAATCTGTGCAAATCTCCCAAACCACTTTATCGGGGTGTTTAATATGTTTTTAGTGTTTTTCAGTTTTTTATCATTTCTTGTTTGGGTGATTTACTGACCCGTGTGTCTTCTGAGGATTGTGTTCTGGGCTCCACCTCCAGGGGTTTACAGGCTTGGTCTGGCCTTTCTATTTACATGTGGTGTTTATGACACAACGCACAATGATTGTAATGTAATTATGTTCACTATTAAAATCGATTTTTTTACACATTACATATGGCAGCAACGTGCTGGCCTGGGAGAGAGGGAACATTGTTAAAGAGTAGATCTGGCTGACCATTTTTCTTCGAAACTGAGGATATAGTGGCCATTCTGTCCACATTGATAGGTAGCCTGGTCCCAGATGTCTTTGTGCTGTATTGCCAACTCCTATATTCTTTGCCATGACAACAGCTGTAGGAGTTGGCAGTACAGCACAAAAAGATCTGGGACCAGGCTACTGTGTAGAAACATTGCAACAAAGTGAGTCTGTGCAACATGATGTGTTTGATACTGTACTTCAGGGGAGTGGAGATGCAGCTCTCCATGTCTGCTGCCGAAAAACGGACCTGGAGATGGCCAAGGTCCTCATTGAGAATGGGGCCAATGTAGACATCCAAAATGTGAGTAGGCAGTGTATTAGTTTCCCCTTGCAAACAGGGAGACAAGACTATCACAGGCATGAGTAATCCAAGTTAATATACTGTTCTTTGCACTGCATTCTGTTCTGGTAAACTTTAATAGACAAGACATTGGTATGGAGACAGTAAAAACATCTAGCACAGCTATTGGATGTGGTTATTGTAGAGTTGTACATCTGTTGTTTCCTGTCTGACAGGAGGAAGGACAGACTCCTCTCCACATAGCTGCCTGGGAGGGAGATGTGCTGCTGCTGAAACTGTTCTACCAGAGCAAGGCCAACCCTAATATCACTGACAAGGTGGGGGAGGAAGGATGGAAGCCCAACTGTATTATACAAAAAACCCTATCTTCTGAATCCCATTGTTTCAGCCATGTTTTAGGCCGGGTTTTTTCCGGACAATGATTAGGCCTAGTCCTAATCAAAAGCATGCTCAATGGAGATTTTCCATTGAAAGTGCCTCTTAATCCAAGACCAGGGTTCATCTGTGTCTGGGAAACTGGCCCAATTATGTATTATATTGTAGTCCACCAGTGAGTTTCAATAGTTTTTTGCCATGTGCACCATAACATTATCTGACCTCTAACCTCCAGATGGACAGGTCACCTCTGCACATCGCTGCAGAGCGTGGCCACACCAACGTGGTGGAGGTCCTCACAGAGAAGTTCAAGTCCAATGTCCTGGCCAGAACTAAGGTAGGTTACCACCACTACATCTTAACAAGCCATATGTGCAGTTACAGTATAGGACTATGATCTCATATGGAACCATGATTAAGATAATAAAGTATATGAGTCTTGTGGCAGTTGTTAGATATACATTACATCTGTGTTTGGTTGGTACTGTAGTTACTGTGATGGTGTCTGGCTATAGAAGCTGTAGTAGTCATTAGTTACTGTGATGGTGTCTGGCTATAGAAGCTGTAGTAGTCATTAGTTACTGTGATGGTGTCTGGCTATAGAAGCTGTAGTAGTCATTAGTTACTGTGATGGTGTCTGGCTATAGAAGCTGTAGTAGTCATTAGTTACTGTGATGGTGTCTGGCTATAGAAGCTGTAGTAGTCATTAGTTACTGTGATGGTGTCTGGCTATAGAAGCTGTAGTAGTCATTAGTTACTGTGATGGTGTCTGGCTATAGAAGCTGTAGTAGTCATTAGCATGAATAATGTAAAGGTCAGAGTTGGAAATCCCAAGCATTTGACCCTCAAATTATAAAAATATCACATTTGTTTCTGTCTCTTTGTATGACCTTCTAAAACCAGTGTTCAGTTTTCCAGAGACTGTATATAAATGACAGTGTCTTCTCTTAGGATGGCAGCACCCTGATGCATATAGCCTCCCAGTGTGGACATCCAGAGACCGCCCTCACCTTCCTGAAGAAAGGGGTCCCACTGCACATGCCCAATAAGGTACAGGAAGTCCAGGTGTCCAATGGGCACTTTAAAAAAAAGTAGCATAAATCACTGGCCTGAAATTGTATTTGAGTATCACGTCTTCGAATGCACTGCATTGTACAGATACTGTATGAGAATATCCAAATATTTAGAATACATCATTATATATATATATATATATATATATATATATATATATATATATATATATATGATCCTTTCTTACTATGTTATTTAATGTATCCTATCAAATGAACCCTACCTATAATTGATGTATCATACCCTGGCATCACACCTCCACAGTCAGGTGCAATGTGTCTCCATGCTGCAGCCAAGCAAGGTCACACGGCTGTAGTGAAGTCTCTTCTCCTGAAGGGGGCACACGTGGACACCACCACTAAAGACGGCCTGACGGGCCTACACATCGCTGTGCAGAACTGCAAGCCCCTCGTGGTGCAGATGCTACTGGGCTTTGGGGCTCAGGTCCAACTCAATGGAGGCAAGGTGAGACATACACTTATGTCCTAGAAACATACACAATACAACATTTGTTCATTTGTGCTGTATATTTGACGATGGTGTGGAAAGTAATATGGTTTTTGTACCATAGTAACTGCTATTGTTGGCATGTGCTGCTAACCTTTACCCTGCCTTTGTCCTCCCTCTGCCCCTGCATGAAGGCCCGGGAGACCCCGCTGCACATTGCTGCCAGAGTGAAGGAGGGGGAAAAGGTGGCTGAGATGCTGCTGAAGAGCGGGGCTGATGTCAACGCAGAGCAGGAGGTTAGAGCTCTCCCTTCACTGTGGCCAGAGATGAGTGGGTTTATGAGATCAGAGGGCTTATCTGAATCTGAAAGCAAGGCTGTTTGATTGTGTTCCACATAAACTTCCAGCTTCTCTGTCTGTGTCTCTCTCTCTCTCTCTCTCTCTCTCTCTCTCCCGCTCTGTCAGAATGGGGAGACGGCAATGCATGTTGCTGCTCGCCACGGTGGACTGCGGATGATGAGAGCCCTGAAAGAGGAGGGAGGAGACCTCACCTGGAGATCTAAGGTAAAGTAGAAACACTTTTCTGTGTCTAACCAGTGTAACAATGACACATTGAGTCTATTTCCCGCTTTCAGTAGTCTAAAACACTTCCTTTTTGTGGTCATGTATGTGTTTTTTTCATGTTGTTGTACTGTATGTACAGTGGCTTTGGAAAGTATTCAGACCCCTTTACCTTTTCCACATTTTGTTATGTTGCAGCCTTATTCTTAAATGGATTCAATCCCCAAAAAATCCTCATCAATCTACACACAATACCCCATAATGACAAAGAGAAAACAGTTTTTTTGAAATTTTTGCAAATATAAAACAGAAATACCTTATTTACGTAAGTATACAGACCCTTTGCTATGAGACTCGATATTGAGCTCAGGTGCATCCTGTTTCCATTTATCATCCTTAAGATGTTTCTACAACTTGATTGGAGCCCACCTGTGGTAAATTAAATTGATTGGACAGGATTTGGAAAGGCAAACACCTGTCAATATAAGGTCCCACAGTTGACAGAGCATGTCAGAGCAAAACCCAAGCCATGAGGTCGAAGGAATTGTCAGTAGAGCTCTGAGACAGGATTGTGTCAAGGCACACATCTGGGGAAGGGTACCAAAAAAATGTCTGCAGTGTTGAAGGTCCCCAAGAACACAGTGGCCTCCATCATTCATAAATGGAAGAAATTTGGAACCACCAAGACTCTTCCCAAGACTCTTCCTAGAGCTGACCACCCCGCCAAACTGAGCATTCGGGGGAGAAGGGCCTTGGTCAGGGAGGTGACCAAGAACCCGATGGTCACTCTGACAGAGCTCCAGAGTTCCTCTGTGGAGATGGGAGAAACTTCCAGAAGGACAACCATCTCTGCAGCACTCCACCAATCAGGCCTTTATGGTAGAGTGGCCAGACGGAAGCCGCTACTCAGTAAAAGGCACATGACAGCCCGCTTGGAGTTTTCCAAAAGGCACCTAAAGGACTCTCAGACCATGAGAAACAAGATTCTCTTGTCTGATGAAACCAAGATTGAACTCTTTGGCCTGAATGCCAAGCACCACGTCTGGAGGAAACCTGACACCATCCCTACGGTGAAGCATGGTGGCGGCAGCATCATGCTGTGGGGATGATTTTCAGCGGCAAGGACTAGTCAGGGTCGAGGCAAAGATGAACGGAGCAAAGTACAGAAAGATCCTTGATGAAAACCTGCTCCAGAGCACTCAGGACCTCAGACTGGGGCGAAGGTTCACCTTCCAACAGGATAACGACCCTAAGCACACTGCCAAGACAATGCAGGAGTGGCTTCAGGACAAGTCTCTGAATGTCCTTGAGTGGCCCATCCAGAGCCCGACCTTAACCCGATCGAACATCTCTGGAGAGACCTGAAAATAGTTGTGCAGCAATGCTGCCCATCCAACGTGACAGAGCTTGAGAGAATCTACAGAGAAGAATGGGAGAAACACCCCAAATAGAGATGTGCCAAGCTTGTAGTGTCATACCCAAGAAGACTCAATGCTGTAATTGCTGCCAAAGATGCTTCAACAAAGTACTGAGTAAAGGGTCTGAATACTTATGTAAATGTCATATTTCAGTTTTTTATGGAGTATTGTTTGTAGATTGATGAGGGGGAAAAAACGATTTAAGCCATTTTAGAATAAGGCTGTAACCTAACAAAATGGAGAAAGTCAAGGGGTCTTAATACTTTCCGAAAGCACTGTATGTGCATGCATGTGTGTGTTTATATATGTGTGTGTTTCTGTATTCATAGGCTGGAGAGAACCCTCTCCATGTCGCTGTGCGCCACTGTCATGCCCATGTGGTGGAGGATATTCTCACCTATCTGACCAGTGAGAGAAGCCGTGAGGAAGCCCAGTGCTGTGTGAGCCAGGGGAATAGGGTGAGAATATGACTCATGATAATCATCAACATTTATGCCATTTCACAGACAGTTTTTATCCAAAGAGACTTATAGTCATGCGTGCATAAATGTTCATATGGGTGGTTCCAGTGGGATTAAAACCCGCCATTCTGACGTTGCAAGCGCCGTGCTCTACCGACTGAGCCACACAGGACCAGATGATGGGATAGCGGTTCTATTATAGAAATATTACTGTGATTGTTGTTCTATTATAGAAATGTTTTTCCATTTTCCATTTACATTTCACATGCAATTTTGCCAACTCCTCTTTGTATGTCACTTTATTTCTTGATTTTGACGTACCAGTCTTCTATTGTTGTGTGACTGCAGAAAGGGGAGACATCGTTGCACTTGGCTGCTGAGCTGCAGAAGGAGAGTGTCCACAGAGAAGGAGAAGACGTACACATTATCAAGACTCTGATGGAATATGACGCAGACATCACTGCAGCAACCAGAGAGGTATGGCACAAGGAACAGTCTGATGTCATGATTTGAATCTTTGTATTTTTGTGTCAACAATAGCTATAGCATTTTATTAATTTGTCCACAAACACCCTATGCATGGTGCCGATAGTGTTAAACAACTTGGTGGGAATTGTAACATGGATCATATTATGGAGGATCGCTACAATACAATCCCAAAAAATGTCAAGTTTTCAAGATAATACTTTCAGTATAGAGTAAAAACTGTGATGTTGATGTGTTTTGAGTGAATTATCCCTTTAAGCAATGCTGTACACTACAGCAGATGGAGGTACAGTACAATACGTTCTGTTTGGTTGCTGAATAGTAGTTAGATGTTCTGGTGTATGTTATTGAGGTGTACAGGTAAATCTGTGTCTCACTCTGTTGTTTCTCCCTGCTCTCGGCTGGTCCTGTAGTCCTGTGAGACTCCCTTTCACTACTGTGCCAGAGTGGGCAACACTGACATCCTACAGGAGATGCTCAACAGTGTTCCCTCCAGTCGCCTGCAGATGGCAGTCAACAAGCACTCCAAGGTACTGATAGAATTATGTTACTTGGGTGTTACTGGAGAGTTTCACATGATATTTAAATATTGGTTTACTGCTGTAAAATAACTTGTACTACTGTTAAATGTGTATTTTGCGGGTGAGTATAATTCCGAAGTGGCATGAACTGCCTTCTGCCTTTTGGTTATGTAGTGTTATTGTTTTACTGAGAGGGCACTCTCTGTGGGCCCATACAGAACGGCTGGTCCCCGTTGTTATTGGCTTCTGAGAGAGGTCACACAGAGGTTGTTAGAATCCTGCTTCAGAACCACGCCAGGGTGGACGTCTTTGATGAGGTGAGGGCCCTGGAATGTTTCAGACTTTTCCATTGGCTAATTCAATATACTGTACCACAACTTAACTCTGTCTCTTAAACTCTGCCACTGCCTGCTGAGCTGTAAAACGTTCATTTTGCTGAGTCACTGCAATGTGGTCATCTTGACTCAAGCAGGATAAAAGCCAAAGAAGATATGACATCGTCATGTCTGTGCTGCGTGCCCTAATAAACAAAACCCTGATGTATCCTACAGGACGGCGAGGCAAATCTCCACTTACAAAACCAAAACTAGGGTTTGTTATTGGACAAGTTTACATTGTCCCTCCCTGTTTCGGTTTCTTCCGTTTGGAGCCTAATGAACACAACTCTGATGTATCCGACAGGACGGCAAGGCAGCTCTCCACTTGGCAGCGGAGCGGGGCCACGAGGACATTGCTGACATTCTGCTGTCCCATAAGGCCTTTGTGAATGCCAAGACCAAGCTGGGCCTCACTCCACTACACCTGGGGGCCCAGAACGGCTCTGCCAGCCTGGTCAGACAACTGGTGGAGACACACCTAGCCAGCGTCGATGCTCTCTCCCTGGTCAGTGAGCTGAGCAATGACCCCTCATCTATGGAGGTCTTGAGAACATGTCCCTAGTCATAGGAAATAAAAGAGTACATTTGGTTATTATTGGGGCAGATGTATATATATTCTCGTAGGCATCTGTGTGTAACCTTGTTTAACCTGATCTCACAAGCTCACATTCTGTTCTATTATATTGAAGTGAAACGAAACGAGCGTTGTGGTCAGTCGAGTTTCACAAGGCTAATCTGTGTGCTCAGGGGAAATAAAGTTATTATCAAACACCTACCAAAGTCTCTTGCCATATCTTCCTCTTTCTTAAGAAACACTTTTATTTGTCCACTCCTGAGAAATAAGGTGTTCTGAACCTCTGTGTGTTTGACCCCCAGACTAAGCAGACACCTCTCCACCTCGCTGCCATCAGTGGACAGCTGGATGTGTGCAGCAGCCTGCTGCATCTCAGAGCAGACATCACTGCCACAGACATAGTGAGTCTGTTTCTCTGTCTGACACTGCCTTTGTCTGTGTGTGGCTGTCTGTGCCTATTTAAATCTTGTCTGTGCTAAATAGACAAATTAAAATGTAAATCTTTCCTGAAGGAAATTTCTCTGTAGTTGTAACTTCAACAATCTCATTTTACATACCAAGTCCTGGTCTAATTTCTTTGTTATTTTACCTGTGCCTTTCCTATCAGCATGGCCAGATTCCCCCCTGGTTGCATTTAACTATCATTCATTCATCCTAGCAGATGCACTTATCCAGAGCAATTAGGGTCAAGTGCCTTATTCAAGGGCACATCGACAGATTTGCCACATAGTCAGCTCTGGGATTTGAACCAGCAACTTTTCAGTTATTGGCCCAACACGCTTAACCACTAGGCTACCGGCCGCCTATCCATACATCCATTCATTGGTTAATTCAGTCAGTCATCCATCCATCCTTCCTTTCATTTATGTCTCTCTTGTCCCCAGCACGGCCAGACGCCCCTCCACCTGGCTGCAGAGAACGACCATTCTGAGGTGGTCAAGCTGTTCCTGAAGCACCGTCCAGAGCTGGCCACCCTGGCCAACGTGAAGGGGGCCACCTGCACCCATATCGCTGCGGCCAAGGGCAGCCTGGCAGTCATCAGGGAACTGCTCAAGTTCAAACAGGGGGGAGTGACCACGCTGAGTAACAAGGTCAGAGATCAGGGGTTAGAAGTCACAAGGAGTCAGGAAGTACTGTTTCTCTGTGCTTGGCTGAAAATGTAACATGGAAACAGAACAATAGAGAATGACAATGTTATAGAATAACACAATAATTACACATAGTGCTGCTCTATTTTTTGTTGTTGTTTTTTTACCTTTATTTATACAGGTTTTTCTCATTGAGATAACATCTCTTTTCCAAGAGAGACCTGGTCCAATAGCAGCAGGGGGAACAACATTTCAGACAAAACAACTTGCATACACTAACACAACATTAAACAAAACACATACAGTACAACAAAAACATTTTACGTAAAAAACACAAAAGTCTTGACTAAAACAGCTGTCCTAAAAATAATTACACTCTTCTATGATATATACATCGATCAAGTATTTAAACTCCACCAACAAAACTAGATCATCAAATTTTTAAATGTTCAGAAGAGAATTCTAGGACCACAGAGCTAAGTAACTAAAACTACCATGACCTGTCCTAATTTTTGGTACTGTTAGAAGCAAATGAGAATGGGACCGTAATTTATATTTATTTACCGACCTGACTAAAAAAGAGAAAGAGATAAAATGGCATTTTACCCAATATGGCCTTATAAATCAGTGTACAGTCGTGGCCAAAAGTTTTGAGAATGACACAAATTTTAATTTCCACAAGTTTGCTGCTTCAGTGTCTTTAGATATTTTTGTCTGATGTTACTATGGAATACTGAAGTATAATTACAAGCATTTCATAAGTGTCAAAGGCTTTTATTGACAATTACATGAAGTTGATGCAAAGAGTCAATATTTGCATTGTTGACCCTTCTTTTTCAAGACCTCTGCAATCCGCCCTGGCATACTGTCAATTAACTTCTGGGCCACATCCTGACTGATGGCAGCCCATTCTTGCATAATCAATGCTTAGAGTTTGTCAGAATTTGTGGGTTTTTGTTTGTCCACCCACCTCTTGAGGATTGACCACAAGTTCTCAATGGGATTAAGGTCTGGGGAGTTTCATGGTCTTGGACCCAAAATATTGATGTTTTGTTCCCCGAGCCACTTAGTTATCACTTTTTCCTTATGGCAAGGTGCTCCATCATGCTGGAAAAGGCATTGTTCGTCACCAAACTGTTCCTGTATGGTTGGGAGAAGTTGCTCTCGGAGGATGTGTTGGTACCATTCTTTATTCATGGCTGTGTTCTTAGGCAAAATTGTGAGTGAGCCCACTCCCTTGGCTGAGAAGCAACCCCACACATGAATGGTCTCAGGATGCTTTACTGTTGGCATGACACAGGACTGATGGTAGTGCTCACCTTGTCTTCTCCGGATACCCCAAACTATCGGAAAGGGGATTCATAAGAGAAAATAACTTTACCCCAGTCCTCAGCAGTTCAATCCCTGTACCTTTTGCAGAATATCAGTCTGTCCCCGATGTTTTTCCTGGAGAGAAGTGGCTTCTTTGCTGCCCTTCTTGACACCAGGCCATCCTCCAAAAGTCTTTGCCTCACTGTGCGTGCAGATGCACTCACACATGCCTTCTGCCATTCCTGAGCAAGCTCTGTACTGGTGGTGCCCCGATCCTGCAGCTGAATCAACGTTAGGAGACATCCTGGCGCTTGCTGGACTTTCTTGGGCACCCTGAAGCCTTCTTCACAACATTTGAACCGCTCTCCTTGAAGTTCTTGATGATCCGATAAATGGTTGATTTAAGTGCAATCTTACTGGCAGCAATATCCTTGCCTGTGAAGCCCTTTTTGTGCAAAGCAATGATGACGGCACGTGTTTCCTTGCAGGTAGCCATGGTTGACAGAGGAAGAACAATGATTCCAAGCACCACCCTCCTTTTGAAGCTTCCAGTCTGTTATTCGAACTCAATCAGCATGACAGAGTGATCTCCAGCCTTGTCCTCGTCAACACTCACACCTGTGTTAATGAGAGAATCACTGACATGATGTCAGCTGGTCCTTTTGTGGCAGGGCTGAAATGCAGTGGAATTTTTTTTGGGGGGGGGATTCAGTTCAATTGCATGGCAAAGAGGGACTTTGCAATAAATTGCAATTCATCTGATCACTCTTCATAACATTCTGGAGTATATGCAAATTGCCATCATACAAACTGAGGTAGCAGACTTTGTGAAAATTAATATTTGTGTCATTCTCAACTTTTGGCCACGACTGTATACCAGTGTTTCACCCTACGCAAGGTCAATGACGACCAGCCAACAGCGCTGTAGAGATCAAAATGATGTGTTATACGTTTTGATTTGTAATGAACCTGAGGGCTGCATGATACACTGAATCAAGTGGTCTCAGGGTAGTGGTTGAGCCCTGCATATATATAACATCACTAAAATCTAATTCCGCACATAATGTACATCGTACCAGTACCTTCCTGGCCTCAAAAGAAAAACAAGCCTTATGCCGGTAATAAAAACTATTCTCAGCTTGAGCTTCCTTGCTCTATAGTATGTCCAGCCAATGTAGCAATGACATGATTAGTAACATGCCTGGCATTTGAAAATACCATGCATTTTGTTTTACCCGAATTTAGAACCAGCTTTAAATCATACAGATTCTGTTGTATGATGTTAAATGCTCTTTGGGCATTTTCAAAAGCTAAAGCTAAACTACTACCACTTGAATAAAGAACAGTATCATCTGCATAAAAATGAACATCCGCTGTTTCAATAAGATCCCCAATGTTGTTGATATACAAAATTAACAACAGTGGGCCCAAAATAGAACCTTGCGGAACACTTGAGCACACCTCTTTGGACTCAGATTTACAACCATCCGCCATTACACATTGTGTAGGATTTGATAGGTAATTTATAAACCAATCTAGAGCATGACCAGTAATTCCACAACATGTTCTTGTCTGAAATGGAACATAGTACTGTAACGGTGTATGAATTATAATATGAATGGCCTGGCTGGCCATAGAAAGGAAAGGAAGGTGACAGAGAAAATATTCCCTTATTGATGCGCAATGAATCGGCTGAAAAGATTTGGCATGGGCCCTCGGATCCTCAAAAGGTTCTACAGCTGCACCATCGAAGATCTTGTTATGGCAAATGCTTGTTATGGCAAATGCACCGCCCTCAAGCGCAAAGCGTTACAGAGGGTGGTGCGGATGGCCCAGTAACTCACTGGAGAGTGATGGTGTCCTGCATCAGATGACTTGGCCTCTACAATCCCCCGACCTCAACCAAATTGAGATGGTTTGGGATATGTCAAACCGCAGATTGAAGGAAAAGCAGCCAACAAGTGCTCAGCGTATGTGGGAACTCCTTCAAGACTGTTGGAAAAAAAGCTGGTTGAGAGAATGCCAAGAGTGTGCAAAGCTGTCATCAGGGCAAAGGGTAGCTACTTTGAAGAATCTCAAATATAAAATATATTTTGATTTATTTAACACTTTTTTGGATACTACATGATTCCATTTGTGTTATTTCATAGTTTTAATGTCTTCACTATTACATTGGTCTGGTACTGGTACTCCCTGTAACAGCAGCACATTGATCTGGTACTGGTACTACCTGTAATAGCAGCACATTGATCTGGTACTGGTACTCCCTGTAACAGCAGCACATTGATCTGGTACTGGTACTCCCTGTAACAGCAGCACATTGATCTGATACTGGTACTCCCTGTAATAGCAGGACATTGATCTGGTACTGGTACTCCCTGTAATAGCAGGACATTGATCTGGTACTGGTACTCCCTGTAATAGCAGGACATTGATCTGGTACTGGTACTCCCTGTTTATAGCTCTATTCTTGTGTATTTCATTCCTCTTGTGTTACTATGTATATTTTCTGTATTTTTTAAACTCTGCATTGTTGGGAAGTAAGAATTTCACCTTAAAGTCTACACCTGTTGTATTCGGCACATGTGACAAATAGAATTTGATTTGATGTGATAATCAAAGGGATAAGGGGTGATTGATAAGCTTAGTCACCAGCTTGACTGTTTTATCCATTCTGTCCACTTTCCTTCATCCCCAGACCAATGGCTCCTGTCCTCTGCACCTGGCGTCTGCTGGGGGACACACCGAGGTGGTGAAGGTCCTCCTGGAGGCTGGGGCGTCTGTAGCTGAAGAGGACGCAGTGAGTGATGGAGAGAACACACAGCCTCACCTGGGGGGGACTGACCAAAGACTGACCACAGACTGACCAGAAATTATGCACTGTTACTGACTGTAGCTACATTTATTCAATTCATTTTTAGGGTGTCATACAAAACCCAGTCTACAGTAAAGAATAGCTCAGCAGAGATTGATTCATTCAAAAGTAGCTCAGATCAATTCATTCAAAAGCTCATTAACTTTCTCATCTTCCCAGGAAGGGATGACAGCCATTCACTTGGCAGCCAAGAACGGTCACACACACATCATGGACGTGCTGAAGGGAAGCCTCTCCTTTAAGATCACCAGCTCCAAGGTATCTGTCCCTACTCTTAAAACTAGAAAATGTTAACTACCTTATATACTGTAGTAGATACATTTGTTTAGGTATGTTGATTTAATGTGTAACTATGATCCCAGACAGGGTTGACTGCGTTGCATGTAGCAGCCCGTTTTGGTCAGGTGGACTTTGTCAGAGAGATCCTTACCAAGGTGCCGGCCACCATGCGCAGTGGCATCCCAAACAGCAACAGTGGGGAGGGAATACCAGTGCAGCAGCCCCCTTCAGAGGTAGGTAACTTTATAGTGCCAACCCCACAACTCACTTATGACCAGAAAATCAACAGTCTTCCCCCATGAATAAAAGAGTCCTTCATAAAAAGTCCTTCATTGTGTGTGTGTGTGTGTGTGTGTGTGTGTGTGTGTGTGTGTGTGGTGTGTGTGTGTGTGTGTGTGTGTGTGTGTGTGTGTGTGTGTGTGTGTGTGTGTGTGTGTGTGTGTGTGTGTGTGTGTGTGTGGGGGGGGGGGGGGGGGGGGGGCTCCAGTCAGGATACACTCCCCTGCACCTGGCTGCCCAGTCTGGCCATGAGAGTGTGGTGAGGATGCTGCTCAACTCCCCTGGTGTACAGGCAGACAAAGTGACAGACATACAGGTAAGCTTTTTTTCGTGTGTGTGCGCATGCGCGTAAGTGAATATGTGTAACGTTCGTCGTTATGGGTAGACCAAGGCGCAGCGTGAGTTGGGTTCATCATAATTTTATTTAAGGTGAACCAGAAAAAAACAATAAACAACACAACGAACGAAAAGTCTTGCAGGCTTCTAACAGCTATACAAAAACAAGATCCCACAACTGAAGGTGGGAAAAAGGGCTGCCTAAGTATGATTCCCAATCAGAGACAACGATAGACAGCTGCCTCTGATTGGAAACCATACTAGGCCAAACACAAAGAAATAGAAAACATAGAATAGAACATAGAAATACAAAATCTAGAATGCCCACCCAAATCACACCCTGACCTAACCAAAATAGAGAAATAAAAGTGCTCTCTATGGTCAGGGTGTGACAATATGTGTGAATATAGCAATGCGCAAGCCCCGCTCACCTGAGGATCTGTCTTTTTCAGGCATCAATTTCCTGTGTTTGAGGGGTGCAAAATCCACTAACCTTTTACTGCAGTGTGCTAAATCAGGGTCACACAGAGTGTTTCTTGGTAGTCTTAAACAAATCTACATTGAACAAAAGTTTACACCTCACACACATGGTTATGGGCTTAAAAATTATATATAGATATAGAGCTGAAATATACACAAGTTTTAGTTTGCATCCCAATACTTTATGTAAATCACAGAAAATTAAAATACAGGATTTTCTGAAAAAAAATAACAAAAGAAAAGTGTTTTAATTGAATTATGAAAAATATTAATAACATTCCTCCCATGAGGCCACTAGAGGGCACTTTGGTCATTTGACTGCAGGACTGGGCATCTCGCTGGGTTGATTGCTTTCCTTTTACTCTTCATACCTTTGCCTGTTGGTTTTTACCGTTAACGTTACGACCGCAGTGTCAAACACGTGTCAAACACATTCTGGTAATGGCTGAAATGGGCCAATGGAATACATTGTCTTTCTGTTGCATCTATAAGAACGCTAAACCTTCATCTGGGATTTAACGCATCATCTCGGCACTTACATCACAAGAAAGAAAAGAATTGTGGAATACATTTTTTGTGGAATTTAAAAAAGTAATAATTTCATACAGTTGAAATGTTTACAAATTAGATGCACTAAAATGAAAGTAACTTCCAAAAATGAACACTTGGATTATAGTGATATTATATCTGATCTCACAAACAATGTAAAGGATGTATAGATAGGTGTAATCTAGACCCAAGCCTGTTGATTTTTAATCTGAGGGTATCCTGCTATTGACACACTTGTTGAATTATGCAACAGAACGTGACAACAACAGTAATTCATTAATGAGGCAGTCTAGACAGAGCAGGTGAGTACAGGTAGACCTAGACAGAGCAGGTGAGTACAGGTAGGCCTAGACAGAGCAGGTGAGTACAGGTAGGCCTAGACAGAGCAGGTGAGTACAGGTAGACCTAGACAGAGCAGGTGACTACAGGTAGACCTAGACATAGCAGGTGAGTACAGGTAGGCCTAGACAGAGCAGGTGAGTACAGGTAGACAACCTAGACAGAGCAGGTGAGTACAGGTAGACAACCTAGACAGAGCAGGTGAGTACAGGTAGGCCTAGACAGAGCAGGTGAGTACAGGTAGACCTAGACAGAGCAGGTAAGTACAGGTAGACCTAGACAGAGCAGGTGTCTACAGGTAGACCTAGACAGAGCAGGTGACTACAGGTAGACCTAGACAGAGCAGGTAAGTACAGGTAGACCTAGACAGAGCAGGTGTCTACAGGTAGACCTAGACAGAGCAGGTGAGTACAGGTAGACCTAGACAGAGCAGGTGAGTACAGGTAGACCTAGACAGAGCAGGTGAGTACAGGTAGGCCTAGACAGAGCAGGTGAGTACAGGTAGACAACCTAGACAGAGCAGGTGAGTACAGGTAGACAACCTAGACAGAGCAGGTGAGTACAGGTAGACTTAGACAGAGCAGGTGAGTACAGGTAGACCTAGACAGAGCAGGTGACTACAGATAGACCTAGACAGAGCAGGTGGGTACAGGTAGGCATAGACAGAGCAGGTGAGTACAGGTAGACCTAGACAGAGCAGGTGAGTACAGGTAGACCTAGACAGAGCAGGTGAGTACAGGTAGACCTAGACAGAGCAGGTGAGTACAGGTAGACCTAGACAGAGCAGGTGAGTACAGGTAGACCTAGACAGAGCAGGTGAGTACAGGTAGACCTAGACAGAGCAGGTGAGTACAGGTAGACCTAGACAGAGCAGGTGAGTACAGGTAGACCTAGACAGAGCAGGTGAGTACAGGTAGACCTAGACAGAGCAGGTGAGTACAGGTAGACCTAGACAGAGACAGTTTTTCATGGTTGCGGCCCTGTTCAATCGCTTTATGTTAATGTATTAATATATGCAAATACCCCCAGTGTATTTATGCAAATTATGCATATATCAATTTCTTCAGTTTAACACAAAATAAATAAAAATACCTGATACCATTAGAAAATGTATATATGAGTGAATTATAAGAATTACAATATATATTATAGGAAAACTAATTGAATACCTGAATTACCACCAACATCCCTGAACTCTTTGTCTGTGGCAGTAAAATGTTTTAGGTGCTATAATTGTTTTAAAAACCTTTTAACAATTGTGATGGCCCCCCAAGTGGCACAGTGGTCGCACGACTCTCGACTCTCGACCTTCGCATCTCCCGAGTCCGTACGGGAGTTGCAGCCATGAGACAAGACTGTAACTACCAATTGGATACCATGAAATTGGGGAGAAAAGGGGTAAAAGTAAACACAAAAAAATATATATATATAAATAAACAATTGTGATGACCATTGCTAGTGCATTCGGAAATTATTCAGACCCCTTGACTTTTTCTACATTTAGTTACGTTACAGCCTTCTTCTAAAATGGATTACATTTTTTTTAAACTCATCAATTTACACACAATACCCCATAATGACAAAGCAAAAAATGTTTTTATTTTAGCAAATGTATTAAAATAAAAAACAGAAGTATCTTATTTACATAAGTATTCAGACCCTTTGCTATGAGACTCAAAATTGCGTTTAGGTGCATCCTGTTTCCATTGATCATCCTTGATATGTTTCTACAACTTGATTGGAGTCCACCTGTGGGAAATAAAATATATTGGACATGATTTGGAAAGGCACACACCTGTCTATATAAGGTCTCACAGTTGACAGTGCATGTCAAAGCAAAAACCAAGCCATGAGGTCAAAGGAATTGTCCGTAGAGCACCGAGGCAGGATTGTGTCGAGGTACAGATCTGGAGAAGGGTACCAAAAAATGTCTGCAGCATTGAATGTCCCCAAGAACACAGTGGCCTCCATCATTCTTAAATGGAAGAAATTTGGAACCACCAAGACTCTTCCAAGAGCTGGCCACCTGGCCAAACTGAGCAACCGGGGGAGAAAGGCCTTGGTCAGGGAGGTGACCAAGAACCTGATGGCCACTCTGACAAAGCTCCAGAGTTCCTCTGTGGAGATGGCAGAAACTTCCAGAAGGACAACCATCTCTGCAGCACTCCACCAATCAGGCCTTTATGGTAGAGTGGCCAGACGGAAGCCACTCCTCAGTAAAAGGCACATTACAGCCCACTTAGAGTTTGCCAAAAGGTACCTAAAGGACTGTCAGACCATGAGAAACAAGATTCTCTGGTCTGATGAAACCGAGATTGAACTCTTTGGCCTGAATGCCAAGCATCATGTCTGGAAGAAGCATGGTTGTGGCAGCATCATGCTGTGGGGATGTTTTTCAGCGGCAGGGACTGGGAGACTAGTCAGGATCGAGGGGAAAAATGAACAGAGCAAAGTACAGAGAGATCCTTGATGAAAACCTGCTCTAGAGCACTCAGGACCTCAGACTGGGACTAAGGTTCACCTTCCAACAGTACAAGGACTCTAAGCACACAGCCAAGACAACAAAGGAATGGTTTCAGGACAAGTCTCTGAATGTCCTTGAGTGGTCCAGCCAGAGCCCGGACTTGAACCTGATCGAACATCTCTGGAGAGACCTGAAAATATCTGATCAGTGACACTCCCCATCCAACCTAACAGAGCTTGAGATGATCTGCAGAGAAGAATGGAAGAAACTCCCCAAATACAGGTGTGCCAAGCCTGTAGCGTCATACCCAAGAAGACTTGAAGGCTGTAATCGCTGCCAAAGGTGCTTCAGCAAAGTACTGAGTAAAGGGTCTGAATACTTATGTAAATGTGATATTTCAGTGTTTTAGGTTTAATAAATTAGCAAAAAAATATATATATATGTTTTTGTTTTGTCATTATGGGCTATTGTGTGTAGATTGATGAGGAATAAAAACAATGTAATCCATTTTAGAATAAGGCTGTAAGGTAACAAAATGTTGGAAAAATCAAGGGGTCTGAATACTTTCTCAATGCATTTTACATGAGTGTATTGTCGTGTCTTTGGGGTACCATTAAACTGAAGACATGTTTATCAATTAACTCCCTGTAATTATTATCACGCGATCAAACTGATTCATCGTTTAATTGTAATTAACTAGGAGATCGGGGCACCAAGGAAAATAGTCAGATTACAAAGTTATAATTTTCCTATATTATAACATTATATATTATATTCTATCATAGTATAGGCCGATTATCTTCTGGTTTAAATGGTGTATTTTACCTCGCGTCCAGTCTCATTCCAAACGTCGTAAATTGTTGCATCTGCACGAACCCAGTCTTTACTAAGAGTCATCCATACATCAATTGTCTTAAAATCATTTATTTACTAAACTAATTAATTCACAGAAAGTATACAAACAGTAATTATCATCACAAAGAATTGGTAGAGTAATGTGCCCTAGTGGTCTAAAACAGGCATGGCTGGTCTGTTAGACAATGGGTCATAAACGGTCAGCTGAGGAGGTACACAGAGTTCATTAATATTAACAATTGACAATTGAACGCTCACTCATTCGGGAACAATTGCAATCAATATATATTTACGCTCAGTGTGTCGTCGGGATCCTTGTTGGAGCGTCGTTCTGTTGAAGAGTTCTCTCTCTCTCTCTCTCTCTCTCTCTCTCGGTTAGAATGGATCTTTCAAAGCGACATTCATTAATGTCGTCATAGAATGGATGTTTCGTTGGTCTTCGCGTTCAATGATATAATTTACTTAGCTGCAGACTAATAATTAATATCAAAGACTTGTTCTTATTCTGTCGGTATCAATAGTCTAAAAGTTAACCACGTGGTATGGTTCACTTTCAGTAGATGGGTTGGATGGTCAAACCTATTGGCCAACTCATCAATTGAGTGGAGGCCTGGTCTGGAGAAATGTAAATCAGGGTATAGTTTTATAGTGACCATAGGACAGGCTTGTCAAATGACGCCTGGTCCTGTCTGTGTACCTGGGGGCGTGCCGATGACTGAGTTAAGCTTGGTACAGAAATATAATTATATCACATTAACATCAGTACATAGCATCTCAATGTATTACAAATAGCTTTATCCTTATTAATACATTCTATACAACCATGTGATGCAAGTCTCATCTCTGAGGCTATTATATAAACCGTTTTATGGTGATATGGCTATATTGTCTCTTCTGAGTATCACAAAATTGTACCAAGCGGACCAGTTCGTAGCTGGATTCTTCACCAATCTTCCATACCTTCTCCAGAACACAAATGTTGCTTGGCTCCCCAATTCTGTGAGTTGGAAGAATTTCCTGTGTCTCTCTATGGGCCATGTGGCAAGAGATTCTCCTCTTAGAGTTTTTACAACCCTTTCACACAGGGCCTGGGTGGGGGAAGGTAGGTTGGGGGATGGTGCAAAGGGGGGAGGGGGTCAGCTGTCCTCCCTGTACTCAAAGAGGCCAACGTCATGACAGTATGCATTTTGTGCAAGGGTTTATGTGTAAATGTTTGTGTGCATGTGCGCGTTTTGCAAGCTTGTGTGTGAGCATATGTGTACGGTATATATGTGTGGGGATCTGTCAGACTGACCGTCCTCCTGTCCCTCCCCCTTCTCCTCAGGGCTCCACCCCCCTTCACCTGGCGGCCCAGAGTGGTCACATGTCTGTGGTGGGGCTGCTGCTGAGCCGCTCCAGCTCTCTGCTGCACCTGAGGGACAAGCAGGGCCGCACCTGTCTGCACCTGGCTGCCGCCAGCGGCCACGTGGCCATGGTCAGAGTGCTGCTGGGCCAGGGAGCCGAGATCAACCACACCGAAGAGGTAAGACTGACCTGGAGATGGAGATGTTATGGGGAGAATATGTGGATGTTATAGAACCATTATGGGGAGAGTATGAGGATGTTATGGAAACATTATGGGGAGAGTATGAGGATGTTATGGAAACATTATGGGGAGAGTATGAGGATGTTATGAGGATGTAAGGGGATGTTATGTAAACATTATGGAGAGAGTATGAAGATGTAAGGGGATGTTATGGAAACAGTATGGGGAACGTATGGGGATGTTATGAGGAGAGTATGAGGATGTTATGGAAACATTATGGGGAGAGTATGAGGATGTTATGGAAACGTTAAAGGGAGAGTATGAGGATGTAAGGGGATGTTATGGAAACATTATGGGGAGAGTATGAGAATGTTATGGAAACATTATGTGGAGAGTATGAGGATGTTATGGAAACATTATGGGGAGAGTATGAGGATGTTATGGAAACGTTAAAGGGAGAGTATGAGGATGTAAGGGGATGTTATGGAAACATTATGGGGAGAGTATGAGGATGTAAGGGGATGTTATGGAAACATTATGGAGAGAGTATGAGGATGTTATGGAAACATTATGGGAGAGTATGAGGATGTAAGAGGATGTTATGGAAACGTTATGGGGAGAGTATGAGAATGTTATGGAAACATTATGGGGAGAATATGAGGATGTTATGGAAACATTATGGGGAGAGTATGAGGATGTAAGGGGATGTTATGGAAACATTATGGAGAGAGTATGAGGATGTTATAGAAACATTATGGGGAGAGTATGAGGATGTTATGGAAACATTATGGGGAGAGTATGAGGATGTTATGGAAACATTAAAGGGAGAGTATGAGGATGTAAGGGGATGTTATGGAAACGTTATGGGGAGAGTATGAGGATGTTATGAGGATGTAAGGGAATGTTATGGAAACATTATGGGGAGAGTATAGGGATGTTATGAGGATGTAAGGGGATTTTATGGAAACATTATGGGGAGAGTATGGGGGTATAAGGGGATATTATGGAAACATTATGGGTAAAGTATTGGGATGTTATGGGGAGAGTATGAGGATGTTATGGAAACATTATGGGGAGAGTATGAGGATGTAAGGGGATGTTATGGAAACGTTATGGGAAGAGTATGAGGATGTAAGGGGATGTTACGGAAACATTATGGGGAGAGTATGAGGATGATATGAGGATATAAGGGAATGTTATGGAAACATTATGGGGAGAGTATAGGGATGTTATGAGGATGTAAGTGTCACGGGCAGGGGGTGTTTGTTTAGGGTGTTTCGGGGTGTTTTGTTTAATGTTCTATGTTAGTGTAATTCTATGTTCACTCTATTTGTTATATTTCTATGCGTAGTTTATTGGGTTGCCCTTCAATTGGAGGCAGCTGTTCCTCGTTGCCTCTAATTGAAGGTCCTATTTAATAGAGGTGTTTTTGTGATGGGATTTGTGCGTAGTTGTTTCTCTGTATAGTCATTTTGTCCTTACTAGACTGTTTTTTCGTCGTTGTTTTGTTTAAGTGTTTTATATCACGTTTCTTTATATATAAAGAAGAAGATGAGCACTTACATTCCCGCTGCGTTTTGGTCCACTCCATACGACGAACGTGACAGAACTACCCACCACCAACGGACCAAGCAGCGGAGGATGGAGCAGCAAAGGTATTTGGAATCGTGGACATGGGAGGAAATTTTGGACGGGGCAGGACCTTGGCACCAGGCTGGGGAGTACCGGCGACCTAAGGAGGAGCTGGAGGCAGCCAAGGCGGAGCGGCGTCATTATGAGGCATTATACGCACAGATTGGCAAGTGTGAGAGGCAGCCCCAATAAATGTTTTGGGGGGGCACACGGGAAGAGTGGCTAGGTCAGGTGATAGACCTAAGCCAACTCCCCGTGCTTATTATGGGGAGCAGCGGATCAAGAGAGCACCATGCTATGCGGATGTGCGCACGATCTCGCCCATGCGCACGCACAGTCCGGTGCGAGCGATCCCAGCCCCTCGCAAGTGCCGTGCTAGCGGGAGCACTCAGCCAGAAGGGGTTGTGTGCTCCAGACCTCCAGTGCTTATTCATGGCCCGGTGTATCCAGTACCAGCACCACGCACTAGGCTTCCAGTGCGTCAGCCCAGTCCAGTATGTCCTGTTCCTGCTCCTCGCACTAGCCTTGGGGTGCGTGTCTCCAGTCTGGTACCTCCAGTACCAGCCCCACGCAGTAGGCTTCCAGTGCGCAGTCCCCGTCCAGTACGTCCTGTTCCTGCTCCTCGCACTAGCCTTGTGGTGCGTGTCTCCAGTCTGGTACTTCCAGTACCAGCCCCACGCACTAGGCCTCCAGTGCGCAGTCCCCGTCCAGAGCTTCCGACGACAGTACCCCGTCCAGAGCTTCCGACGACAGTTCCCCGTCTAGAGCTTCCGACGACAGTTCCCCGTCCAGAGCTTCCGGCGACAGTTCCCCGACCAGAGCTTCCGGCGACAGTTCCCCGTCCAGAGCTTCCGGCGACAGTTCCCCGTCCAGAGCTTCCGGCGACAGTGTCCCGTCTAGAGCTTCCAGCGACAGTTTCCCGTCTAGTGCTTCCGGCGATGTTCTACAGTCCAGAGCCTGCAGAGACGGCCCACAGTCCGGAGCCTGCAGAGACGGCCCACAGTCCGGAGCCTGCAGAGACGGCCCACAGTCCGGAGCCTGCAGAGACGGCCCACAGTCCGGAGCCTGCAGAGACGGCCCACAGTCCGGAGCCTGCAGAGACGGCCCACAGTCCGGAGCCTGCAGAGACGGCCCACAGTTCGGAGCCGATAGAGACGGCCTACCGTCCAGAACCGGTGCAGCCAGAGTCGCCCTACAGTCCAGAACCGGCGCAGCCAGAGTCGCCCTACAGTCCGGAACCGGCGCAGCCAGAGTCGCCCTACAGTCCGGAACCGGCGCAGCCAGAGTCGCCCTCCAGTCCACAGCTCCCGGAGTCGCCCTCCAGTCCGAGGTCTCCAGTGACGCGCATCAGCCCGAGGTCTCCAGCGACGCGCATCAGCCCGAGGTCTCCAGCGACGCGCATCAGCCCGAGGTCTCCAGCGACGTGCATCAGCCCGAGGTCTCCAGCGACGCGCATCAGCCCGAGGTCTCCAGCGGGGGTGGACAGGTTAGGTTGGGGACTAAGGCCGGGGCCTGAGCCACCTCCGTAGTTGGATGATTGGGGAGGGGGGGGGTGTAGCACGGGGGCCGTCGGTGACGGTAGCCACCCTCCCTTCCCTCCCTTTAGTTTGGGATTATTTTTTGTTTGTTTTTGGGGTTATTGTATTAGGTTTTGTTTTGTTGTTTCAGGTGCATCCGGGATCTGCACCTTTGGGGGGGTACTGTCACGTCCTGACCAGTAAAAGGGGTTGTTTGTTATTATAGTTTGGTCAGGGCGTGGCAGGGGGTGTTTGTTTAGGGTGTTTCGGGGTGTTTTGGTTTATGTTCTATGTTAGTGTATTTCTATGTTCGTTCTATTTGTTCTATTTCTATGCGTAGTTAATTGGGTTGAGCTGTTCCTCGTTGCCTCTAATTGAAGGTCCTATTTAATAGAGGTGTTTTTGTCGTGGGATTTGTGGGTAGTTGTTTCTCTGTATAGTCATTTTGTCCTTACAAGACAGTTTTTTCGTCATTGTTTTGTTTAAGTGTTTTGTATCACATTTCTTTATATATAGAGAAGAAGATGAGCACTTACATTCCCGCTGCGTTTTGGTCCACTCCATACGACGAACGTGACAGTAAGGGGATGTTATGGAAACATTGTAGGGAGAGTGTGAGGATGTAAGAGGATTGTATGGAAACATTATGGGGAGAGTATGAGGATGTAAGAGGATGTTATGGAAACGTTTTTGGGAGACTATGAGGATGTTATGGAAACATTATGGGGAGAGTATGAGGATGTAAGAGGATGTTATGGAAATGTTTTTGGGAGACTATGAGGATGTTATGGAAACATTATGGGGAGAGTATGAGGATGTAAGGGGATGTTATGGATGTTATGGAAACGTTGTGGGGAGAGTATGAGGATGTTATGAGGATGTAAGTGGATGTTATGGAAACATTATGGGGAGAGTATGAGGATGTAAGGGGATGTTATGGAAACGTTATGGGGATAGTATGAGGATGTTATGGGGATGTAAGTGAATGTTATGGAAACATTATGGGGAGAGTATGAGGATGTTATGGAAACATTATGGGGAGAGTATGAGGATGTAAGGGGATGTTATGGAAACGTTATGGGGAGAGTATGAGGATGTAAGGGGATGTTATGGAAACATTATGGGGAGAGTATGAGGATGTTATGGAAACATTATGGGGAGAGTATGAGGATGTAAGGGGATGTTATGGAAACGTTATGGGGAGAGGATGAGGATGTAAGGGGATGTTATGGAAACGTTATGGGGAGAGGATGAGGATGTAAGGGGATGTTATGGAAACGTTATGCGGAGAGTATGAGGATGTTATGGGGATGTAAGTGAATGTTATGGAAACATTATGGGGAGAGTATGAGGATGTAAGAGGATGTTATGGGGAGAGTATGAGGATGTAAGGGGAATGTTATGGAAACATTATGGGGAGAGTATGAGGATGTAAGGGGATGTTATGGAAACGTTATGGGAAGAGTATGAGGATGTTATGGGGATGTAAGGGAATGTTATGGAAACATTATTGGGAGAGTATGAGGATGTTAAGGAAACATTATGGGGAGAGTATGAGGATGTTATGAGGATGTAAGGGAATATTATGAAAACATTATTGGGAGAGTATGAGGATGTTATGGAAACATTATGGGGAGAGTATGAGGATGTAAGGGGATGTTATGGAAACATTATGGGGAGAGTATGAGGATGTATGGAAATGTTATGGAAACATTATGGGGAGAGTATGAGGATGTTATGAGGATGTATGGAAATGTTATGGAAACATTATGGGGAGAGTATAGGGATGTTATGAGGATGTAAGGAGATGTTATGGAAACATTATGGGGAGAGTATAGGGATGTTATGAGGATGTAAGAGGATGTTATGGAAACATTATAGGGAGAGTATGAGGATGTTATGGAAACATTATGGGGAGAGTATGAGGATGTAAGTGAATGTTATGGAAATATTATGGAGAGAGTATGAGGATGTTATGGAGACATTATTGGGAGAGTATGAGGATGTTATGGTGACAATAATTAAAAAAACTATTCCAGATCACACACTAATTCCATTGACACCTGATACCCCCCCCCCCCCCCCCTAATTCTAGAGTGGCTGGACCCCGCTCCACTACGCAGCCAAAGCAGGCTGTCTGGACATGGTGCGGTTCCTGGTGGAGAGTGGGGCGTCGGCCAGTATAGAGTGCCATGGGCGACGAACGCCACTGCAGTACGCTGCCGGGGATAACCACCAGGGGACGGTTAGCTTTCTGCTACGACGAGAAGAGAACAACATACTGAGACTGCTGGAGGACAGGAAGGTTGGTGTTCTCTCTCTCTTTCTGGCTGTCGTTCTTTTCCTGAGCAAGGCTGTTAACCCACTGTTCCCCGGGCACCGAAGACGTGGATGTTGATGAAGGCAGCCCCCTGCACCTCTCTGATTCAGAGGGGTTGGGTTAAATGTGGAAGACACGTTTCAGTTTATACATTCAGTTGTTCAACTGACTAGGTATCCCCTTTCCCTTTCAATATTCTCCCTATAATTTCTACTTTCTTTCTAGTCTAACCACAAGATGTCAGCAAACCACAATTTTAATAGAACAGGCACTGCCAGAACATATTTAAATCAATGTTGCTGATCAGTACCTAGTTTGTGTTTGACCTGATGGTGTGTTGGTGTGTGTTGTCTGTAGTTTGTGTTTGACCTGATGGTGTGTGTTGTCTGTAGTTTGTGTTTGACCTGATGGTGTGTTGGTGTGTGTTGTCTGTAGTTTGTGTTTGACCTGATGGTGTGTGTTGTCTGTAGTTTGTGTTTGACCTGATGGTGTGTGTTGTCTGTAGTTTGTGTTTGACCTGATGGTGTGTGTTGTCTGTAGTTTGTGTTTGACCTGATGGTGTGTGTTGTCTGTAGTTTGTGTTTGACCTGATGGTGTGTTGGTGTGTGTTGTCTGTAGTTTGTGTTTGACCTGATGGTGTGTTGGTGTGTGTTGTCTGTAGTTTGTGTTTGACCTGATGGTGTGTGTTGTCTGTAGTTTGTGTTTGACCTGATGGTGTGTGTTGTCTGTAGTTTGTGTTTGACCTGATGGTGTGTTGGTGTGTGTTGTCTGTAGTTTGTGTTTGACCTGATGGTGTGTTGGTGTGTGTTGTCTGTAGTTTGTGTTTGACCTGATGGTGTGTTGGTGTGTGTTGTCTGTAGTTTGTGTTTGACCTGATGGTGTGTGTTGTCTGTAGTTTGTGTTTGACCTGATGGTGTGTGTTGTCTGTAGTTTGTGTTTGACCTGATGGTGTGTGTTGTCTGTAGTTTGTGTTTGACCTGATGGTGTGTGTTGTCTGTAGTTTGTGTTTGACCTGATGGTGTGTGTTGTCTGTAGTTTGTGTTTGACCTGATGCTGTGTGTTGTCTGTAGTTTGTGTTTGACCTGATGGTGTGTGTTGTCTGTAGTTTGTGTTTGACCTGATGGTGTGTGTTGGTGTGTGTTGTCTGTAGTTTGTGTTTGACCTGATGGTGTGTGTTGTCTGTAGTTTGTGTTTGACCTGATGGTGTGTGTTGTCTGTAGTTTGTGTTTGACCTGATGGTGTGTTGGTGTGTGTTGTCTGTAGTTTGTGTTTGACCTGATGGTGTGTTGGTGTGTGTTGTCTGTAGTTTGTGTTTGACCTGATGGTGTGTTGGTGTGTGTTGTCTGTAGTTTGTGTTTGACCTGGTGGTGTGTGTTGTCTGTAGTTTGTGTTTGACCTGATGCTGTGTGTTGTCTGTAGTTTGTGTTTGACCTGATGGTGTGTGTTGTCTGTAGTTTGTGTTTGACCTGATGGTGTGTTGGTGTGTGTTGTCTGTAGTTTGTGTTTGACCTGATGGTGTGTTGGTGTGTGTTGTCTGTAGTTTGTGTTTGACCTGGGTGGTGGTGGTGTTGTCTGTAGTTTGTGTTTGACCTGATGCTGTGTGTTGTCTGTAGTTTGTGTTTGACCTGATGCTGTGTGTTGTCTGTAGTTTGTGTTTGACCTGTTGGTGTGTGTTGTCTGTAGTTTGTGTTTGACCTGATGGTGTGTGTTGTCTGTAGTTTGTGTTTGACCTGATGGTGTGTGGGAAACTGAACTCCAACACTACTCTGGAGGAGCTAGTTCTTCACTCTGCTGCTCCCCTGGACACGGCCGTGCGTCTGTCCCGAGCCCTGAGCCTAGCCGCCCTCAGGGAGAAGGAGCGCTACGTGGACCTCCAGGCGGCAGCCCACCACTGTGAAAGCCTGGCCTCTGACCTGCTCAGCATGGCCTCGGCCGGGGGGAGGGGGGCCGGCGCCGTACTCACGGCGGTGGACCATAGAGGGGCCAGCGTGCTGGACTGCCTGATCGAGGGGAGGCAGAAGGGAGTGGTGGCCCACCCGGCTGTCCAGAAGTACATGACGGAGGTGTGGTATGGCAGTCTGCAGTGGGACTCCTGGAGGATCCTGCTGCTGTTTTTTGGCCTGCTGCTCTGCCCTCCACTGTGGCTGTTCGTCTCACTGCCTCTCAAACACAGGTACAGAGTAGACTTTCATAGATACAGGTTCATAGCCTTTATTAATGGGAGCCCTTTTGAGGCTAACCCACTGGACACACAACGTCATTTCAACGTGGAAATTTGGGTAATATTTGGTAGATATTGATAAATGAGATTTCAACCTTTATTTACCAACTCAGAAAGTCAGCCAGAAGTTTGTAGAATGACCAATGTGTTATCACTATGCTTTCAACCATCTAAAAGCAGAACCAAATTCCAATGGGAAAACAATGTCAGGTTTTTGGTTCATCTAAATGTGTTATCACTGTGCTTTCAACCATTTAAAAGAAAAATGGGAAAACAATGTCAGATATTTTGTATTTTTACAACAAATAGATGTGTTATCCCTGTGCTTCATCTAATAGCAGAACCAAATGACCTGGATAGCAGTTGAGATTACATTAAAAGTACATGGTGCAAGTGATCAATGCTGTTCGAGATTCTGCACAGATATTTATGTTGTGAAGATCTCCACAGACCTGAGACCTTTGCATGCAATCTTGAACATGCACGCTTTCTATGTTTACATAAGAATACATATATAGTTACAGTAGGCTAACCTCAAACTGTGGCCATGGATGTGTTACTCATTTTAAGGTTGAATAAATGCTGTTACATTAGTTTGTAGTTTGCCTTAACTTTAGGCTATTTACTGTATTACAAAAGAATATTGAATTGTGTTTTGTTGTCAACGCAACCAAATATCACCATTTAAAGGATAATGGTTGAATAGTTGATTTAGTCTGGCTTTAATTCCAGTTTTTCTACAAATCAATAATTTATATGTTGGATTCAAGTCTCCATCTCAACCAATAATCAAAGTTAAAGAATAGGATTAAATCAAATCAAACTTTATTTAAAGTGCATTTCAAGTTTTATTTGATTTAGTCCTATTCTTTAACTTAGATTTTTGGTTGAGATGGAGACGTGAATCGAACATATCTATTACTAATTTGTAGACAAACTGTAATTAAAGCCAGACTAAGTCAGTGGCACAGATGGAACTATCCAAGCAGAAGATGAATCTCCTTTAACTGTTCATATTTGGTTGCATTGACAACAAACACAATTCTATATCCAGTTTGCCTACAAATGAATAATTGATATGTTGGATTAACATCTCCAACTCAACCAAAAATCGAAGTTCAAGAATAGGACTAAATCTAATCTTATCGACGTTTAAATGTACTTTAAAGAAAGTTTGATTTGATTTAGTTGTATTCTTTAACTTAGATTTTTGGTTGAGATGGAGACGTGACTCTAACATATTAATGATTAACTTGAAGATTACATTTGAAATCAACCAAAGTTTGAAACCTTAGGGCTATATGTATTGTCTATTTTTAGTTAAACCATGGGTTGAATTGAAGCAATAGCTGTTGATGACATCCCAAATGCTGCATAGACCTAAATAGTCTCATTGATAATATATGACCTATAAAGTATGGTTACATTTCATTTGCTCTGTTAAACCTACCTTTTGGAATAATTTAGATAGATACAGTGAATATATTTAGTTATTACGAGATCTCTCAATAATCATTCTTGCGATAGCACATGGGTAGTAGTCAGTGACCAACGTCCACACTAAGCAGGACCAGGCTTGGTTAAAACCCTGCATGGGAGACCTAATAAATAGCAGGGGGGGGTTTTCTGATCATGTAAATTTTTTACAATGATGACATAATCCTGTGGTTGAGATTCCACCCTCAAAACAACTGGTTTTTTTTTTTTTTTTCACTTAGATTCCTTGTCACAATACATTGACAAATTACATTGAAACAACGTTGAGTCAACCAGTTTGTGCCGAGTGGGATGTGTTTACATTCAAACATTGTATCTCAAACTCTACCAGTTACAAAAAGAGAACTAAGACTCGCTATTTTTGACCAATCATGAATCAATTATTCAGCAATTAACTTAAAACATATAAACTCCTCCGGGGAATCAATGACAGTTTTGTATGATAGTTGATTGCCAGACAATATTATCTTGGGATTGAATATTATTTTAGGATTTAATGTAAAGTCTTTCAAAACCACACCAGGTTCAACACCATCCCCATCGTGAAGTTCATGAGCTACCTGGTGTCCCACATCTTTCTCCTGGCCCTCTTCATCCTCACCATCGCCTACCCCCCGCTGATTCCCATCCACATGGGTCACCTGCTGCCTGGATGGAGTGAGTGGCTGCTGCTGGCCTGGCTGGGGGGCATGCTGGTGTCTGAGCTCACTCAGCCAGGGGAGCGCCATGGCCTAGCCTGGATCCGAGTGCTTGTCCTGGGCTTCTCCACCGCTGCCTTGCTCTGCCATCTCCTGGCCCTGGTTCTCCAGCTCTGGCCCGACTACCATCTCCACTGCCTTTTCACCCGAAACGTCCTACTAGCCGTGGCCATGACTCTAGGCTTCATCCAGCTGCTGGAGTTCCTGACCTTCCACCACCTGTTCGGCCCCTGGGCCATCATCATCAGGTGAGAGAAGATCAGTGGAGAAAACTATACAAGTAGGCTATTTACTAGGTAGGAGCAGATCAACATGTCAGCAGGACTGATACTGCAACTAAACAGGTCTTCCTCTGCTCCTACAGTGCATTTGGAAAGTATTCAGACCCCTTGACTTTTTCCACATTTTGTTACGTTACAGCCTTATTCTAAAACGGATTAAATAGTTTTTTCCCCTCATCAATCGACACACAATACCCCATAATGACAAAGCAAATAAAGGTTTTTAGAAATGTTTGCACATTTATTAAAAAATAAAATCTGAGATATTACATAAGTATTCAGACTAGTTGAAGCTTTGTTGAAGCACCTTTGACAGTGATTACAGCCTGGAGTCTTCTTGCGTATGACGCTACAAGCTTGGCACACCTGTATTTGCTTCCGTCTGGCCACTCTTCCATAAAGGCCTGATTGGTGGAGTGCTGCAGAGATCGTTGTCCTTCTGGAAGGTTCTCCCATCTCCACCTCACTAACCAAGGCCCTTCTCCCCGATTGCTCAGTTTGGCCGGGCGGCCAGCTCTAGGAAGAGTCTTGGTGGTTCCAAACTTCTTCAATGCTGCAGAATTTTTTTGGTACCCTTCCCCAGATCTGTGCCTCGACACAATCCTGTCTCGGAGCTCTACGGACAATTCCTTCAACCTCATGGCTTTGCTCTGACATGCATTGTCAACTGTGGTACATTACTGTGGTACAGGTGTGTGGCTTTCCAAATCATGTCCAATCAATTGAATTTACCACAGGTTGACTCCAATCAAGTTGTAGATCAATGGAAACAGGATGCACCTGAGCTCAATTTTGAGTCTCATAGCAAAGGGTCTGAATACTTACATAAATAACGTATTTCTGTTTTTTATTTTTAATACATTTGCAAAATTTTCTAGAAACCTGTTTCCCTTTGTCATTACGGGGTATTGACTGTAGATTGATGAGGGAAAAACATTGAATCCATTTTAGAATAAGCTGTAACGTAACAAAATGTTTAAAAAGTCAAGGGGTCTGAATACTTTCCGAATGCACTGTACCTCTGTAAATATGTTGTTATTGTTCACTTAAGTATTATCTGCAATAATAAGGCCTTATTTTTGAATTTTTTTTGGCTTCTATCCTCATCAGTGACCTGATGAAGGATCTGGGAAGGTTTGCCGTCATCCTGGTGCTCTTCCACATCGCCTTCACCATGAGCTTGTGTGCCGTCTACAATGCCACCTTTGAGAAGCCAGAGACAGCAGGCCCCACCCCTCGGAACGTGTCGGTCCTGCTCTTCTTCGCCCTTTTCGGCCTGACGGAGCCTAATGACATGCCTATGTTGGAGGGCTCGTCCCCGGCTGCCAACGTGGTGGCCCAACTGGTGTTTGGCATCTACCTGGTGGTGACGGTGATCGTGCTGATCAACCTGCTCATTGCCATGATGAGTGACACCTACCAGCGCATTCAGGCCCGCTCGGACACTGAGTGGAAGTTTGGCCGGGCTGTGCTCATACGGGACATGAGTAGGAAGTCGGGCACGCCGTCTCCATTCAACCTCTTCACCAACCTCTTCTTCTTCGCCAAGGTGCTTTGCAAACATGGAGGTGACTTTCATACTAGTGTTCCTACCTTGTTCAGGGAATTCATAGATTCAATATTGGCAGTTTTAACCACTACAAATGATTGTTTCTCAAGGAGGCAAACCATGAGTGTAATGCTACATCATGTATTATATATACACTGAGTATACAAAACATTATGGACACCTGCTCTTTCCATGACATTGACTGACCAGGTGAATCCAGGTGAAAGCTATGATCCCTTATTGATTTCACTTGTTAAATCCACTTCATTGAAGAGGAGGAGACAGGTTAAAGAAGGATTTTTAAGCCTTGAGACAATTGAGACATGAATTGTGTATGTGTGCCATTCAGAGGAAGAATGGGCAAGACAAAAGATTTAAGTACATTTGAACAGGGTATGGTAGTAGGTGCCAGGCACACTGGTTTGTGTCAACAACTGCAACGCTGCTGGGTTTTTGACGCTCAACAGTTTCCTGTGTGTATCAAGAATGGTCCATCACCCAAAGGACTTCCAGCCAACTTGACACAGCTGTGGGAAGCATTGGAGTCAAAATGGGCCAGCATTCCTATGGAACGCTTTCCACACCTTGTAGAGTCCATGCCACGACAAATTGAGTCTGTTCTGAGGGCAAAAGGTGGGGTGCAACTCAATATTAGGAAGGTATTCTTAATGTTTTGTACACTCAGTATGTGTTATGTATAACCCCCCAGGTAAGATCTGCTCTACAGAGGGCCGGGACCTGATGACTGAAGAGGAGGATGCAGAGGGTCTGCCTGGGCCTGACCCCCGCTCTCTGGACATACCAGCTCACACCTCCCTGGGCTGGATGAGGACCAACAAAAGGACACAGATCCTACCTGAGGGTGAGGCTCTGAATGGACTGATCCATTTCAATTCACTGATTTCAATTGATTGAGATTCACAGATTTTATGTATTTCAATTCACTTCAATGAACTGTTCAAAGTAATTATTTGGTAATGCATATGTGATTTGGTGTTCTAATATTATCTGATACATACATACATGCATGGCACGTGAAAAAAAATACGTTTCAGCATATTACATTCTTGATTCTCATGAATAAAAGTTCCAACAAACAAATAGTTCCTACATTCTTGTTCCTATCTTTCAAGCTCTCTCTATGCCCCCCCAGATGGCCAGGCCCAGCCCCTCCCCTCTAGCTCCAGGCTGGCTGGCCAGGTTCGCGTGGAGCAAGTGACAGACTGGGCTGTGGTAGTCCAACGCTACCTGGCGCTGAGAGGACAGGGGGACAGAGCCATGCAGGAGAGGGACCCTGGTACTGGCCCTGCCCAGCACCCTGACTGATCCAGTCCATCCAGAACCAGGACTCAGTATCTCTGACTAACTCACCCACACTTGACTTATTAGGCTGTATCCTGATTCTCCACCTTTCTCCCACAGTATGCTCTTGCACACTTTCTGTCATGGATTTAACAATATTGGAAGCTCAAAGTGCACACTGTGGGAGAAGGGTGGAGAATTGGGATACAGCCTAAGAGCCTTACCCAGCAGTAAGTCTGGGTAAGGACCTTAGCCAAGCCTTGACGGGACACAGCATCTTTAGGAGCCTGCACACAGCTTAGCCCGACTCCCAGGACCCCAGCCTTGACATTAACATGAGCCTTGCATACTTACTGGACAGTATGACTCCAGCCCTGCCTTACCAATGGCCAATTCTGCCACGGCCTACTACATCACAGCAACAACCTGTGAAACAGAACTACTAGCACCAAACACACTGCCTTTATTTTCAGATGTCCGTGTATACATTACTCTCACTCACAATTGACCTGATTGTCCACAATCGTAAATCATTCGTGATCCAGAGCCCAGTTTTTCAAAATCTATCTGATCGGATTTCGGAAATCAGTATGATTTAAATGCAAAGAAATAGAATAAAAAGAAAGGGCATATAATTTAGTTATTCGTTCCATTTCTATGCATTTAATCCTATCCGATGGCCGAATTCCGATCAGATAACTTTTGAAAAACTTGTCCCAGGCTATGGTTTATAGCGTGTAGCTTCTGATATTGTCCAGTAGAGGTCAGTATTAAACAGCTTTCTGTCAGGGTCGTTTAATGAGCTGTGTGAGAGATGTATGAGCCTGTAAAAAAAATGCGAGAGAGAAGAGTTGATTTATTAGGGAAAGAGGATACCTAGTCAGTAGCACAACTGAATGCACTCAACCCAAATGTGTCTAACACATTTATCCCAACCCCTCTGAATCAGAGAGGTGCAGGGGGCTGTCTTAAACCACAGCGCCCGGGGAGCAGTTGTTGGGGGTTAATGCCTTGCTCAAGGGCAGAACAGCAGATTTTTACACTTTGCCGCTCAGGAATTTGAACAAGCCACCTTTCGGTTACCGGCCCAACACTCTAAACCACTAGGCTACTTGCCACACCACTATTATAGTGGAGTATTGTACTATCATCACTACTTTCATGCGACAGTGCCTTGATTATGCGTGATGTAGCATTTCATTATAATAACACTTTTCTAGGGACAGTATTGAGAAAAAATGTGTTCTTTGACAAATGAACCAGGTGTTACTGAAACACCTGTTATTTGTTTTACTGAATGGCAGTAGATAAGTGTCTATCTCAGCTCTGCCAATCAGGACACTTACCTGGAGACTACATGTCCACAAAAGCCTCCTATTTTACAATATACATTATATCATGCTTCATTCTACAGTTAAATATGTTTTTATAACATTTTTATGAATAGTGTGTATTGTAGTGACGTGTTTAGAGAAAAGTATAATTGTATTATCATGATATAACATGAGTTACTCAGTAACTCCATTACTTAATGAAAATGGTCAGACCTGTGAAATAGAGCAATAGGAGATCAAACCGGTCTGCTTTCTCTGCCACATTATTTACTTTATTATGGGTCACTCCTTCGCCCCCCTCTCCCCTCTCTCTCCCCCTCCACCTCCCCACCCTCTCTCTCTCCTCCCTTCCCTCTTCTATCTTGACATTATGGCTAGGAGCTAGGAAACAGGCCTGTAAACATAATACCTTCCACTCTCTTTATCATTGAACTAAATTAAACACTGCAGCCAACTGTGCTTCTTCCATGAATTACGCCAGAGATAAGTGGGGGAAATCCTTCGCTCTTCTCCTTCTATAAGATTAACCGCGAGGATGTTGTTTTTACCTGGTCAGACCAGGATGAGTACAGTGTGTCCGGGGAGTGAGATTGATGTGTTTGAAGCATATAAGAATTCACAATGAATAGGACATAGCTTAACGTAACTCTAAACAGAGAATGAAAATAGGAGGTAAATAACTCAGGGTGCATCTTATATGGCACCCTATTCCCCATATTTATTCAATGCTTTTGGCCAGAGCCCATAAGGTCATAGGGCTCTGGTCAAAAGTAGTGTGCTATATAGGGAATAGGGTGCCATTTGGGACTCAAGCCGAAGTTTCGCATCTTTCTCACCTCTTTGAGTGCCTTGCAGTACTCACTGACTCTAAAATGTCCAGACTTGTTGAGCCAACTTCTATGGTTCATAGAAACCTTAAAAAAAAATCTGTAACCCCTCATTCTATTGTATTGTTGATATGTTTTATACAACCTAAACTTCAATAAAGTTTTAAGTCTGTAATGTAAGGTATATTCACACATGCACACACACACATGCGCACGCACGCACGCAAACACACACACACTAACACAATCTGTTATTTGTGAAAGATTAAAATGTGTGTTTTGTATTGTCTATAGTTTGATGTGTGTTTTGTCTTGTCTATAGTTTGATGTGTCTTGTCTTGTCTATAGTTTTATGCGTGTTTTGTCTCATCTATATTTTGAGGTGTGTTTTGTCTTGTCTATAGGTTGATGTGTGTTTTGTCTTGTCTATAGTTTGATGTGTGTTTTGTCTTGTCTATAGTTTGATTTGGGTCTTGTCTTGTCTATAGTTTGATTTGTGTCTTGTCTATAGTTTGATGTTTGTTTTGTCTTGTCTATAGTTTATGTGTTTTGTCCTGTGTCACGCCCTGACCTTAGAGATAATAAAGTCTCTATTTTGGTTAGGTCGGGGTGTGACTAGGTTGGGTTATCTAGATGTTGTATTTCTATGTTGGCCTGATATGGTTCTCAATCAGAGGCAGCTGTCTATCGTTGTCTCTGATTGGGGATCATATTTAGGCAGCCTTTTCCCACCTGTTGTTTGTGGGATCTTATTTTGAGTTAGTGCATGTTGCACCTCTGTCGTCACTGTTTGTTATTTTGTTTATAGTATGTCTTGCGAAGTTTTCACATATTAATAAAGATGTGGAACGATACTCACGCTGCACCTTGGTCCTTCTCTACAAACAACCGTGACAGAAGATCCCACCAAAAACGGACCAAGCAGCGTGGCCAGGATGAGTAGACATGGGAGGAGATCATGAGTGGAGCAGGGCCCTGGACGCGAAGTGGAGAGTATCGCCGTTCAAGGGAGCAGATGTAGGCAGCAAGAGAGGAACGGCGACGATACGAGGAGTTAGAACGACAACGAAAGCCCGAGAGGCACGGGGAGATTGGCGGAGTCAGGGTTTAGACCTGAGCCAACTCCCCGTGCTTACCGTGGGGAGCGCGTGACCGGTCAGGCACCGTATTATGCGGCGATACGCACTGTATCTCCAGTGTGCATTCACAGCCCAGTGCGCTCGTTGCCGGCTCCCCACATTTGCCGGGCTAGAGTGGGCATTCAGCCAGGACGGGTTGTGCCGGCTCAGCGCTCCTGGTCTCCAGTACGTCTCCTCGGTCCAGGATATCCTACGCCGGCTCTACGCACTGTGTCACCAGTGCGCCTTCACAGCCCAGTGCGTCCTGTGCCAGCGCCCCGCACTTGCCGGGCTAAAGTGAGTATCCAGCCAGGACGGGTTGTGCCAGTTCTACGCTCCAGACCTCCAGTGCGCCTCCATGGTCCAGTATATTCTGCACCGGTTCTACGCACCAGGTCTCCAGTGCGCCTCCACAGCCCAGTACGTCCTGTGCCTGCTCCTCGCACTCTCCCTGAGGTGCGTGTCATCAGTCTGGTGCCACCTGTCCCGGCTCCATGCACCAGTTTTCCAGTGCACCTTCCCAGTCCGGAGCTTCCGGCGACAGTTCCCAGTCCAGAGCTTCCGGCGACAGTTCCCAGTCCAGAGCTTCCGGCGACAGTTCCCAGTCCGGAACCTCCTGAGACGGCCCACAGTCCGGAACCTCCTGAGACGGCTCACAGTCCGGAACCTTCTGAGACGGCCCCCAGTCCGGAGCCTCCGGCGATGATCCCCAAAAATAGTCGCCACCATGGATGACAGATCCGCGAGCAGAGCGGGGTCTACGTCCCGCACCGGAGCTGCCACCGAGGCTAGATGCCCACCCGAACCCTCCCCTATAGAGTCAGGTTTTGCGGCCGGAGTCCACACCTTTGGGGGGGGGGGGGGGGGGTACTGTCACACCCTGACCTTAGAGATCCTTTTAATTCTCTATTTTGGTTAGGTCGGGGTGTGACTAGGGTGGGTTATCTAGATGTTATATTTCTATGTTGGCCTCCTGATATGGTTCTCAATCAACGATAGACAATGTCTATCGTTGTCTCTGATTGGGGATCATATTTAGGCAGCCTTTTCCCACCTGTTGTTTGTGGGATCTTATTTTGAGTTAGTGCATGTTGCACCTCTGTCGTCACGGTTTGATATTTTGTTTATAGTTTATTGTATGTCTTGCGAAGTTTTCATATATTAATAAAGATGTGGAACGTTACTCACGCTGCACCTTGGTCCTTCTCTACAAACAACCGTGACATCCTGTCTATAGTTTGATGTGTGTGTTGTCTAATTGTTGGATGTGTGTTTTGTTTTGTCTCATATATAGTTTGATGTTTGTTTTGTCTTGTCTATAGTTTGATGTGTGTTTTGTCTTGTCTAGTTTCATGTGTGTTTCGTCTTGTCTATAGTTTGATGTGTGTCTTGTCTCGTCTGTAGTTTCATGTGTGTTTTGTCTTGTCTATAGTTTGATATGTGTTTTGTCTTGTCTATAGTTAGATGTGTGTCTTGTCCTGTCTATAGTTTTGTGTGTTTTTCCTTGTCTATAGTTTGATGTGTATTTTGTCTTATCTATAGTTTCATGTCTGTTTTTCCTTTTCTATAGTTTTGATGTGTTTTGTTTTGTCTATCATTTAATTTGTGTTTTCTCTTGTCTATTGTTTGATGTGTGTTTTGTTTTTTGTCTATCATTGAATGTGCTTTTGTTTTGTCTTGTATATAGTTTGTTTTGTCTTGTCTTCTCTATAGTTTGATTTTGTGTTTTGTCTTGTCTATAGTTTCATGTGTGTTTTGTCTTGTCTATAGTCTGATTTGTGTTGTCTTTCTATAGTTTGATATGTGTTTTTTCTTATCTATAGTTAGATGTGTATCTTGTCCTGTCTATTGTTTGATGTGTGTTTTGTCTTGTCTATCGGCTGATGTGTGTTTTGTCTTGTCTATAGTTCGATGTGTGTCTTGTCTTGTCTATAGTTTCATGTGTGTTTTGTCTTGTCTATAGTCTGATTTGTGTTGTCTTTTTCTATAGTTTGATATGTGTTTTTTCTTGTCTATAGTTAGATGTGTATCTTGTCCTGTCTATTGTTTGATGTGTGTTTTGTCTTGTCTATCGGTTGATGTGTGTTTTGTCTTGTCTATCGGTTGATGTGTGTTTTGTCTTGTCTATAGTTTGATGTGTGTCTTGTCTATAGTTTTAATGTGTGTTTTGTCTTGTCTATAGGTTTGATGTGTGTTTTGTCTTGTCTATAATTAGATGTGTCTTGTCCTGTCTATAGTTTGATGTCTGTTTTGTCTTGTCTATAGTTTGATTTGTATGTTGTCCTTGTCTATAGTTTGTGTTTTGTCTTGTCTTGTCTATCGTTTTATGCGTGTTTTGTCTTATCTATAGTTTGATGTGTATTTTGTCTTGTCTATAGTTTGATGTGTATTTTGTCTTGTCTATAGTTTGATGTGTGTCTTGTCTTGTCTATAGTTTGATGTGTGTCTTGTCTTGTCTATAGTTTGATGTGTGTCTTGTCTGTAGATTGATGTGTGTCTTGTCTATCGTTGGATGTGTGTTTTGTTTTTTATTGTCTATAGTTTGATGTGTGTTTTGTCTTGTATTTAAGTAGAAGTGTGTTTTGTCTTGTCTATAGTTTGATGTGTGTTTTGTCTTGTTTATAGTTTGATGTGTGTCTTGTTTATAGTTTGATTTGTATATTGTCTTGTCTATAGTTTGGTGTGTGTGTGTGTGTCTTGTCTGTAGTTTTATTTGTATTTTGTCTACAGTTTGATGTGTGTTTTGTCTTGTTTGTAGTTTGATTTGTGTTTTGTCTCATCTATTGTTTGATGTTTGTTTTTGTCTTGTCCATAGTTTGTGTGTTTTGTCTTGCTTATAGTATGTTGTGTGTCTTGTTTTGTCTATAGTTTGTGTTGTGTCTTTCTATAGTTTGATGTGTTTCTTGTCTCGTCTATAGTTTGATGTGTGTCTTGTCTATAGTTTCATGTGTGTTTTGTCTTGTCTATATGTAGATGTGGGTCTTGTCCTGTCGTCTATATTTTGATGTGTGTTTTGTCTTGTCTATAGTTTGATGTGTGTCTTGTCCATAGTTTCTGTGTTTTGTCTTGTCTATAGTTTATATATGTGTGTCTTGTCCTGTCTATAGTTTGATGTGTGTCTTGTCTATCTTTGGATATGTGTTTTGTTTTGTCTCATGTATATAGTTTGATATTTGTATTGTCTTGTCTATAGTTTGATATTTGTATGGTCTTGTCTATAGTTTTGATGTGTTTTGTCTTGTATATAATTAGATGTGTGTCTTGTCCTGTCTGTTTTTTGATGTGTTTTTTGTCTTGTCTATCATTGGATGTGTTTTTGTTTAGTCTTGTCTGTAGTTTGATGTTTGTCTTGTCTATAGTTTGATGTGTGCCTTGTCTTGTGTATAATTAGATGTGTGTTTTGTCTATTGTTGGATGTGCTTTTGTCTTGTATATAGTTTGATGTTTGTTTCGTCTTATCTATAGTTTGATGTGTGTTTTGTCTTATCTATAGTTTGATGTGTGTTTTGTCTTGTCTATAGTTTGGTGTGTCTTGTCTTGTCTATATTGTGTCTTGTCTATAGTAGTATGTGTGTTTTGTCCTGTCTATAGTGTGTCTTGTCTATAGTGTTATGTGTGTTTTGTCCTGTCTGTAATTTGATGTGTTTTGATTTGTCTATAGTTTGATGTATGTTTTGTCTTGTATATAGTTTGTGTGTCTTGTCTTGTCTATATTTTGATATGTGTCTTTTTGTTACGGCTTGGTAATCGTGGAGGAGGAATGAGGCGCAGGAAGCAGCGAACACAGGGTAGTGGTGTTTTTAATATACACTCACACAAAAAACAAATGTTCCCACACACAGGGGAGAAAATACATACGGCATCCAACAACGTCGACACGAACATAAACCGTCTGACAAGAAACAATCATTAATCCCGCACGAACAGGAGCGGGCCAGCTAAAGTAAATAGCCCCTCTAATGGCTAATTGACCACAGGTGTCACAAAATAAAAAAAGGGAAAAGCAAAAGGGAATCGGTGGCAGCTAATAGGCCGGTGACGACGACCGCCGAGCGCCACCCGAGCAGGAGGGGGCGCCACCATCTGTGGGAATCGTGACAGTACCCCCCTCCTGACTCGCGGCTCCCGCAGCGCGCCGACACCGGCCTCGAGGTTGACCCGGAGGGCGAGGCGCAGGGCGATCCGGACGGAGGTGGTGGAACTCCCTCAACATAGATGGGTCCAGGACGTCCGCCGCCGGCACCCAGCACCTCTCCTCCGGGCCGTACCCCTCCCAGTCCACGAGGTACTGTAGGCCCCTCGCCCGGCGTCTCGAGTCCAGAATGGCCCTTACGCTGTACGCCGGGGACCCCCCGATGTCCAGAGGGGGTGGAGGGACCTCCGGCACCTCATCTTCGTGAAGGGGACCAGCTACCACCGGCCTGAGGAGAGACACATGAAACGAGGGGTTAATACGGTAATAGGAAGGGAGTTGCAACCGATAACACACCTCTTTTATCATCCTCAGGACTTTGAAGGGCCCCACACACTGCGGCCCCAGCTTCCGGCAGGGCACGCGGAGGGGCAGGTTCCGGGTTGAGAGCCAGACCCTTCTCCAGGTGCGAACACGGGTGCCTCACTGCGGTGGCGGTCAGCACTCCTCTTCTGCCGCGCACTGGCCTCCTTTAGTGAGTCCTGGACGGCTCTTCAGGTCTCCCTGGAGTGCTGCACCCAGTCCTCCACCGCAGGAGCCTCGGTCTGACTCCGGTGCCATGGTGCCAGGACCGGCTGGTAACCTAACACACACTGAAAGGGTGATATGTTAGTAGAGGAGTGGCGAAGTGAGTTCTGGGCTAACTCAGCCCAGGGAATATACCTCGCCCACTCTCCTGGCTGGTCCTGGCAATATGACCTCAGGAACCTGCCCACCTCCTGGTTCACCCTCTCCGCCTGCCCATTGCTCTCGGGGTGATAACCGGAGGTCAAACTGACCGAGACCCCCAGCCGCTCCATAAACGCTCTCCAGACCCTGGATGTGAACTGGGAACCTCGATCAGAGACAATGTCCTCCGGCACCCCGTAGTGCCGGAAGACGTGGGTAAATAGGGCCTCCGCAGTCTGCAGGGCCGTAGGGAGACCGGGCAATGGGAGGAGACAGCAGGACTTAGAGAACCGATCCACAACCACCAGAATCGCCGTGTTCCCCTGAGAGGGGGGAAGATCTGTCAGGAAGTCGATGGACAGGTGCGACCATGGTCGTTGTGGAACGGGGAGGGGCTGTAACTTCCCTCTTGGTAGATGCCTAGGAGCCTTACTCTGGTCACATACCGAACAGGAAGAGACATAGGACCTCACGTCCTTAGCTAAGGTGGGCCACCAGTACTTCCCCCTTAGACTCCCCACTGTCCTCGCCTCACCAGGATGACCCGCAGTAGGTAGCGTGTGCGCCCACCGAATCAAACGATCACGAACACTGAGCGGCACATACATGCGCCCCACGGGAACCTGCGCAGGCGCAGGTTCCAACACCAATGCCCGCTCGATGTCTGCATCCACCTCCCATACCACAGGTGCCACCAGCCTAGACGCTGGAATGATGGGAGTTGGATCGATGGGCCGGTCCTCCGTGTCATAGAGACGGGACAGCGCGTCGGCCTTAGTATTCAGGGAACCCGGTCTATAGGAGATGGTAAACCTAAACCGGGCGAAGAACATGGCCCACCTCGCCTGACGTGGATTCAGTCTCCTCGCTGCCCGGATGTACTCCAGGTTTCGGTGGTCGGTCCAGATGAGAAAGGGGTGTTTAGCCCCCTCAAGCCAGTGCCGCCACACCCTCAGAGCTTTAACCACCGCTAGCAACTCCCTGTCCCCCACATCGTAGTTACGCTCCGCCGAACTGAGCTTCTTCGAAAAGAAAGCGCAGGGGCGGAGTTTCAATGGCGCACCCGAGCGCTGTGATAGCACGGCACCCACCCCAGCCTCGGATGCGTCCACCTCCACTACAAATGCTAAAGACGGGTCCGGGTGCGCCAACACGGGTGCGTCGGTGAACAGCGTCTTCAACTTCTTGAAGGCTCCGTCCGCCTCCGTCGACCATCGCAAACGCACCGGCCCCCCCTTCAGCAGTGAGGTAATGGGAGCCACTACCTGGCCAAAACCCCGGATAAACCTCCGGTAGTAATTGGCAACGCCTAAAAACCGCTGCACCTCCTTCACCGTGGTTGGAGTCGGCCAATTACGCATGGCCTTAACGCGGTCACACTCCATCACCACCCCTGTGGTGGAAATGCGATAACCCAGAAAGGAGACGGCTCGTTTGGAAAACTCACACGTCTCAGCCTTAACGTATAGGTCATGCTCCAGCAGTCTACCAAGCACCTTGCGCACCAGGGACACATGCGTGGAGCGGGTGGCGGAATATATCAGAATGTCATCGATATAGACAATCACGCCCTGCCCGTGCAGGTCCCTGAGAATCTCGTCAACAAAGGATTGAAAGACGGCTGGAGCATTTTTCAACCCATACGGCATGACGAGGTACTCATAATGGCCTGATGTGGTACTAAAGGCGGTTTTCCACTCGTCTCCCTTCTTGATACGCACCAGATTATACGCGCTCCTGAGATCCAGTTTTGTGAAGAACTGTGCTCCGTGAAATGATTCCACCGCCGTAGCGATGAGAGGTAGTGGGTAACTAAACCCCACCGTAATAGCGTTTAGACCTCGGTAATCAATGCACGGACGCAGACCTCCCTCCTTTTTCTTCACAAAAAAGAAACTCGAGGAAGCGGGTGAGATGGAGGGCCGAATGTACCCCTGTCCCAGGGATTCCGTGACATATGTCTCCATAACCGCCGTCTCCTCCTGTGACAAGGGGTACACGTGACTCCTGGGAAGCGCAGCGTTAACCTGGAGATCTATCGCACAATCCCCCTGTCGATGAGGTGGTAATTTAGTCGCCCTCTTTTTACAAAAAGCGATCGCCAAATCGGCGTATTCAGGGGGAATGCGCACGGTGGACACCTGGTCTGGACTTTCCACCGACGTGGCACCTATGGAAACTCCTAGACACCTACCTGAACACTCCTCTGACCACCCCTGGAGAACCCCCTGTTTCCACAAAATACGGGGATTGTGACCAGCCAGCCAGGGGACACCCAGCACCACCGGAAACGCAGGCGAATCAATAAGGAAAAAACTAATGTGTTCCTTATGATTCAAATCAAATCAAATCAAATTTATTTATATAGCCCTTCGTACATCAGCTGATATCTCAAAGTGCTGTACATAAACCCAGCCTAAAACCCCAAACAGCAAGCAATGCATGTGAAAGAAGCACGGTGGCTAGGAAAAACTCCCTAGGAAAAACTCCCTAGAAAGGCCAAAAACCTAGGAAGAAACCTAGAGAGGAACCAGGCTATGAGGGGTGGCCAGTCCTCTTCTGGCTGTGCAGGGTGGATATTATAACAGAACATGGTCAAGATGTTAAAATGTTCATAAATGACCAGCATGGTCAAATAATAATAATCATAGTAGTTGTCGAGGGTGCAACAAGCACGTCCGGTGAACAGGTCAGGGTTCCATAGCCGCAGGCAGAACAGTTGAAAATGGAGCAGCAGCACGGCCAGGTGGACTGGGGACAGCAAGGAGTCATCATACCAGGTAGTCCTGAGGCATGGTCCTAGGGCTCAGGTCCTCCGAGAGAAAGACAGAAAGAGAGAAAGCGAGAATTAGAGAGAGCATATTTAAATTCACACAGGACACCGGATAAGACAAGAGAAATCCTCCAGATGTAACAGACTGACCCTAGCCCCCCGACACATAAACTACTGCAGCATAAATACTGGAGGCTGAGACAGGAGGGATCAGAAGACGCTGTGGCCCCATCCGATGATACCCCCGGACAGGGCCAAACAGGCAGGATATAACCCCACCCACTTTGCCAAAGCACAGCCCCCACACCACTAGAGGGATGTCTCCAACCACCAACTTACCGTCCTAAGACAAGGCCGAGTATAGCCCACAACGATCTCCGCCATGGCACAACCCAAGGGGGGGCGCCAACCCAGACAGGAAGACCACGTCAGTGACTCAACCCACTCAAGTGACGCACCCCTCCCATGGACGGCATGGAAGAACACCAGTAAGCCAGTGACTCAGCCCCTGTAATAGGGTTAGAGGCAGAGAATCCCAGTGGAAAGAGGGGAACCGGCAAGGCAGAGACAGCAAGGGCGGTTCGTTGCTCCAGCCTTTCCGTTCACCTTCACACTCCTGGGCCAGACTATACTTAATCATAGGACCTACTGAAGAGATAAGTCTTCAGTAAAGACTTAAAGGTTGAGACTGAGTCTGCGTCTCTCACATTGGTAGGCAGACCATTCCATAAAAATTGAGCTCTATAGGAGAAAGCCCTACCTCCAGCCGTTTGCTTAGAAATTCTAGGGACAATTAGGAGGCCTGCGTCTTGTGACCGTAGCGTACGTGTAGGTATGTACGGTAGGACCAAATCGGAAAGATAGGTAGGAGCAAGCCCATGTAATGCTTTGTAGGTTAGCAGTAAAACCTTGAAATCAGCCCTTGCCTTAACAGGAAGCCAGTGTAGGGAGGCTAGCACTGGAGTAATATGATCACATTTTTTGGTTCTAGTCAGGATTCTAGCAGCCGTATTTAGCACTAACTGAAGTTTGTTTAGTGCTTAATCCGGGTAGCCGGAAAGTAGAGCATTGCAGTAGTCCAGCCTAGAAGTAACAAAAGCATGGATTAATTTTTCTGCGTCATTTTTGGACAGAAAGTTTCTGATTTTAGCAATGTTACGTAGATGGAAAAAAGCTGTCCTTGAAACAGTCTTGATATGTTCTTCAAAAGAGAGATCAGGGTCCAGAGTAACGCCGAGGTCCTTCACAGTTTTATTTGAGACGACTGTACAACCATCCAGATTAATTGTCAGATTCAACAGAAGATCTCTTTGTTTCTTGGGACCTAGAACAAGCATCTCTGTTTTGTCCGAGTTTAAAAGTAGAAAGTTTGCAGCCATCCACTTCTTTATGTCTGAAACACAGGCTTCTAGCGAGGGCAATTTTGGGGCTTCACCATGTTTCATTGAAATGTACAGCTGTGTGTCGTCCGCATAGCAGTGAAATGTAACATTATGTTTTCGAATGACATCCCCAAGAGGTAAAATATATAGTGAAAACAATAGTGGTCCTAAAACGGAACCTTGAGGAACACCGAAATGTACAATTGATTTGTCAGATGACAAACCATTCACAGAGACAAACTGATATCTTTCCGACAGATAAGATCTAAACCAGGCCAGAACTTGTCCATGTAGACCAATTTGGGTTTCCAATCTCTCCAAAAGAATGTGGTGATCGATGGTATCAAAAGCGGCACTAAGATCTAGGAGCACGAGGACAGATGCAGAGCCTCGGTCTGACGTCATTAAAAGGTCATTTACCACCTTCACAAGTGCAGTCTCAGTGCTATGATGGGGTCTAAAACCAAACTGAAGCGTTTCGTATACATTGTTTGTCTTCAGGAAGGCAGTGAGTTGCTGTGCAACAGTTTTTTCTAAAATTTTTAGAGGAATGGAAGATTCGATATAGGCCGATAGTTTTTTATAATTTCTGGATCAAGATTCGGCTTTTTCAAGAGAGGCTTTATTACTGCCACTTTTAGTGAGCTTGGTACACATCCGGTGGATAGAGAGCCGTTTATTATGTTCAACATAGGAGGGCCAAGCACAGGAAGCAGCTCTTTCAGTAGTTTAGTTGGAATAGGGTCCAGTATGCAGCTTGAGGGTTTGGAGGCCATGATTATTTTCATCATTGTGTCAAGAGATATAGTACTAAAACACTTTAGTATCTCCCTTGATCCTAGGTCCTGGCAGAGTTGTGTAGACTCAGGACAATGGAGCTTTGGAGGAATACCCAGATTTAAAGAGGAGTCAATTATCTACAAATTCTATCTTTTGGGAGGGGCAGAAAACAGTTTTCAACCAGCGATTGAGTTGTGAGACTCTGCTGTAGAGCTCATCACTCCCCCTAACTGGGAGGGGGCCAGAGACAATTAATCGATGCCGACACATCTTTCTAGCTGATTTACACGCTGAAGCTATGTTGCGCTTGGTGACCTCTGACTGTTTCATCCTAACATCGTTGGTGCCGACGTGGATAACAATATCTCTATCAATATCCCTTTCCCCTGCGTTACCATGTCCAGTGGCACCGTAGACTCCCTGACTAGCCCTGACCCTAATGGTCGGCTATCTAGGGAGTGCACGGGGAAAGGGGAATCTATCGGCACCCGCGGAATGCCCAGCTTAATGGCAAGTCCACGGTCCATAAAATTCCCAGCTGCGCCTGAATCGACTAGCGCCCTATGCTGGGAAGAGGGAAAAAATGTAGTAAACAAAACAGGTAAAAACACATGACCAACAGGGGGTTCTGGGTGAATCTGGTGCTGACTCACCTGAGGTGACCGAGAAGTGTTCTGCCTACCATCTCGACTCCCAGACTGGCTCCTCCAGCACCGGTCGGCCGTGTGTCCTCTCCGACCACAGCTGGTGCAGGAGGAGCCACCTCCTCCGGTGCCCCTTGGCACGGCCCCCCCTACCTCCATAGGGGTAGGGGCGGGGGTGCACGGGGGTGGAACGGGCAGGACCCTCTCCGAACGCCCGCGGGCAGCCAGCAAATTGTCCAGTCGTATGGACATATCTATCAGCTCGTCCAGGGACAGAGCTGTGTCCCGACAGGCCAGCTCCCTGCGGACGTCCGCCCGGAGACTGCAGCGGTAGTGGTCTATGAGGACCCTGTCGTTCCACCCCGCCCCAGCAGCCAAGGTCCTGAAGTCCAGCGCGAAGTCCTGGGCACTCCTCGTCTCCTGCCTGAGGTGGAACAGCCGTTCACCCGCCGCTCTTCCTTCCGGAGGGTGGTCGAACACGGCCCGAAAGCGGCGGGTGAACTCTGGGTAGTGGTCCCTCGCCGAGTCTGGACCGTTCCAGACCGCATTAGCCCACTCCAGAGCTCGGCCCGTCAGGCAGGAAACGAGGGCACTCACGCTCTCCTCCCCCGTGGGAGGAGGTCTGACGGTGGCCAGGTACAGCTCAAGCTGGAGCAAAAACCCCTGGCACCCAGCCGCCGCCCCATCGTACTCCCTCGGGAGCGCCAGACGAAGCGCGCCAGAGCCAGACGTCATGGGAGGCGAAGATGGCTGTATCGGGGGAGGTGGAGGTGGAGAGAGGATACCACTTCTCTCCCATCGGTCCATCCTCTCCATCATCTGGTCCATTGCCGATCCGATGCGATGGAGGACTGTCGTGTGGTGGAGTACGCGTTCCTCCATCGAGGGCAGAGGAGTGGCCGCTGCTCCCGCTGATTCCATGCCTTCTATCGTGGTGCGGGATTCTGTTACGGCTTGGTAATCGTGGAGGAGGAATGAGGCGCAGGAAGCAGCGAACACAGGGTAGTGGTGTTTTTAATATACACTCACACAAAAAACAAATGTTCCCACACACAGGGGAGAAAATACATACGGCATCCAACAACGTCGACACGAACATAAACCGTCTGACAAGAAACAATCATTAATCCCGCACGAACAGGAGCGGGCCAGCTAAACTAAATAGCCCCTCTAATGTCCCCCTGTGGCTCAGTTGGTAGAGCATGGTGTTTGCAACGCCAGGGTAGTGGGTTCGATTCCCACGGGGGGCCAGTACAGAGAAAAAAATAAATAAAAAATGTATGAAATGTATGCATTCACTACTGTAAGTTGCTCTGGATAAGAGCGTCTGCTAAATGACTAAAATGTAAATGTAATGGCTAATTGACCACAGGTGTCACAAAATAAAAAAAGGGAAAAGCAAAAGGGAATCGGTGGCAGCTAATAGGCCAGTGACGACGAGCGCCACCCGAGCAGGAGGGGGCGCCACCGTCGGTGGGAATCGTGACACTTTTCTATAGTATGATGTGTGTTTTGTCGTGTCTATAATTTGATGTGTTTTGATTTGTCTATAGTTTGATGTATGTTTTGTCTTGTATATAGTTTGTGTTTTGTCTTGTCTATAATTTGATGTGTCTTGTCTGTCGTTTGATGTTTGTTTTGTCTCATCTATAGTTTGATGTGTGTTTTGTCTCATCTATAGATTGATGTGTGTTTTGTCAGGTCCGTAGTTTGATGTGTGTCTTGCCTATAGTTTGCTCTTATGGGGACTGTATTATGACAGCTCTGTTCCAAAGAATCTCCTCAGGATGGTGTATAAAGAGGTGGTGTATCATGACTTCCGCCGAAGTCGGTTCCTCTCCTTGTTCGGGCGGCGATCGGCGTCGCCGGTCTTCTAGCCATCAACGATCCACTTTTCATTTTCCATTTGTTTTGTCTTGTCTTCTCACACACCTGGTCTCAATTTCCCTCATTACATGTTGTGTATTTAGCCCTCTGTTCCCCCCATGTCTTTGTGCGGAATTGTTTATTGTAAGTGCATGTGCACATTTTCTCTGGTGCGCGACAGGTTTTGTACCCATTTGTTTGTTCTGGTTTCCGGTGGTTTTATGAATAAAACTGCTCCGTTGATTACCCAATTTTGTTCTTCTGCGCCTGACTTCCCTGCCGCCAGATACGCACTCTCTTACATGGTGACCCTATTACTTTGTCTACTTCTTGACCTTCCTGCTTGGCCTTTACTGCATTACTAAGGTGTGTGTGTACCTGTGTGTGTGTGTGTGTACCTGTGTGTGCGCACGCGTGTCCATGCATGTTTCTAAAAGAAGACACATGTGGTGCTCTAACGTTCTTCCAATGTGTATCTAAGGGAGAAAATATCTCTGGTCATTGGGCCATATCTCCAGCCCTTAGGTCATCATCTTCAGTATAAAGCAGAAATGTCACCATTGAGCATGCCATAGACATAGGATTACACAAATGTGCAGTCCAATTTCGGTGATCTGAGGGCCTTTTCTTGTAATTATATTTCTATGGAGCAAATCAAATAAAATGTTATTTGTCACATGCGCCGAATACAACAAGTGTAGACCATACCGGGAAATGCTAACTTACAAGCCCTTAACCATCAATGCATACTCACCAAGAAACTTGGTTTGCTCAATAACATTACGTGACCTGTCATCATCATCATCACGTTCCTGGAGTTCCTGCTCCTCCTGGTGGTCATTGTGACCTTTACCCTCAGGGTGGCGTGCGGCCTGGCCGTCCTCTGGCTGATGCCCCAGAGCCGGGGCTGCCGGCAAGAGCGGTCAGGCTCCTGCTGGCAGTGTTGGTGGTGTTCGCCATCTGCGTTACGCCTTTCCACATGCACCAGGCACTGGTGTACTTCCGAGCGGGGGGCACAGCAGGAGGTGGTGTACCACACCACGTGACCTTGAGTAGTCTCAACAGCTGCCTGGACCCCGTGGTCTACTGCTACTGCTTGGACAGCTTCCACTCGGCCATGCGCCGGACCTGCTGGAAGATGGCAGGGGTTGGAGTGGAGATGGAGAGGACCAGTGGAGGGTGGACTAAGGAGTTTGAAAGGATCAGGGACAGCAATGGCTATTGCTCACAGTGTGGCCACACTGACTCTCACCCCCTGCACCCTGCAACAGATGGAGATGTCTGCATAAAGACAGGTGTGAGACGGAGGTAGGTAAACAGAAAGAAGGGAAGAAGGAGTGTTTTTTACAATAATGGCCAGTAGAGGGTATTGAACACTGCAGTTGGACTTCTAAGCAGTTGACCTTATGAAACCTTGAATATACACCCTTGTTTCTGGGCTATGAAGACCACAGGAGGTTGGTGGCACCTTAATTGGGGAGGACGGGCCCGTGGTAATGGCTGGAGTGGAAAAGGTGGAATGGTATCAAATACATCAAATATGCTGTTGCTATTCCATTTGCTCCGTTCCAGCCATTAGCAGCCTCCATTGATGAAGTCTCACACAGTACTTTGTGCAGCGATAATGAACCTGGACAGGATATGTGATTGATCTGAATCACTAATAGGGACTAAAAGGATTTGAATTGAACAGTAGCAGAACTTTTTCCAGAACATTATCAGCTGTTTATTTTCATGCCGGTGTCAAATGCTACTTTTGAACTTTTTACTTTGAGTTTCAAAAAGTATTTACATTATTATTGGTCACTTCTGTTCTATCTGTACTATCCACAAAATACAGCATTTGAGAATATTTGAACTATTCTCAAACCATGATGTCACCATCCCCATGCAGTTTCGTGATAGGCATAATGTTGAATGATCTTTAAAACACTTGCCTTACAAGTGCAAGCCCACCACAAACAACCCTAGTTTTAGTACTTATCCTCTTGATTTAATGGACAAATTGGTTCACTTGTTTATCTCACTACAGTGACCTGTTTAATTTAACCTCTCAGGACTTTCAATGTTCTCCTTGAATAACATCTCCCTTAAAGCTAGAGTCTGGGATTGGAAAACAACACAATGGCAGCCCAGCCACTATTTAGGTAAACAGTTGAGAGATGGGACTGGATAAATGCAACCACAGAGCTATAGATGCAAGGACTGACCATCCATGATATCAAAATTATAGTTTTAACCGTTTCGAGGCTATACACTTTGTTTACAAGCAAGCTTATATTTTTGGGTTCTGACAAACAAAACTTGTGATTTATACTTTATATTCTTCAATAATCAATGGGTATGTAATTCACTTAAAAGTATAAAAAGAGATATTCCAATCCCAGATTGCCCCTTTAACTGTCACTGAGTCAGAAAATGTAATGTGGTATTCTAAAGGTGAACTCTTTCAGGATGTGTTTGGGTCATTTCTCCATTTAGGACAAATGTTAAAGTCATTCCACAGGGGGCCGAATGTCTGCGGGTTTTTGCTCCTCCCTAGTCTTTGATTGATTAAGGCCACTGATTAGTAAGGAACTCTCCTCACCTGGTTGTCTAGGTCTTAATTGAAAATAAAAAAAAATCAGACTAGGCCCTCCATGGAATGAGTTAGACATCCCTGGTTTAGGGGAAAAGGCTGTAGGCCAGAAGATTGTCTTTTTGAATTATTTGTATTTATTGATTTATTTTTGCCACAAGGGGGCAGCATGAGACATGGATGGTTTCTTCCTATGGCTTACATTTACATTTTAGTCATTTAGCAGACACTCTTATCCAGAGTGACTTACAGTAGTGAATACATACATTTCATTTTCATTTCATGCATTTCATTTTTTTATTTTTTTGCACTGGCCCCCCGTGGGAATCAAACCCACAACCCTGGCATTGCACACACCATGCTGGCATTGCAAACACAATGCGCTACCAACTGAGCCACAGGGAAGGGTTGTCTTTGTGAGAATAACCTTTGGTCACATTTCTGCATTTGAACCTTCTAAGTAGTACTGTTTTATTTCTTTAACACATACTTCTGCTCATACCTAATTTACACTAAATCCTACAGTATAATACTTTCCTGTAAAGAGTTATCCATGTTACATTTCCAATCATCCTCTACTATCATTCAGTCTGTGTATGCTTGTCAGGTTTGTATTTGTGACATTCTTCCAAAGGATGTGAACAAGGCTCAGTCTGGGCTTTGGCGTTGTTCACACCTAGGTCCTACAGTGTGAGTATTACCATCCCGCCCCTGGCTGTGGCCCGTGGCCAGGTGGTTTGGCTGGGGTGACTGGGGGCCTGACGCAAAGGCCTGGACAGCAGGGTTGCGGTCAATTCAAATTGAAGTCCCTCAATTCAGGTAGTGATTTGAATGCAAAATTCTCTGCATTCACAACAGAGGAGGTTAGGCCCTAAGGCTACCTGGAGTATGGAAAAACAGAAGTAAGGATACTGTATAGCCTATATCCAAATAAAAAATGACAGGTCATGTTGTTATTCAAATCAAACTTTATTTGTCACATGCTCCGAATACAACAAGTGTAGACCTTACCGTGAAATGCTTACTTACAAGCCCTTAACCAACACTGCAGTTCAAGAAAGAGTTAAGAAAATATTTACCAAGTAGACTAAAATAAAAAGTAACAATAAGAATAACAATAACGAGGCTATACACAGGGGGCACCAGGAATCGAGTCAGTGTGCGGGGATACAGGTTAGTTGAGGTAATTTGTACATGTAGGTAGAGGTGAAGTGACTATGCATAGATAATAAACAGCGAGTAGCAGCATTGTAAAAAAACTAATGGGGGGGGGGGGGGGTTAATAGCCCAGGTAACCATTTGATTAATTGTTCAGCAGACTTATGGCTTGGGGGTAGAAGCTGTTAAGGAGCCTTTTGGTCCTAGACTTGGCGCTCTGGTAGCGCTTGCCGTGCGGTAACAGAGAGACTTTGGTGACTGGAGTCTTTTACAATTTTTTGGGCTTTCCTCTGACACCGCCTTGTATATAGGTCCTGGATGGCAGGAAGCTTGGCCGCAGTGATGTACTGGGCCATACGCACTACCCTCTGTAGCGCCTTACGGTCAGATACCGAGCAGCTGCCATACCAGGCAGTGATGCAACCAGTCAGGATACTCTCGATGGTGCAGCTGTAGAACTTTTTGAGAATCTGGGGACCCATGCCAAATCTTTTCAGTCTCCTGAGGTGGTAAAGGTGTTGTCGTGCCCTCTTCACGACTGTCTTGGTGTGTTTGGACCATAATAGTTTGTTGGTGATGTGGACACTAAGTAACTTGAAACTCTCGACCCGCTCCACTACAGCCCCGTTGATGATAATGGGGGCCTGTTCGGCCAGCCTTTTCCTGTAGTCCACGATCAGCTCCTTTGTCTTGCTCACATTGAGGGAGAGGTTGTTGTCCTGGCACCACACTCCCAGGTCTCTGACCTCCTTCCTTTAGGCTGTATCATCGTTGTCGGTGATCAGGCCTAAAACTGTTGTGTCGTCTGCAAACTTAATGATGGTGTTGGAGTTGTATTTGGCCACGCAGTCGTGGGTGAACAGGGAGTACAGGAGGGAACTGAGCACGCACCCCTGAGGGGCCCCCGTGTTGAGGATCATCGTGGCAGACGTGTTGTTGCCTCCCCTTACCATTTGGGTAGGAAGTCCAGGATCCAGTTGCAGAGGGAGGTGTTTAGTCCCAGGGTCCTTAGCTTACTGTACTATGACTGGCTGCATCACCACTTGGTATGACAACTGCTCGGCATGTATTGATGGGGAAGTTATTCTAAGTAGAGAAATGCAATTGAACGCTTCTTCAAGGTTTCCTTACCCTTCACTACAGGTCTGAGTTACTTTACTGTGTGTAAATCAACATGCACACACACACACACACACACACACACACACACACACACACACACACACACACACACACACACACACACACCAGTGGAAGCTGGTGGGAGGAGCTGTGGGAGGATGGTATCATTGTAATGGCTGGAATGAAATTAATGGAACTGAGTAAAACGTGTGGTTTCCATGTTTGACGTGTCTGATAACATTCCATTAATTCCATTCCAGCCATTACAATGAGCCCATCCTCCTATAGCTCCTCCCACAATCCTCCTCTGACATGCACTTCCTGTGCACCAGTCCTATTTTATTCAGGTGTTCGACAGCTATCCTACTGACCTCACTAAATCGTTACAATGTTATTTTATAGCACTCATGAAACCAGCTAAAGCAGTTTCAGGGGCCAACTGAGTAACAGGTAGCATACTGTGTTCATTGTGCAGTGATGAGCTTTCATGTCATGAGCCATCCCGTATGTACAGTATAATGAAGTCGAGGCTGATGAGGGGATGAATGGCTCATAATACGGAATGGAGTCAATGGAATGGCATCAAACATGGAAACCATTCCACTAATTCCTCTCCAGCCATTACCACGAGCTCATCCTACCCAATTAAGGTGCCACCAACCTCCTGTGGTATAATGTGAACTCTGTAACCCTGTATTGTCACACAGAGTTCACATTATACCCAGTTTATTATCTTGTGACAGTTTTTCTTTCTTCAGACTGTGTCACGTCCTGACCAGTAAAGGAGGTTATTTGTTATTGTAGTTTGGTCAGGGCGTGGCAGGGGGTGTTTGTTTTATGTGTTTCGGGGTTTTTGGTTTATGTTCTATGTTAGTATATTTCTATGTTTGTTCTAGTATGTCTATTTCTATGTTTAAGTTTCTTGGGTTGACCTTCAATTGGAGGCAGCTGTTCCTCGTTGCCTCTAATTGAAGGTCCTATTTAGTAGGGGTGTTTTTTCCTGTGTTTTGTGGGTGGTTGTTTCCTGTTTTGTGTATGTTGCACCTGACGGGACTGTTTTCAGTCGTTTGTTGTTTGTTTGATTTTTGAGTTCAATAAAAGTAATTATGAGCACGTCACACGCCGCGTCTTGGTCCCCATTAGACAACCTTCGTTACAGACTGGTATCTCTTGAAAGAGCCTTTCTCTTCCTAAGGAGTGCAACAACCCTGAACTTGTGAAACAGGATTAGTGAGTCAAATCAAATGTTATTTGTCACAAGCGTCAAATACAACAACTGTAGACTTTACTGTGAAATGCTTACTTACGAGCCCTTTCCCAACAATGGAGTTAAAAAGTAAGCACATTTACAAATAGATACAAATAAAAATAGTTACACAATAAAATAATAACAAGGCTATATATAGGCTATATACAAGGAGTACCAGTTCCGAGTCAGTGTACTGGGGTATGAGGTAGTTGGGGTGATTGATTGAGGTAATATGAACATTTAGGTTTGGTTAAGTGATTGATTGAAGTGGTATGTACTGTACATGTAGGTGAAAAGCAGAAAGTCCGAGTAGCCGTTTAATTAACTGTTCAGCAGTCGTATGGCTTTGGGGTAGAAGCTGTTCAGGAACCTTTTGGTCCCAGACTTGGCGCTCCGGTACCGCTTGCCATGCGGTAGCAGAAAGAACAGAGTGGGACTTGGATGGCTGGAGTCTTTAACAATTGTTAGATGCTTCCACTGACACCGCCTGGTATTGAGGTCCTGGATGACAGGGAGCTCAGTCCCAGTGATGAACTGGGTCGTACACACTACCCTCTGTAGCGCCTTGCGGTCGGATGCCGAGCAGTTGCCATACCAAGTGGTGATGCAGCCAGTCATGGTACAGGTTGGGATCTGGAACGTGCGTGTGTGGGGGAAGTAGAAAGCTGCAGAGTTTATTGCTCAGTTGTTGGTATCTGACTCAAGTGAAAGATAGCAAACAATGTCGACTGCAGGCTATGCAGTGCAGGTGCTCTGCAGTATATTGCAGTGTTCCCACCATTATGACACACTAGTATTAATCTCAGCAGGCCATATCAGTACCTCTTATGTGATCTGACCTACTGGGCCAGATTATTCCTTAGATTTCCAAAGTGGGAGCCATTCAACATATCTTATTTATGTGTAAAGCCAATGTTTGACTCTTCCTAAGCCATCATCGTAAAGTAAGTCTACCATAGGCTATTTGCTGGACCTATGGCCATTGTGATTACAATTCAGGTCAGGGACATTCATCCCTATGATGTATGATCACATGGTCCTTTATGGATTTCATGAAGAAGTATATTGAGACGTTGTTAGATATGAAAGGTTATGAGATTAAATGAAGTTAAATGATTCCTCATGAGACCTGCTCAGGGTTTGAGCCTCAGGCATACACCTATAGGCCTAATGACAAGATTTAAGAGACTGTTACCTACACTACTAAATTAAGGGTAGCATAAATACTAGTATGGTTTTACTGTAAATATTCAATTCTGCAACAACAAAAAAAGCCCATTATTTTCCCCTCTTAAATTGCATTAAAACTGTATAAGGTATGTAGTACCTTCTAGTATGCAAGAACATAGAAAAGTTACCTTGAATGAGAACGGTCTCTGGAAGTGTCTTAATCTTGTTTCCTCAACCTATGGCCTACAGCTGCCTTAAAGGGAAAATTCTTATTTCTGAAGATTAGTGCCTCCTCTGACAGCATTACCTTAATGAGTAATTAACTTCAGGGTCGTTAAAAGCTGATTTGAATGTTTTTCATCCCCCTGAGGAGTGTCAATCAGAATCACACACTTCCAATGAAGCTGACAGTTTCTAACAGAGAGGAAGTAAATTATTTTACTCAAGTTTATTTACAAAGCTGCAGTAGATCAGTGAGATTCACTCACACATGCACACACACAGTGGTGTATAGTACTTAAGTAAAAATACTTGAAAGTACTACTTAAGTAATTTTGGGGGATTACTGTACTTGACTACTTTTACTTCACTACATTCATAAGACAATTCAATAAGACAATCCATGCATTTTTCCTGACAATAAAAAGTACTTGTTACATTTTGATGGCTAAGCAGATGTAATGAACACGATGGGAGACAGAGAGCTGGTTTCAAGCGCAGGGTGCAGCAGGTGTTTATTGTAAAGGACCACAGGAGGAGGCAGGTAGCTGGGTCCAGGGACAGGCGGAAGGTCATACACAGGAGGAGGCAGGTAGCTGGGTCCAGGGACAGGCAGAAGATCATACACAGGGGTCCAAAAGGACAACAGTACAGGCAGGGAAAAGGCTAGTAACGTAGTCCGGGAGATCAGGCAATAGGTTGATAACAGGAAATCCAATAGGCTAAAGTACAGGCAGGGAATAGGCAAAAAGGCATCATTAGTGAGGCAGGCAAAAACTATCATACACGGGAGGCATATATCACAGGGAAACCCAGAGCGCTGAAAGACATGTGTCACAAAACAAACAATACCTCACAATGATGGGGTGCAAAGAACTGAACTAAATAGTGTGTGGTAATGACATACAGGTGTGTGAACAGGTGATTAGAATTCAGGTGATTGGGATCTGGAGAGTGAGCTGCGTTCAGGGGATTTAGGTGTTTGAGAGTGTGAGCTGGAAAGTGGGCTGGAAAGTGAGCTGCGTTCAGGGGATCTATGTGTTTGAGGGTGTGAGTTGGAAGCAGACGTTACAGCAGGACAGGAAAATGGTCCAATTTACACACTTATCAGGAAAACATCCCTGGTCATCCCTACTGCCTCTGATCTGGCAGGCTCACTAAACACACCTGCTTCATTTGTAATGATGTTTGAGTGTTGGAGTATGCCCCTGGCTATCCGTAAATTTTAAAAAAACTTGAAAATGGTGCAGTCTGGTTTGCTTAATATAAGGAATTTTAAATGATTATACTTTTACTTTTGATACTTAAATATATTTTAAACCAAAAACTTTTAGACTTTCGTTCAAGTAATATTTTACTGGGTGACTTTCACTTAAGTCATTTTCTATTAAGGTATCTTCACTTTTACTCAAGAATGACATTTGGGTACTTTTTCCACTACTACACACACACACACACACACACACATACACACACACACACACACACACACACACACACACACACACACACACACACACTACATACATACATACATACATACATACATACATACATACATACATACATACATACATACATACATACATACATACATACATACATACATACATACACTCACCGAGGCTTACACAACACAAACAATCAAATAAACATCACTGTTTAAAAAGAACTCTCATTGGTCCTGCTTCATTGACTTCAGTTAGCTACACATGGTTCAACAGGGTCAATACAGGAAGTCAAACGGAGTAACTGCCACTATGCAACAGCTCTGAGCAGACATTGTTGTGTGAATGTTCTATAAATGCATAAGTAGGCTAGCAGATAATCTTCTGCATGCAAGCCTGTTCCTGCCCTTTTTGTTTGAAGTTTTCTTTGTCGTCTCATTGTTTGTTCGTGCGTACGTCCCAAATGGCACCCCATTCCCTACATAGTGCACTACTTTTCACCATTACAGACACATTTAATGTGGTCGCATGCATTGATTTTAAAGTCTAAGGTATTTATAGACTTAGGAAACTAAGAGAGTCACAAAAGCAGGCTTTATTTGTTATTTGTCTCCAAATCCAAAATATCTTATCTTTCTTTAAGCTGACCATTTGGCAGGAAGCAAGAGGTGTGTTCATGAGCAATCTCAGGACATCAATCGTCTATTAGTTAAAAAGCAAATTACGTTTCTGCTATGAACGGAGTCAAGGTTAGGCTATTTATTTTTACTAGAGAGCTAGCATACTGTACTGGCATGAAATATGACTCCAACTGTTCACTTCCCCTCTGTGTTGGGTACACATACAGTCCAGTAGTCATCTAAAGGTGTGTGGAACTGTAAACACAACATAAACACTTCTACTGACTTTGCGTATCAAACAAGGGATGAATGAATGCATAGCAACAGAAATTGAATATCTGTCCAGTGTCCACCAAAAGTGACCAACCTAATGTGAGTCATCCTTGAAGTTTGTAGAAACAACCTTCAATGTGCTGTCCTCCGCTTGCCATTAGTCTTTTCATCATCCTAATGGATAAAAGTAATCATGTGCTCACACCTCTTATACTCTGGTGTCACTTTATCCACCATTAGCTTAATTAACATACTGTACATTCCTTATGAAAGGTGTTTAATTAACATACTGTACATTCCTTATGAAAGGTGCTTAATTAACATACTGTACATTCCTTATGAAAGGTGCTTAATTAACATACTGTACATTCCTTATGAAAGGTGCTTAATTTACATACTGTACATTCCTTATGAAAGGTGCTTAATTAACATACTGTACATTCCTTATGAAAGGTGCTTAATTAACATACTGTACATTCCTTATGAAAGGTGCTTAATTAACATACTGTACGTTCCTTATGAAAGGTGCTTAATTTACATACTGTACATTCCTTATGAAAGGTGCGTAATTAACATACTGTACATTCCTTATGAAAGGTGCTTAATTAACATACTGTACATTCCTTATGAAAGGTGCTTAATTAACATACTGTACATTCCTTATGAAAGGTGCTTAATTAACATACTGTACATTCCTTATGAAAGGTGCTTAATTAACATACTGTACATTCCTTATGAAAGGTGCTTAATTAACATACTGTACATTCCTTATGAAAGGTGCTTAATTAACATACTGTACGTTCCTTATGAAAGGTGCTTAATTAACATACTGTACATTCCTTATGAAAGGTGCTTAATTTACATACTGTACATTCCTTATGAAAGGTGCTTAATTAACATACTGTACATTCCTTATGAAAGGTGCTTAATTAACATACTGTACATTCCTTGTGAAAGGTGCTTAATTTACATACTGTACATTCCTTATGAAAGGTGCGTAATTAACATACTGTACATGGCTTATGCAAGGTGCTTAATTAACATACTGTACATGGCTTATGCAAGGTGCTTAATTAACATACTGTACATGCCTTATGAAAGGTGCTTAATTAACATACTGTACATTCCTTATGCAAGGTGCTTAATTAACATACTGTACATTCCTTATGAAAGGTGCTTAATTTACATACTGTACATTCCTTAGGAAAGGTGCTTAATTAACATAGTGTACATTCCTTATGAAAGGTGCTTAATTAACATACTGTACATTCCTTAGGAAAGGTGCTTAATTGACATACTGTACATTCCTTATGAAAGGTGCTTAATTAACATACTGTACATTCCTTATGAAAGGTGCTTAATTAACATACTGTACATTCCTTATGAAAGGTGCTTAATTAACATACTGTACATTCCTTATGAAAGGTGCTTAATTAACATACTGTACATTCCTTATGAAAGGTGCTTAATTAACATACTGTACATTCCTTATGAAAGGTGCTTAATTAACATACTGTACATTCCTTATGAAAGGTGCTTTAAGACCATGTGCTTGTATTTATAGACCCCAATGGACTGCACTGTCCAGTCCATCAGAGAGAGGGGGAGAGAGAGAGAGAGAGAGAGAGAGAACTGAGGTATGAGAGAGAGAGGAGAGGTCATGAGCAGATGAGCTCCTGCATTTTTCAGCATGTTCTTAGAAAAATATAGATTTAGTGTTAGATAAACTTGGATTTTTTTGTCAGGGACATATACAGGATGCTACCCTTTACAACATTACCTTCACTCCAAATCAAAACTCAAAACATACAACCTGATTTTGGATGGAATTACAGAATCACCTGGAAGGTTTACAACTACCAAAGATAATTATTCCAAAGCTATACAGCAAATGTTCTGGAAAACAACAGAAACCTGAAAACACCATCCAACCTGGAATTGAGTGAGTAATGTTTAGTCTGAAGCTAGATTTTATTTCCAAAAGCCAAGAAGAAAAATACATGACATTACTTTATAAGGACTGAATGCTAAATGAAGGCTGCCAAGATTGATACAACCTCAATTAGCACTGATGTGTCAAGTGAGCGGTGTCAAAGCCTTTTATCCCAATAATGGCAGGAAAGTCGCAGTCTACTCCAACCAAATGGAGAGGCCTTAGAAGCTGCCTCCCGCTGTTCAGAGGTAATTAAAATACAGAACCCTGTGTATGTAAATATGATAAGACACGAAAAGAGCACAAAATGAAGCTCCTTTGGAATTTTTTATTTTTTTTCAAAAGACACTTGCTGATTATTATAAAAATGGGAACATCAGCAACCTTATCTTCCACATAGACCATCCCCTGGCATGACACACATGCTATATTAGCACACTACACCTCTGTTAAGGGTGGTGGGGGGGGGGGTGTTACCGAGGGGTGGAAACTCAGGATACTAGACAACGAGGACTCTGAGTCAGCTAATATAAATCTATATAAGTCCGGAACAGTATTGGTACAGGGCAACCCCAAACAGTTTCAGCTGGACTTTCACCTAATCAAAGAATTCGCCCAGCAGGAGAAGCTCTCCCTTGAGAAAGATACCCCCACCCCGAGTGGGTCAGACCAGACCTCTTCATTATATAACCCCACAGAACAGCAACCCCCAGACCTCTTCATTATATAACCCCACAGACCAGCAACCCCAAGCGGAAAGTCAACCTCCCAGCATACAGTACTACTCCCCCATTGAAATGAAGGATACATTTACCTAGCTGGAGGTAAGGTAGGTGGAGCTGGAATAGCAGGTTCAAGTCAGCACAGACCCAGACAACAGTCCAGCACAACAACACCCCCATTAACCAGACCTAGACAACAGTCCAACACAACAACACCCCCATTAACCAGACCTAGACAACAGTCCAGCACAACAACACCCCCATTAACCAGACCCAGACAACAGTCCAGCACAACAACACCCCCATTAACCAGACCTAGACAACAGTCCAGCACAACAACACCCCCTTAACCATACCCAGACAACAGTCCAGCACAACAACACCCCCATTAACCAGACCTAGACAACAGTCCAGCACAACAACACCCCCTTAACCATACCCAGACAACAGTCCAGCACAACAACAGCCCCTTAACCAGACCCAGACAACAGTCCAGCACAACAACACCCCCTTAACCAGACCCAGACAACAGTCCAGCACAACAACACTCCCTTAACCAGACCCAGACAACAGTCCAGCTCAACAACACCACCCCCTTAACCAGACCCAGACAACAGTCCAGCACAACAACACCCCCTTAACCAGACCTAGACAACAGTCCAGCACAACAACACCCCCTTAACCAGACCCAGACAACAGTCCAGCACAACAACACTCCCTTAACCATACCCAGACAACAGTCCAGCACAACAACACCCCCTTAACCAGACCTAGACAACAGTCCAGCACAACAACACCCCCTTAACCAGACCCAGACAACAGTCCAGCACAACAACAGCCCCTTAACCATACCCAGACAACAGTCCAGCACAACAACACTCCCTTAACCAGACCCAGACAACAGTCCAGCACAACAACACCCCCTTAACCAGACCCAGACAACAGTCCAGCACAACAACACTCCCTTAACCAGACCCAGACAACAGTCCAGCACAACAACACCCCCTTAACCATACCCAGACAACAGTCCAGCACAACAACACCCCATTAACCAGACCCAGACAACAGTCCAGCACAACAACACCCCCTTAACCATACCCAGACAACAGTCCAGCACAACAACACCCCCTTAACCAGACCCAGACAACAGTCCAGCACAACAACAGCCCCTTAACCAGACCCAGACAACAGTCCAACACAACAACACTCCCTTAACCAGACCCAGACAACAGTCCAGCACAACAACACTCCCTTAACCAGACCCAGACAACAGTCCAGCACAACAACACCCCCTTAACCAGACCCAGACAACAGTCCAGCACAACAACAGCCCCTTAACCAGACCCAGACAACAGTCCAACACAACAACACCCCCTTAACCATACCCAGACAACAGTCCAGCACAACAACACCCCCTTAACCAGACCCAGACAACAGTCCAACACAACAACACTCCCTTAACCAGACCCAGACAACAGTCCAGCACAACAACACCCCCTTAACCAGACCCAGAGAGCTGGAGGTGGAGAGAGACAAATCTGCACTCTGTACTGTGGTGAGACAACATAAACAGGAGAAAGAGCAGGAGCAGGAGAAGAACAGAGCACTAGAGGAGAGGATCAGACTGCTGGAGGAGAGGGTGAGGGGGATGGAGGAGAGGATCAGACTGCTGGAGGAGAGGGTGAGGGGGATGGAGGAGAGGATCAGACTGCTGGAGGAAAGGGTGAGGGGGATGGAGGAGAGGATCAGACTGCTGGAGGAGAGGGTGAGGGGGATGGAGGAGAGGATCAGACTGCTGGAGGAGAGGGTGAGGAGGGATGGAGGAGAGGATCAGACTGCTGGAGGAGAGGGTGAGGGGGATGGAGGAGAGGATCAGACCGCTGGAGGAGAGGGTGAGGGGGATGGTGGAGAGGATCAGACTGCTGGAGGAGAGGGTGAGGGGGACGGAGGAGAGGATCCGACTGCTGGAGGAGAGGGTGAGGGGGATGGAGGAGAGGATCAGACTGCTGGGGGAGAGGGTGAGGGGGATGGAGGAGAGGATCAGACTGCTGGAGGAGAGGGTGAGGGGGATGGAGGAGAGGATCAGACTGCTGGAGGAGAGGGTGAGGGGGATGGTGGAGAGGATCAGACTGCTGGAGGAGAGGGTGAGGGGGATGGAGGAGAGGATCAGACTGCTGGAGGAGAGGGTGAGGGGGATGGAGGAGAGGATCAGACTGCTGGAGGAGAGGGTGAGGGGGATGGAGGAGAGGATCAGACTGCTGGAGGAGAGGGTGAGGGGGATGGAGGAGAGGATCAGACTGCTGGAGGAGAGGGTGAGAGGGATGGTGGAGAGGATCAGACTGCTGGAGGAGAGGGTGAGGGGGATAGAAGGAGAGAATCAGACTGCTGGAGGAGAGGGTGAGGGGGATGGAGGAGAGGATCAGACTGCTGGAGGAGAGGGTGAGGGGGATGGAGGAGAGGATCAGACTGCTGGAGGAGAGGGTGAGGGGGATGGAGGAGAGGATCAGACTGCTGGGGGAGAGGGTGAGGGGGATGGAGGAGAGGATCAGACTGCTGGAGGAGAGGGTGAGGGGGATGGAGGAGAGGATCAGACTGCTGGAGGAGAGGGTGAGGGGGATGGAGGAGAGGATCAGACTGCTGGAGGAAAGGGTGAGGGGGATGGAGGAGAGGATCAGACTGCTGGAGGAGAGGGTGAGGGGGATGGTGGAGAGGATCAGAGTGCTGGAGGAGAGGGTGAGGGGGATGGAGGAGAGGATCAGACTGCTGGAGGAGAGGGTGAGGGGGACGGAGGAGAGGATCAGACTGCTGGAGGAGAGGGTGAGGGGGATGGTGGAGAGGATCAGACTGCTGGAGGAGAGGGTGAGGGGGATGGAGGAGAGGATCAGACTGCTGGAGGAGAGGGTGAGGGGGATGGAGGAGAGGATCAGACTGCTGGAGGAGAGGGTGAGGGGGATGGCGTGTGACAGAGAACAACTCACTAGAGAGGTGGCCACCCCCACAGAGAAGCCAGCAGAACAGCCCACCTCAGCTCCCAACAAAAGTCTCGACACCACAGCAGAACAGTCCACCCCAGACCCAGACCACAGTGGGACAGACAAAGGAAGAACCCCAAGCCCAGGGGATCTCACCCTGGGTTGTGACTGTGCCTCAAAACCAAGTGTTTACCTGGCCCACCACTCCACCCTGGACTTGAACAGCCTTTATAACCAGGTCCACCTATACAAGGCAGCAGTGCCCACCTTCGCCCGGACCCTAAAAGACAGCCCCAACACTTCACACAGGAGCAACCGATCAATGGACACCCCGCCCAGACCAGCAAGACACTATCCCAGACCCAAGAGCAGGAACCTGGACTTGATCAAAGAGGGCGGCAGGTAGCCTAGTGGTTAGAGCATTGGATTAGTAACCGAAAGGTTGCAAGATTGAATCCCTGAGCAGACAAGGTAAAAATCTCTTGTTCTGCCCCTGGACAAGGCAGTTAATCCACTGTTCCTAGGCTGTCATTGAAAATAAGAATTTGTTCTTAACTGACTTGCCAAGTTAAATAAAGGTTAAATGAATTGGAAATACAGACATTGTCATCTGACAAGAAACATGGTATAAAGGAGATCCCACTGGTTGCCCTCTAGGTTACAGAGAGCTGGTAGTCCCATCCACCAAACTACCAGGTGGGTGGTATAAAGGAGACAGACCCACTGGTTGCCCTCTAGGTTACAGAGAGCTGGTAGTCCCATCCACCAAACTACCAGGTGGGTGGTATAAAGGAGACAGACCCACTGGTTGCCCTCTAGGTTACAGAGAGCTGGTAGTCCCATCCACCACACTACCAGGTGGGTGGTATAAAGGAGACAGACCCACTGGTTGCCCTCTAGGTTACAGAGAGCTGGTTGTCCCATCCACCAAACTACCAGGTGTGAAACAGGGAAGGGACTCAGGGGGTATGCTAATTTGGTATAGAACAGACTTAACTCACTCCATTAAATGAATCAAAACAGGAACATTTTACATTTGGCTAGACATTCAAAAGGAAATGAGCTTAACAGAGAACAATGACCTCCTGTGTGCTACCTATATCCCCCCACTAGAATCCCCATACTTCAATGAAGACAGCTTCTCCATCCTGGAGGGGGAAATCAATCATTTCCAGGCCCAGGGACATGTAATAGTCTGTGGCGACCTAAATACCAGAACCGGACAAGAACCTGACACCCTCAGCACACAGAGGGACAAATACCTGCCTGGATGTGACAGCATTTCCTCCCCCTTATGCCCCCCTAGGCACACCTATGACAACATAACCAACAAAAACGGGTCACAAGTCCTGCAGCTCTGTCGCACACTGGGTATGAACATAGTCAATGGTAGGCTTCGAGGGGACTCCTATGGTAGGTACACCTACAGCTCATCTCTTGGCAGTAGTACTGTAGACTGCTTTATCACTGACCTCAACCCAGAGTCTCTCAGAGAGTTCACAGTCAGCCCACTGACACCCCTATCAGATTACAGCAAAATCACACTCTACTTGAACAGAGCGATATTCAATTCTGAGGCATCAAAGCCAAAGGAACTGAGTAATATTAGGAAATGCTATAGATGGAAGGAATGTAGTGAAAACCTACCATGTAAACCTACCAAAAAAACTATTAGGCAACAACAAATTCAATCACCTTCGCGACAACTTCCTGGACAAAACATTCCACTGTAATAGTGAAGGTGTAATCATAACAGTATATTTGACCTCTCAGCTTCCCTATCAAATCTAAAAATTCCAAACAGAAAACTGAACAAAATGAACAACAATGACAAATGGTTTGATGAAGAATGCAAAAACCTAAGAAAGAAGTTGAGAAACCTATCCAACCAAAAACACAGAGACCCAGAAAACCTGAGCCTACGCCTTCACTATGGTGGATCACTAAAACAATACAGAAATACACTACAGACAAAGAAGGAACAGCACGTCAGAAATCAGCTCAATGTAATTGAAGAATCCATAGACTAACCACTTGGAAAACACTAAACAAACAACAACACGAAGAATTATCTATCCAAAATGGAAATGAAAGGGTAAACCACTTCTCTAATCTTCTTGGCTCTATAAAAAAGAACAAACAGCAAAAACATATACATGATCAAATATAAATCTTAGAATCAACTATTAAAGACTACCAGAACACACTGGATTCTCCAACTACCTTGAATGAACTACAGGACAAAACACAAACCCTCCAACCCAAAAAGCCCTGTGGTGTTGATGGTATCCTCAATGAAATGCTAAAATATACAGGCAACAAATTCCAATTGGCTATACTAAAACTCTTTAACATCATCTTTAGCTTTGGCATATTCCCCAATATTTGGAACCAAAACCACACCAATCCACAAATGTGGAGACAAATTTGACCTCAATAACTACCATGGGATATGCGTCAACAGCAACCTTGGGAAAATCCTCTGCATTATCATTAACAGCAGACTCGTACATTTCCTCAGTGAAAACAATGTACTGAGCAAATGTCTTATTGGCTTTTTACCAAATGACCGTACGACAGACCACGTATTCACCCTGCACACCCTAATTGACAAACAAACAAACCAAAACAAATGCAAAGTCTTCTCATACTTTGTTGATTTCAAAAAACCCTTCGACTCAATTTGGCATGAGGGTCTGCTATACAAATTGATGGAAAGTGGAGTTGGGGGAAAAACATACAACATTATAAAATCCATGTACACAAACAACAAGTGTGCAGTTAAAATGGGCAAAAAGCACACACATTTCTTCCCACATGGCCATGGGGTGAGACAGGGATGCAGCTTAAGCCCCACCCTCTTCAACATATATATCAATGAATTGGAGGGCACTAGAACAGTCTGCAGCACTTGGCCTCACCCTACTAGAATCTGAAGTCAAATGTCTACTGTTTGCTGATGATCTGGTGCTTCTGTCCCCAACCAAGGAGGGCCTACAGCAGCACCTAGATCTTCTGCACAGATTCTGCCAGACCTGGGCCTTGACAGTAAATCTCAGTACAACAAAAATAATGGTGTTCCAAAAAAGGTCCAGTCGCCAGGACCACAAATATAAATTCCATCTATACACCGTTGCCCAAGATCACACAAAAAACTATACATAGCTTGGCCTAAACATCAGCGCCACAGGTACAGTTGAAGTCAAAGGTTTACATACACCTCAGCAAAATACATTTAAACTCAGTTTTTCACCATTTCTGACATTTAATCCTAGTAAAAACTCCCTGTTTTAGGTCAGTTAGGATCACCACTGTATTTTAAGAATGTGAAATGACAGAATAATAGTAGAGAGAATGATTTATTTCAGCTATTATCTATTTCATCACATTCCCAGTGGGTCAGAAGTTTACATACACTCAATTAGTATTTGGTAGCATTGACTTTAAATTGCTTAACTTGGGTCAAATGTTTTGGGTAGCCTTCCACAAGCTTTCCACAATAAGTTGGGTGAATTTTGGCCCATTCCTCCTGACAGAGCTGGTGTAACTGAGTCAGGTTTGTAGGCTTTTTCAGTTATGCCCACAAATTTTCGATAAGAATGCAGTCAGGGCTTTGTGATATCCGCTCCAATACCTTGACTTTGTTGTCCTTAAGCCATTTTGCCACAATTTTGGAAGTATGCTTGGGGTCATTGTCCATTTGGAAGATCCATTTGCGACCAAGCTTTAACTTCCTGACTGATGTCTTGAGATGTTGCTTTAATATATCCACATAATTTAGCTTCCTCCTGATGCCATCTATTTTGTGAAGTGCACCAGTCCCTCCTGCAGCAAAGCACCCCACAACATGATGCTGCCACCCTCGTGCTTCACGGATGGGATGGTGTTCTTCGGCTTGCAAGCCTCCCCCTTTTTCCTCCAAACATAACAATAGTCATTATGGCCAAACAGTTCTATTTTTGTTTCATCAGACCAGAGGACATTTCTCCAAAAAGTACGATCCGTGTCCCCATGTGCAGTTGCAAACTGTTTTTTTATGTCAGTTTTGGAGCAGTGGCTTCTTCCTTGCTGTGCGGCCTTTAAGGTTATGTTGATATAGGACTTGTTTAACTTTGGATATAAATACTTCTGTACCTGTTTCCTCCAGCATCTTCACAAGGTCCTTTGCTGTTGTTCAGGAATTGATTTGCACTTTTCACACTAAAGTACGTTCATCTCTAGGAGACAGAACACGTCTCCTTCCTGAGCAGTGTGATGGCTGCGTGGTCCATTGGTGTATATACTTGCGTACTATTGTTTGTTCAGAGGAACATGGTACCTTCAGACATTTGGAAATTGCTCCCAAGGATGAACCAGACTTGTGGAGGTCTACAATTCTTTTTCTGAGGTCTTGGCTGATTTATTTTGATTTTCCCATGATGTCAAGTGAAGAGGCACTGAGTTTGAAGGTAGGCCTTGAAATACATCCACAGGTACACCTCCAATTGACTCAAATTATGTCAATTAGCCTATCAGAAGCTTCTAAAGCCATGACATCATTTTTTGATTTTTCCAAGCTATTTAAAGTCACATTCAACTTAGTGTATGTAAACTTCTGACCCACTGGAATTGTGATACAGTGAATTATAAGTGAAATAATCTGTCTGTAAACAATTGTTGGAAAAATCACTTGTGTCATGCACAAAGTAGATGTCCTAACGTACTTGTCAAAACTATAGTTTGTTAACAAGAAATTTGTGGAGTGGTTGAAAAACAAGTTTTAATGACTGCAACCTAAGTGTATGTAAACTTCCGACTTCAACTGTAACTTCCACAAAGCTTTGAACGATCTGAGAGACAAGGCAAGAAGGGCATTCTGTGCCATCAAAAGGAACATAAAATTTGACATACCACTTAGGATCTGGCTAATAATACTTATAGAAAACATTTATAGAACCCATTGCCCTTTATGGCTGTGAGGTCTGGGGTCCGCTCACCAACCAAGAATTCACAAAATGGAACAAACACCAAGTTGAGACTCTGCAAGCAGAATTCTGCAAAAAATATCCTCCATGTACAATGTAAAACACCAAATAATGCATGCAGAGTAGAATTAGGCCGATACCCGCTAATTATCGAAATCCAGAAAAGAGCCGTTAAATTCTACAACCACCTAAAAGGAAGCGATTTCCAAACCTTCCATAACAAAGCAATCACCTACAAAGAGATGAGCCCGGAGAAAAGTCCCCTAAGCAAGCTGGTCCTGGGACTCTGTTCACAAACACAAACAGACCCCACAGAGCCCCAGGACAGAAACACAATTAGACCCAACCAAATCATGAGAAAACAAAAAGCTTGACACATTGGAAAGAATTAACAAAAGAACAGTGTGCTATTTGAATGCTAGAATGCTATTTGGCCCTAAACAGAGAGTACACAGTGGCAGAATACCTGACCACTGTGACTGACCCAAACTTAAGGAAAGGTTTGACAATGTACAGACTCAGTGAGCATAGCCTTGCTATTGAGAAAGGCCGCCGTAGGCAGACCTGGCTCTCAAGAGAAAACAGGCTATGTACACACTGCCCACAAAATGAGGTGGAAATTGAGCTGCACTTCCTAACCTCCTGCCCAATGTATGACCATATTAGAGACACATATTTCCCTCAGATTACACAGATCCACAAAGAATTCGAAAACAACCCAATTTTGATATACTCCCATATCTACTGGGTGAAATACCATTTCAATTTTATTCATTTTTATTGTTTATTTCACTTTTGTATATTATCTACTTTACTTGCTTTGGCAATGTTAATATATGTTTCTCATGCCAATAAAGCCCCTTGAATTGAATTTAATGGAATTGAGACAGACAGACAGACAGACAGACAGACAGACAGACAGACAGACAGACAGACAGACAGACAGACAGACAGACAGACAGACAGACAGACAGACAGACAGACAGACAGACAGACAGACAGACAGACACAGACAGACAGACAGACAGACAGACAGACAGACAGACAGACAGACAGACAGACAGACAGAGAAACTGAGATGAAGACTGAGGGGAGAGAAACGTAAAGACAGCGAAGCAGAGAGAGAGAGAGAAGCAGAGAGAAAAAGCAGAGAGAAAGAGAGAGAAGCAGAGAGAGAAAAGCAGAGAGAAAGAGAGAGAAGCAGAGAGAGAAAAGCAGAGAGAAAGAGAGAGAAGCAGAGAGAGAGAAGGCCGATATTACCTACTTCACTTGCTTTGGCAATGTTATCATATGTTTCCAATAAAGCCCCTTGAATTGAATTGAATTGATAAGCAGAGACAGAGAAAAGCAGAGAGAGAGAGAAGCAGAGAGAGAAGCAGAGAGAGAGAGGACCAGAGAGAGAGAGAGAGAAGCAGAGAGAGAGAAAAGCAGAGAGAGAAGCAAAGAGAGAGAGAGTGTGAGAGAGCAAACTAGAATGCTATTTGGCCCTAAACAGAGTGTACACAGTGGCAGAAAACCTGACCACTGTGACTGACCCAAACTTAAGGAAAACGTTGACTATGTGCAGACACAGTGAGCATAGCCTTGCTATTGAGAATGGCCGCCGTAGGCAGACCTGGCTCTCAAGAGAAGACAGGCTATGTGCACACTGCCCACAAAATGAGGTGGAAACTTAGCTGCACTTCCAAACCTCCTGCCAAATGTATGACCATATTAGAGACACATATTTCCCTCAGATTACACAGATCCACAAAGAATTCGAAACAACCCAATTTTGATATTCTCCCCTATCTACTGGGTGAAATACCAGAGTGTGCCATCACAGCAGCAAGAAGTGAAGAACAAACACCATTGTAAATACAACCCATATTTATGTTTATTTATTTTCCATTTTGTACTTTAACTATTTGCACATTGTTACAACATTGTATATAGACATAATAGGACATTTGACATGTATTTATTATTTTGGAACTTCTGTGAGTGTAATGTTTACTGTAATTTGTATTGTTTATTTCACTTTTGTTTATTATCTATTTCACTTGTTTGGCAATGTTAACATATGTTTTCCATGCTAATAAAGCCCTTGAATTGAATTGAATTGCGAGAGAAGCAGAGAGAGAGAGAAGCAGAGAGAAAGAGAAGCAAAGAGAGAGAGAGGGAGAGAAGCAGAGAGAGAGAGAAAAAAACAGAGAGAGAGAGAAGCAGAGAAAGAGAGAGAGAATCAGAGAGAGAGAGAGAGAGAGAGCAAACTAGAATGCTATTTGGCCTTAAAAAAACTAAGCACACTAGAAGCAGAGAGAAGTAGAGAAGCAGAGAGAGTGAGAGAGAGAGACGCAGAGAGAAGCAGAGGTGAGAGAATCAGAGAGAGAGAAGTAGAGAGAGAGAAGTAGAAAGAGAGAGAGAAGCAGACACAGAAGCAGAGAGAGAGAGAAGCAGAGAGAGCGAAGCAGAGAGCGAGAGAAGCAGAGAGAGAAGCAGAGAGAGAAGCAGAGAGAGAGAAGCAGAGAGAGAGAGAAGCAGAAAGAGAGAGAGAAGCAGGAAGAGAGAGAAGAGAGAGAGAAGCAGAAAGAGAGAAGAGAGAAAAGAGAGAGAGAAGCAGAGAGAGAGAGAAGCAGAGAGAGAGATAAGCAGAAAGAGGGAGAAGCAAAGAGAGAGAGAAGCAGAGAGAGAGAGAAGCAGAGAGAGAGAAGCAGAAAGAGAGAGAGAAGCAGGGAGAGAGAGAAGAAGAGAGAGAGAGAAGCAGAAAGAGTGAGATGAGAGAGAAGAGAGAGAGAAGCAGAGAGCGAGAGAAGCAGAGATAGAGAGAAGCAGAGAGAGAGAAGCAGAGAGAGAGAAGCAGAAAGAGAGAGAGAAGCAGAGAGAGAGAAGCAGAGAGAGAAGCAGAGACAGTGAGAAGCAGAAATGGAGAGAGAGAAGCATGGAGAGAGAGAGAAGAAGAGAGAGAAGAGAGAAGAGAAAGAGAAGCAAAAATAGAAGCAGAGAGAAAGAGAGAAGCAGAGAGAGAGATAAGCAGAAAGAGAGAGAAGCAGAGAGAGAGAAGAAAGAGAGAGAGAAGCACAGAGCGAGAGAGAAGCAGAGAGATAGAATGTCCTGTTTGGCTCTTGTCTTCTCAATGGGCAGCTTTATTGTTCCGCCGGGTGTGAAAGTGACTGAGAAGAAACGGACACGGGAGATAGTTGTATACTTGACAGAGAGGAACAATAGGATTCTGTTGGGTCTCCAGGAGCGCTGTGGCCTTCCTGTCCTCACACTCTCTGGTTTGTTTGTGTGTGTGTGTGTGTGTGTGTGTGCGTGTGTGTTTGTGTGTCTGTGTGTGTCTGTGTGTCTGTCTAGGTCCCTGATAGAAGAATTTGTATGTTTAAGATAATGACTAAAGTATTCCACCCTGAAACCATATAATTGTATGAAATGTGTTAGAGTCATAATCCAATAATGTGTGTGACTAGGCCATTGTGTTACTATTTCGCAATATGAGCTGGGTATAGTTGAGACATTCAAGGACAACTGAACTGCCGACTTGTGATAACGGTGAAACTAATAACTGGAAAGAGGCCTCCCCACCCTTGGGAGGAGAAAAACTGTTAGAAATGGCTTGCAGAAGATGATGAAACATGTTGCAGAAGTGTGATAAACAATGTATGTGAACTTTAGAAAAATACAGCCCACCTAAAGAGAGGTGGCGTTTCTACTGATGTGAGTTCATTTGTGTGTGTGTGCTATAAAAAGATTGTGTTCTCATTTTGAAGACAGAGCGCTCTCTGAATAAAGTATTGATCTATTGCAGAATCTGAGACTTTGTCTAATTCTTCATTAACCAGAGCCTTACAACCTCTGGGAATTGGTCAAAGCTTGAGTGATAGTTGAGTTCAACCATTGAGATAGTAAAATTCTCTTGACAGTCCCAGACACTGCAGTTAGGAGTTTGGCTCCCAGTGACCTTCCTTGACTTCCTTGTTAACCATCATCTCTTTTCAGTACACTGTGTCATACATAGACGACTTATCTCTTGATTTTTTTCTCCTGGGAGCTTTGTCGTACTGTAGCTCAAAGCTGAGAAACAAACAATGTGTTTTGATGTATGCAGTAAAGAATGATGGTGGAAAAGTTTTTGTTCTATCTCGGGTAATCTCTCGTGGACAGACCGACCAAATTACGAGAGATTTTAGGATATGTGTAACCCTGGCATCCAGACTCCAGCCAGCAGGCAGCAATCGACTGTGTGGTCATGTTGTGCTTTAGCTAACTGTCAAGCAGGAGGTCTTTTGTGAGATTTCCCACTGTTTTGTTTTTCTTATGCGTATATTACACCAGGAAACTCATACCTGGCGTCCTTGACTCGTTTTGTTTTAATTTCCCCCCTGTCCTGTCTACAGAAAACCTTGTTCCCAGATACTCATACCTCATCCTTACTGCTTACATCAGATAGGCCTAGTGAGTCGTCCTTTATTTCCACCCTTCCCCTTTCACCTCCAGGTTACACTATTTGATTCTCACCATAACATTTTAAATTTCATTACACAAAGAGCACCTCCACCTCCTCTTCACCCCCTGTGTAGTAGGCCTGTGGTAGGACTAGGTCCTTCACCCCAACACAGGATTTTTGAAAATTAATAAGATATTGTACAAATGATTTAGAGCCCAGTGGAGCCCAGTGCATAACATATGAAAGTATTTTGCAACACAATTCCATAATTAGGCTTTTGTGTCATTAGTAGAAGGCTATTGTAACAACTAATTGAGACCTACTTTATGTTTGCGCCACTAGAAAAATACAACCCAGCATCCCATGCTGACCGGTATTGATCCTTGGTGTAACCGATGTGAAATGGCTAGTTAGTTAGCGGTGGTGCGCGCTAATAGCGTTTCAATCGGTGACGTCACTTGCTCTGAGACCTGAAGTGGTTGTTCCCCTTGCGTTGCAAGGGCCGCGGCTTTTGTGGCGCGATGGGTAACGATGCTTCGTGGGTGTCAGTTGTTGATGTGTGCAAGGGTCCCTGGTTCGAGCCCGGGTTGGGGCGAAGAGAGGGACGGAACCTACACTGTTACATTGATGCGGTTGACCCGGATGATTGGTTGCTGCGGAAAAGGAGGAGGTCAAAAGGGGGGTGAGTGTAACGATGTGAAATGGCTAGTTAGTTAGCGGTGGTGCGCGCTAATAGCGTTTCAATCGGTGACGTCACTTGCTCTGAGACCTGAAGTGGTTGTTCCCCTTGCGTTGCAAGGGCCGCGGCTTTTGTGGCGCGATGGGTAACGATGCTTCGGGTTGGGGCGAAGAGAGGGACGGAACCTACACTGTTACATTGGCATGACTGGGACCTGCTGCTCTACTCTGGATGAAAATAGCAGAAGTGCCACCCCCATGCACTTAACACACATTCCTCGTTTTGCTAAGTTCGCCGTATTGTATATTGCTCTCAGTAAAAAAACGATGTTTATGGTCATTAGCACAGAATACGAGCCTGGTCTCATAGACTAGACGTAACATAGTAAATGTAAACACTCAACTTAGTATGATATGTTACGTTTAGTATGGTTACATAAGACAGATAGTTACAAACCTTTTATTAAGTGGGCTAAATCAGGGTCACACAGAGAATTTCTTGGTATTCTTAAAACAATCTATTTGAAACAAAAGTGAACACCTCACACACGTGGTTATGGGATCAACAAAAAGAAGACTCCTCTACCATGTCAGATATAGAGGTGAAATGTATTACATTTTGAGTTTGCATTCCAATATTACACTTTATATACATCACAGAAGACTGAAGTATAACAAAACTGTTTGACATAGAAACACAGAATTCTCTGCAGGTTTTCTGAAATAATGTTTATTAATTATTAAAAGAATTTCAGAATTAGTAAACAGCAGCATACCATCCTGCATCCCACAGCTGGATTGCCCATTAAACTAAGCAGGGTTGGTCCTGGATGGGAGACCAGATGCTGCTAGAAGTGGTGCTGGAGGGCCAGTAGGAGGCACTCTTTCCTCTGGTCTAAAAGAATATTGCATGGATTGGGGACATTGCCCTGTGTAAAGTGCAGTCCTTTAGATGTCAAGATAAACAGCTGTTCAGACTCTCTGTGGTCGCTAAAGAGTAGGGCTGTTAACCTGTTGTTCTGGCTAAATTCCCAATCTGGCCATCGTACCATCATGACCACCTAATCATCCCCAGCTTCCAAATGGCTCATTCATCCCCCATCCTCTCCCTGTAACCATTCCCCAATTCGTTGCCATAAATGAGAATGTGTCTAGGTCAATTTACCTGGTAAAATAAGGGTAAAAAAAAGTATGTTCATAACAAAATACTAAAAGTGTTATTAAGAATGTTATAGTATTTAGACTGTTAATGCAAGTACAGAGTACAGAGTACATTCATGCATATGCAAATAACGTGAGATAACGCCCACTATGTTTTTATTTTCTCCTTTAAATCGAAAACCCCAGCCCTTTATGCAAATCGCTCATCCCGTCAGCGGAAGCTGGCTGTAAGCTTATTTCCGACAGATATTCCTTTAAAGCTGTGGCTTGACTGCAAGACGTCCCAGAGGATCCAGTCGATGCACCAATACAAAAATACATTTCGAGGGGACGTAAACAGTATATCACAACAGTAACGAACGAAGGAAAGAGATACCGATAACTGGGTAAGCATAGTGCATGTTTTAACAGATGACATTATTATAATTTACAAGCTCAAGTTACTAAGCATCTCAGTTTTCTTGCTGCATCAGAAGGTTTCGCTCGACTAACCGTCAGCTATGCTATGCACTTGTGTTGTAAGCAACATCGAAATGCCTGCAAGTTCCGTGGTAGGCTATAATAAACACGTATCCATATGTAGTATTGTTACTACACTCTACTGGAATGAACTGACGACCTGAAGTTTGTTGATAACATTGAATACACAGCGGGATTAATAAATACATTTGAGTGCTCGTGCAACTGTTGACGATGGATGCTCTTGACAGTAGCGCTAGAGGGTAATTATTGGGCAGTTGCAATTACAAATGGTCATGTTAACCTTTTCATATAAATATTTCAAAAGCACTTGTTCATTATTCCACGAGACCTGTTACTCTTTTCTACCGTGGCATCTAGTTCAACCGTACAGGTCCGGTGCGCCTATGAAACGTAAAGGCAATGTTTTGCAATTGCAAAACTTTTTTTTTTCATACATTAATAATATCATTTGAAATTGAGAGTAATGTTTTGGCATGGAATTAATACAAAGATGCACCAGAAAAATGGTTTGCTGCCCATTCTTTTGGTTGAAATTATGTTATGCAATTGCAATCAATCAATTTAGCATGATGCATGTGTCAGGAGGTTTGAAGCAATTTATGAGCAAAGTACATAGCCGTTTTCATAACTGTGAAATCAAACCAGTTAATAATACAGTAATACCAACCAAGTGTGTTTGTCGGTCAGTATGTCGAAATACAGTGGTATCGCTAGCTTTTACTCTTCAGCGTAACTGAATGTGAGTCGATATCATGTGTGCGTCATGTGAGTCTCTGTATTTACTGCAGAGTCCAGGTTCAAGTCAGGGAAGTGGTGGATATTAAAATCCGATGTAAATCGCTCTTTGCTGAGTGAGATGCAAACCAGAAGGCTAGAGAGAGCCTGTGGTATGTTTATCTCCTATGAGGATTACCCAAGTGCCCCTAGGGTGGTGGTGCACCAGGTGCTCTTTGCTATTCACTCTGCTTTCCTGAAATGTGTTAGCTAACCTTGCCACTATGGATAATTTGTCTTTTGCAGGTGCTAAGAAGACAGCTGCTCCTCTTTTCCAAAAGGACGAGGCGCACAACGTCTTTGGAACAACTGCTGTTGCATGCAGTCATCTGCAGAGGTTACTGTATGAAGCTTTTAAGGCCTTTTTGGTGAGTCTGTCTGGATGTTTTTATAACTCATTCGTTTTTACATTATTCAGGTTAGATACAAGATGCAGACCATGTAGATACACACACACACACACACACACACACACACACACACACACACACACACACACACACACACACACACACACACACACACACACATCTACAAACACCCTTTCAGACACTCTCCTGAGCGCTAATCTGGTCCGATCTGGTTTCAGCCCGTGACTGCGTGTGGACGCATGTCATGAAGAGAAACCTTTACTTCCCATTAATGGTATTGATCACTAAACACTCCCGCTGGCTCAGCAGTCGCTCTCACAACGCAGCAGAGAGACGGAGAACCACAGACACTTGTTCTTATTCGTTGCAGACTGTCTATGTTGCGTCAACACCCCTGAATAAAGCAAACTACGACACAACACAGAAAGGTTACATTGGAGCATGAGCATAGGCTACTAAAGTTGAAATGTTCTTCCTTTCATAACCCCAAAGATCACTGGACTGCACTCACACACAACTTGTCCCTCCGGCTCTGTTTCTTATTGCAGCTTAAAACTGCTGATTAAAACTTTCTGTCTGACTGCTCCACGCTGAGGCTTGTGAAATCACCTAAAATGGGTGAAACACAGCTCTTAAAAACAATTCTACATTTCAGTTTTGGCTATCTTATGTTGTCTTTGGTAGTTTGCCTAATTCTTTTGATTTAAGGGTGTGACTATATCATTTCATCAGCATCATACATTGACAGTGAGTTTAGAAAAAGTAGCCCTAGGCCTATATTTGGAATATTCTACTACTTGTTTGATGTGGAAGACATCAGATATTACGGGCATATGGTCCAGATGATTACAATATTATAGTTATTATAATAATCATAATTATGACGCTATCAGGTCAGTGTTGTTGTCCATGTCATCCTAACATCATAACACACACTTCAGTGTGAATCCCAACTTTGTCATTAACAAAGATATTGACCACAGATAACCCCACCCACCTCACTGAGATCCCAACAGAGCTTCCAAGTACAGGACACTGTGTGTCTTGAATTACACAGTCTATTTGTGCAGTGTGGTGTGAGTTTTTCTCAACAGTCTTCTTTTATCCCTGTCGGCTTTCTCTTGTGAAGTTGTGTGACGTCATTCTAGTCCACTCTAGGCTCAGTAGGCCTTATATGGGATGTTGTTCAACCACAATAGAATATTGGATTAAAGTCAGGCAAAAAAAAAATCATTTTGTTTACTGTTCATGTCACAGTGACGGCTGAGAGAGAGCAGATCTGACTCCGGCCAGGCAGCCACATTGTTGGAGCTCGAGCACATTCAATATCTAAATCGATATCAGATAACATGCATGCAGTATGATGCCACTGAGGTTTAATAATAGCCCTGGTTCTAATGCAGAGGGCAGCTACAATATGCTCCTGATCTGTCCTGTCTGACATGGCAGCTACTTCATTCTGGTTCTAATGCAGAGGGCAGCTACAATATGCTCCTGATCTGTCCTGTCTGACATGGCAGCTACTTCATTCTGGTTCTAATGCAGAGGGCAGCTACGTTATGCTCCTGATCTGTCCTGTCTGACATGGCAGCTACTTCATTCTGGTTCTAATGCAGAGGGCAGCTACGTTATGCTCCTGATCTGTCCTGTCTGACATGGCAGCTACTTCATTCTGGTTCTAATGCAGAGGGCAGCTACAATATGCTCCTGATCTGTCCTGTCTGACATGGCAGCTACTTCATTCTGGTTCTAATGCAGAGGGCAGCTACGTTATGCTCCTGATCTGTCCTGTCTGACATGGCAGCTACTTCATTCTGGTTCTAATGCAGAGGGCAGCTACGTTATGCTCCTGATCTGTCCTGTCTGACATGGCAGCTACTTCATTCTGGTTCTAATGCAGAGGGCAGCTACGTTATGCTCCTGATCTGTCCTGTCTGACATGGCAGCTACTTCATTCTGGTTCTAATGCAGAGGGCAGCTACGTTATGCTCCTGATCTGTCCTGTCTGACATGGCAGCTACTTCATTCTGGTTCTAATGCAGAGGGCAGCTACGTTATGCTCCTGATCTGTCCTGTCTGACATGGCAGCTACTTCATTCTGGTTCTAATGCAGAGGGCAGCTACAATATGCTCCTGATCTGTCCTGTCTGACATGGCAGCTACTTCATTGACTGTCATGCTTTGTACTGTTTGTACTGGTCTTGTCACACAGTCATTATAGACCTTGGTCTGTAATAGTTATTATAAAACTAGGTATATAGTTATTATAGACCATGTTATAGACCAGGGGTATTCAAATCTTACCCTACAATGTCCAGACTACTGCTGCTTTTCTGTTCTACCTGATGAAAATGCATAATTGCACCCACCTGGTCTCCCAGGTCTAAATCACTCCCTGTTTAGAGGGATAGAATTTAAAAAAGCATTGGAACTGGCTTCGAGGTCCAGATAAAAATGTGAGGTTTTTACACCCTAGTCAGTTTTGATGAGTTTGACAGATGAACAAGTATTCAAATTCAACATGAGTTGAGGCAAAGCCACAGAGATCAAATCACATTTTATTTGTCACATGCGTCCATTTTTTTTAAAATTGAGCCTTTATTTAACTAGGCAAGTCAGTTAAGAACAAATTCTTATTAACAATGACGGCCTACACCGGCCAAACCCGGATGACGCTGGGCCAATTGTGCGCCCCCATGGGACTCCCAATCACGGCCGGTTGTGATACAGCCTGGAATCAAACCAGGGTGTCTGTAGTGATGCCTCAAGCACTGAGATGCAGTGTCTTAGACCGCTGCGCCACTCAGGAGCCCAAGTGTAGACTTTACCGTGAAATGCTTACTTATGAGCCCTTTCCCAACAATTCAGTTAAAAAGTAAGAAAATAGTTACATACTAAAATAACAGTAACGAGGCTATATATAGGCTATATACAAGGAGTACCAGTTCCGAGTCAGTCTACTGGGGTATGAGGTAGTTGGGGTGATTGAGTGTAGTAGTATGTACATGTAGGTTTGGTTAGGTGAATGATTGAAGTACTATGTACATCTAGCTAGGGGGTGAAAAGCAGAAAATCCACGTAGCCATTTGGTTAACTGTTCAGCAGTCTTATGGCTTTGGGGTAGAAGCTGTTCAGGAGCCTCTTGGTCCCAGACTTGGTGCTCTGCCACCGCTTGCCCTTTTGGTAGCAGAGAGAACAGACTGGGACTTGGGTGGCTGGATTCTTTGACCATTTTTAGGGTCTTCCTGACACCGCGTGGTATTGAGGTCCTGGATGACGGGGAGCTTAGCCCCAGTGATGTACTGGGCCGTACTCACTACCCGGATGCTGAGCAGTTGCCATACCAAGCTTTGATTCAGTCCGTCGACATGCTCTCAATGGTGCAGCTGTAGAACCTTTTGAGCATCTGAGGGCCCATGCCAAATATGTTCAGCCTCCTGAGGGGGAAGAGGCGTTGCTGTGCCCTCTTCACAATTGTGTTGGTGTGTTTTGTTTCTTCCACATTGTGTGCACGTGATAAATGACATTGCTCTCTCTTTTCCTCTGCATATGACCAGTTAGCAGGTGTCTCTACAGAGCAGAGGCTCTGCCTTATTCCTGGGCTGCCTTCCTGGCTGGGTGCTCCTCTAATGATATTTAAAGGACCTCTCAATAATGCACAACGCCTGCTAATAATAGACTAGGTCACAGTGAAGGAGGCCTTTCAGGACGAGCGTCAGTTTCGCTATCTTTTCTCTTCTCTCTCTTGATGTGCTCGCTTTTCCCTCTCCACCCCTTCACACTGCTGCTGCCTGCTCATAAGATGGCCAGAGCTGTAGTTATGTTACTGCATCACAACACAAACTCAGCCAGTCCAGCTCCTTCTATGGAGCCTGCCCTGCAGCAGGAGGATTCTGCCTCAACTGAGTGTGAAAGTCTGAGAGGAGAGAGTGCATTTCGCGTTGTTCCTATCTGAGCTCAACCTTAATTCATGTTCTCTGGTTCTCAGGGCTGTGATGTTTTTCAGTTATTTCACTCATGTTTGAGCTGCCCGTCTACCTGTACCTCAGGAGGCTGCTGAGGGGAGGACAGCTCATAATAATGTTTGGAATGGAGTGGCATGGAACACATGGAAACAATGTGTTTGAAACTATTTCATTCCAGCCATTACTGTGAACCTGTCCTCCCCAAGTATGATGCCACCTGTGCTGTGTACTACAGAACTGTACAACAGGTATAGGTCCTCTCTTCACACTGAGTAGCTACTGAGGGCCCTCCAAACAACAAACTATCTACAGGGCGCAGTTGGTTTTCTTTGTTGTGTCTGGTGATACCTGAGTATTGTTGATGATAAACCATTCAGATACTGGCAGCTTTTCTTCTCTCGTGCCCCTTTTGTAATGAGAGAAGTGGGAGGTTTTGCCCCCTCGTCTCCTGTACCCCCTCGTCTCCTGTACCCCCTCGTCTCCTGTACCCCCTCCCCCCTCGTCTCCTGTACCCCCTCGTCTCCTTTACCCCCTCGTCTCCTGTACCCCCTCGTCTCCTGTACCCCCTCGTCTCCTGTACCCCCTCGTCTCCTGTACCCCCTCGTCTCCTGTACCCCCTCGTCTCCTGTACCCCCTCGTCTCCTGTACCCCCTCGTCTCCTGTTTTCCATAATTCCCATCAACAGTTTCTCCAACCCAGGTATCTCTCTCAGAAGCTTGGGTGACAGGACTTGGCAGTAGTAGAACAACATTAAGGCAGCAGCCAGCTAGGGACTGAGGACGGACTTCTCCTCTCAGACAACACACATGCACTGTGGCTGGTTTGGTTGGCAGAAAGGCTCCCTTGTAGTGTTTGGAAATGACTGTGCCAGATCTGTTAGGGTGCGGTTGAGATGAGACGTGCCGTCACCATCTTTCCACATAGGTGGGTCACTGTTCATTTAGTGATGAATGGATGATTTTCAAGATACTGGTTTTGCTTTGTAATTCAGTTGAATGTGCACTTGTTAGTGAGATAGGATAACCATCATTATTTTTGTGTTGAGCATTGTCAACTGTCCATGGTTTAGAGGAATAGATAGGGTGTGAAGATGACAGTTTTCACACAGCCACCTGAGCATGGAGATATAATCTATTTCTATGCACCTGAGTGTGATGTTTGACATGGATCTGGCACGGAACATTGTCACATGGAGCACCAGGGCAGCATACTCTGAGGACTGATTTTAAGAAATTAAATATGGATTTTACTAATCTCTTTCCCGTCTTACCACTCACAGCTTTGCCAGCTGTCTCCTGCTATGTCAACTGAGGATGGAAGTCAACATTTGTGTTTATTTAGTGACCCGTGGGCTTGGTTTTCTAATAACCTGACCTCGGTTGCATTTCTCTTCTGGTCTTAAGATTTACTGTAACTCAGTTGGTCGAGCATTCGATTTACTGTAACTCAGTTGGTCGAGCATCAGATTTACTGTAACTCAGTTGGTCGAGCATTAGATTTACTGTAACTCAGTTGGTCGAGCATTAGATTTACTGTAACTCAGTTGGTCGAGCATTAGATTTACTGTAACTCAGTTGGTCGAGCATTAGATTTACTGTAACTCAGTTGGTCGAGAATCAGATTTACTGTAACTCTGTTGGTCGAGCATCAGATTTACTGTAACTCTGTTGGTCGAGCATCAGATTTACTGTAACTCAGTTGGTCGAGCATTAGATTTACTGTAACTCAGTTGGTCGAGCATGTATTGTATACTGTTTTTTTGTGGTGTGGTTTTCCTATAAGCCCATGGGCTTCCAACCACACCTGCACACCCTTTTCAGTTTTTATCTCTATTGTTGCCTATCACTTGTTTTTAAATGATTGAATAAATAAATGCCAGGATGGTGGGTTCAATTCCCAGGACCACCCATACGACTTTAGGTCACTTTATATAGGAGTGTCTAATAATTGCCATATACATGTATATTATATAAGGGAAAGGGGGATACCTAGTCAGTTGTCCAACTGAATGTATTCAACTGAAATGTGTCTTCCACATTTAACCCAACTCTGAATCAGAGAGGTGCTGGGGGCTGCCTTAATCAACATCCACGTCTTCGGCACCCAGGGAACAGTGGGTTAACTTCCTTGCTCAGGAGAAGTACGACAGATTTTTATCTTGTCAGCTTGGGGATTCGATCCAGCAACCTTCCGGTTACTGACCCAACGCTCTAACCACTAGGCTACCTGTCGCCATATATATTAGCTACATTATATTTTTTACATATTCTTGTTCAGTGGGAGTTTATAAGAACCAGTTTATCAAAATAATTTATGATATTGGTTTAAATATGATGTTATTTCAACCTCCTCAGACAAATGGTCACAATCTATTAATCAAACTTCAAGAGCTCTGTATCTATCTTGTTTCCTGGTTGCACCTACTGTACTACAGTGTACCTGTTTGTCAGCTGTTATGTAACACTCTGGACTTCAACAGGCTAGGCTGGGATAGGTGTTGTCCTGTGTCGAGCATGCCTGGACAACTGGGATTAAATAGCGCAGAGGGTATTAGCATAGGGAAAAAGGGTTATCTGTAGCTGAAGTTCCTGGAGTTGTTGTCACCACCAGGCTCTGGGAAAACCAGTTAAGGTACCTTTCACCATACCAAATAGCCAGGATGAGATGGGAAGTTGCATTGAATGGTGCATGCAGTAACACCACTTTAGTGTTAATCTTTAGTCTTATAAAACATTAAGAACACCTGCTCGTTCCATGACATAGACTAACCAGGTGAATCCAGGTGAAAGCTATGATCCCTTATTGATGTCACCTGGTAAATACACTTCAAATCAGTGTAGATGAGTGGGAGGAGACAGGTTAAAGTAGGATTTTTAAGCCTTGACATGAATTGTGTATGTGTGCCATTCAGATGGTGAATGGGCAAGACAAAATATTTAAGTGCCTTTCAACGGGATATGGTAGTAGGTGCCAGGCGCACCGGTTTGTGCCAAGAACTGCAACGCTGCTGGGTTTTTCACGCTCAACAGTTTCCCGTGTGTATCAAGAATGGTCTATCACCCAAAGAACATCCAGCCAACTTGACACAACTGTGGGAAGCATTGGAGTCAACATGGGCCAGCATCCCTGTGGAATGCTTTCCACACCTTGTAGAGTCCATGCCCTAACGAACTGAGGCTGTTCTGAGGGCAAAAGGGGGTGTACAACTCCATATTAGGAAGGTGTTCCTGATGTTTGGTATACTTTTATATACTGTGTATATAAAATGTTTATTTGAAGAATCTATAGTCCCACTATATCAATTACATGTTGATTTTGAAGGCAGGCTATGTGAGACTCCTGCCGGGCCGTTGCATTTGTTGTTGTAGGTAGCTAGTAGCTGATTCTACACACAGGCTGCAGTTGATTCCCACGTCTGTGTATGCGTAACCTAATGTAGCAGGAGTCAAATAAACACCTGAAACTAGATCCCCTACATACTGGTCTTGACGAGAAGAAACGAAACTGTCGGGAGGTTCTCTTCTGCACTGTTTAATGGAGGAGGAGTTAATATGGAGTAGGGATGCACCGATTTTACATTTTTGGCCGATTCCGATATTTTCCTTGCCAAAAAAAAACGATACCGATATTTGACATTTTAGCAGCCTTTTAAGCATTCTAGTACAGTTAAATAGTTGAAACAAAGTGTAATTTGTTCAGTAAGGAACAGATTGTTTAAAAACTTGTAAATTAGAAAAATTACACATCAATGAATGTATTTTATCACACAACAGACACAAATATTTTAGCTGCCCCGCATTATGAAGATGGTTAAGTTGTTGGTGGCTCTTCTTACTATCCAATCTTGACTGTATGGAGAAACTTCAAAATGTTTTGAAATAAATATTGGTTTAAACTAAAATGCAGTTAATCATTTTAGCTTTAACTGTTTGAAAAAAAGTACTGTCTCTAGGCTGTCATAAACTGCTATAAATGGCACAACTTAAACTTTTCAAATGTGCTCAACTGACTTGACGAGTAAAATGAGAGAAATTTACAACACATCTCATCTTTCATTTAGGAAATAAAAAAATAAAACAACACAACTGCTTTGTCTTAAATGAAATGAAAATCTTGACCTATTATACCAGCCATGAATGAACAACAGAAAAGCCATTGTGCTTAGTCAATGTTTTCCAGTGCCATTAGATGGCTGGGTTACAATATGACTGCCCATTTACAATTTTAACATTTGGGGGAGGTTTTCTTCACAAAGAGGACCAGCTTGGCTTTGTCACGAGAGTCTGTTTCTTTTTTTGTCTACAATGTGTGAAACTGCACTGAAAAAGCGCTCACTGTCCACACTAGTACAGGGAGCACCAAGATACTTGTGCGCAGCTTTAGCTAGGATGGGGAAACGGTGCTTGTTACTTCTCCAGTTTCTAAGTGCATCTTCATTCCTGGGAATAGTAGGTGCTGTCAGGTATCCTAGGATCTGTAGATAAGTACATCTTCATTCCTGGGAATAGTAGGTGCTGTCAGGTATCCTAGGATCTGTAGATAAGTACATCTTCATTCCTGGGAATAGTAGGTCCTGTCAGGTATCCTAGGATCTGTAGATAAGTACATCTTCATTCCTGGGAATAGTAGGTTCTGTCAGGTATCCTAGGATCTGTAGATAAGTACATCTTCATTCCTGGGAATAGTAGGTTCTGTCAGGTATCCTAGGATCTGTAGATAAGTACATCTTCATTCCTGGGAATAGTAGGTGCTGTCAGGTATCCTAGGATCTGTAGATAAGTACATCTTCATTCCTGGGAATAGTAGGTTCTGTCAGGTATCCTAGGATCTGTAGATAAGTACATCTTCATTCCTGGGAATAGTAGGTTCTGTCAGGTATCCTAGGATCTGTAGATAAGTACATCTTCATTCCTGGGAATAGTAGGTCCTGTAAGGTATCCTAGGATCTGTAGATAAGTTCATCTTCATTCCTGGGAATAGTAGGTTCTGTCAGGTATCCTAGGATCTGTAGATAAGTACATCTTCATTCCTGGGAATAGTAGGTCCTGTCAGGTATCCTAGGATCTGTAGATAAAGGGGAGGGGGGTTAGTACATTTAATACAACATATTGCATTATTCTTGCATTCCAAAGGATCATTAGGCATAGATCAACATTGGCAAATGTTGGCCGATGAAGTAACAGAAAATTTAAAATACAACGCTTCTCTCTGACACACACACTGACCAAAAAGTTATTTTGTTGGCATTTATGTATGGCCCCATTACCAGTAAAACATAATCAAAACCTATTTATTTCACTTACTAGCTGTTCAGTCGTTTCATTCTCAACCAGGATTTCATCATACATGTCAAGCAGTGAAGTTTCAGCCATGTCTGTCCGTGGACTCTTCTGTTGTGGGTCTTCTTCTTCGGTGTGCACTGTCACTGTCTATTTCCATCTTGTCCAGCTGTGTCTAACATTTCACGTAAACCCTGTTTCTTGTCTGCATCGAAGTAGCGGTCCTTGTACCTAGCGTCTGCAGCAGACGTGATACCCTCTGTCATGGCATTGAAACGCCTGCTAAACAAAACTGCCCACACAGACTGTGGGGTTAACTTGCAAAAGTACTTTACTAGACACTGTGAACAAGCAATTCGGTGGAATTCTCCCTGGAGTACTTTTGTAAGTTTTCACCCCACGGTCTGTGTGGGCAGTTTTGTTGAGCAGGCGTTTCAATGCCATGACAGAGGGTATCACGTCTGCTGCAGACGCAGTTGAAAAGCTTATTTCTCGAGTCAGTTGTTCGAATGGCACTAGGAGTGTGCTCATGTTTTCAATGAGAGTCCGCTGGTTTGTACTGATTGTTGCAGGTAACTCCTAATCGGCTGCGTACATGCCAAGCACTCGTTTTTGTTCCAGCAGGCTCTCTATCATGTAAAGTACTGTTCCATCTGTTGGAAATGTCTTGCGTAAGCCTTTTCCTTTTCACTCCAAGCTGTTCCTGTATTGCTTGCCTACAAGCAATACAGATCATTTATTCGTTCGACATGGTGCTATCTTTGTGTCGGTAAAATTATTTATGTGGGAAATGGCGGTGGAAACGCCTTTATGAGCAAATATTGATATAATAAACAACATATCGGAGTAAATTTGGAGTCATGCGATGATATAGTGTGTGGTCCTCCCACTACGACTCGGGGAAACCATGAAGTTTATTAGGCTACAGATGAAATAAGTTATCATAAACTTTGCAGGGTGGTGAAAGTGCACGGTGATGAGCTTGATGCTGCTTTCCAATAAATATCAAGGGTCTTATTCTGGAGATGATGAGGATCGATGCTTAACTGCCTGACAAATAAAAAAATATATTCTTGCTCTTATCCATAATAGTCTCATCATGTAGACTAGACCAGGAGTTCCCAAACCTTTTCACTCAGGGCCCCCCTTCCAGCATTGGGGAACATCCCACGAGTGCACACACGCCACGTCTATTTCTATGGGCACAAGCACTGTTCATGACACAAACTGTTCACACCACTCTTGTAGAATTCTGCAGGTTTTAAAGATCATTTCCTGCAATTCTACACATTTTGTCATGGGGTGCAAAGAACATTTAGCAGTTTTAAAGCTCATTTTATACATTTTGCCATGTCTAATTTGTATTCATGTGATATTTGAGTGACAAAAATCTATGGGCTAAAAAAACTAAAGCTGTGTTCGAATAGCCATACTGACTACTACATACTTATGAGTGTATATACTACATACTATTTGTTCATTTTAGTATACTGTAAACGAATGGTAAAACCAATCGTAATCTTTCAGTTGAGCGTTAGAGCTTCGCCTGTCTACCGGACGTTGATGCTGTTGCTATGCAACCTCTTGCTAGTTTGTTAGCATAACAAATTACTAGCTAAACATTTTACAATTTCAGGTGTTTGTAAATTCAATCTGGAGTGCCAGAGTGCACGATGGGCGTTCGTAAATCCAGAGCGTTGTCAGATTGTCCATCCGTAAATTCAGAGCGTTTCGCTCTCGGAGCATTCAGAGCGCACACTGGACGCTCTGGCTGAGGAGTAGGGTTGATCCGAGCGTTCAACGGCAGTCAAGCGCCCAAGCTAACTGACTAAAGTTGGCTAGCTGTTTCCAGACACAAATTATATAACACTTCACTCTGACCATTTTACTCGTGCTGGTTAGGCTGTTTTCATGTTATCCAGAGCGTTGGTATCTGTCCTGCTGGAAACAATTTAAATCACACTTTTTTTTTTGCTAACGTTTACTGACACTGACTGGCCATATTCAACAGGTGATGAATATGGCCGAGAGTGCTTTGAAATCTGAGTAGATACATAATTAACAATGTCCATTTGAAACGCACAAGAACTATACCACTTAGCTAAGAAGGATGTGAATAATCAAGTCAATAAATGTTGGGTAGTTAGCAGATAGTTAATATACTGTCTGGCAAGTTCGATGTATAGGTAACTAGCTAACGTACCAGTAAAGTACATACTGCTGTAAAGCTATGTGATTCGTAAGGATAGTGTAGCTAACAAATTGTCAGCCAACATAACGTGTAACGTAACTTATTTGAAAAGTTATTACTTTAATACTTTGCTCAGCATTTTCTTAACATTTGTCATAATTAGTTAAAGCAATGAATTTGTATCCGGCGATTTCTGAAGAATTGCATTATGGGCCATAAAAGCATGGAAATAGTGTCCACTGCATGTATACTTTGTATTTTGGCGAATTTAGTACGACATCCGGGAACTTTTGGCATACTATATCCATACTATGACCAATAAGCATACTACATACTCAATTCACGTCACAAATAGTACGGTTATGAGTATTTGAACACAGCTTAACTAAAAAATGGGCTAGTGGATCTGGACATTTCTTAAAAGTTATAAATAGCTCTCTAAGGTCTGTAATGACTAACATGACAAGAGGAACTGATGATGCACTACCTAATTTCGTTGCACCTTGTGCATTGTATTATTACAACTTTCAAGAGTAAGTTTAAAGCCGGACTGCCGCCCCACAGTTTGGGAAGCACTGGACTTGACAACCCGCACAGCCTACCCGCACTTTATATGCTAGCTGTTAGCTAGAGCGCAGGTGCCAAGGCCAGAGTAGTCACATTTAGCTATTTAACGCAATAGTTTTTGTGCCAAAACTATCGGTAGAGTTGCAAATGCGATGGAAACACTTTGAACTTAAAATGTTTATTTGGTATTGAAAGCTTAAGTGGAAAGTTTCATTTTGTGTTTACTACTTCATTACGCACTGATTTTTATCCGGAACAAGTCCATTTGGGGGAAACATACCACGGGTGGGAATATGCGCATATTTCTAGAATATTCGCATAAATTCTGTCACCAATTGGATGGAAACCTAGCTACAGCCTCTTTCCATTTTCCCTCAACTGAAACATCTGGTTATTGGGGACTCGGCAGATGCTAGTGTGTGTGCATGCATGTGTGTCAGTTAGGTCAAGCCAATGCTGAGCTGGAGGTTTTGGTTTGACCTTCATCAGAGGTGCAGGTGTGTGTATCAGTAGCTATCAGAGCAGACCATGGGGTGCTGTTCTTCATGCACACTGGCCAGAATATTCTGTCCTCGTTAGGCTTAGGCCCAGCCTAACTCGTGGTGTTTTTTTTGGAACGTGGTTGTTATGTTGTCATGGAAAGACTGCTGCATCACCTTGAATGAGCCTGGCACGCCTGCTTGTTTTTACGTTTCAGTGCAATAGATCACTGCATGTATGTGTAACGGGAAGGTCAGGGCTGTTTCCTTTCCTAAACAAAATACTGTGGTGTAGGAGGTTTGCCGTTGGATTGTTTTGAGTTAATTGTTGTGGTGGTGTGAGAATCTACTGTGGTCTTAATGAAGATAACTGACATTGCACCACTGAGAGGGATCTATGAAATCTTATTTTATTGGATGTTTTCCCGCTTGTTATTTCTGTGGTCTTTGAATGTCCCTCTCATTTTGCTTCAGGGCCTTTCCTTCAGCTGTGGTTGATCACAGCTACTTTGGTATAAACCCTAAGGGGATCAAATACCCTGACTAGGACTAAATTCCCCTTTTCCTTCAATTGATTTGTGCATTAAAAGATGTAGGCCAACATGGCAAGAGTAGTGTTTATGACATGGTTTCCTTCGAGGGGAAACTGAGAATAAGGCTAGAGGATGATTTGTGAACCATTTTGATGAGGGACTCAACGAGCTGCCCTGACCAACACCCCAGGGAGGCATTCAGTAATGCAGTTTCATCCACTGAAAGAATGTAGTCTTCTCTCTTAAAGTAAGACTCGGAAATACTTGGTAACACTACCTATTTTCCAAAGACGAAAGGCCTTCTAGGAAAGTCCACTATATGACCCTCATGATTGTATAGGCCTAGCTAGCTGTGCTTAGTGAGGTGCTGACAAGCTAGAAGGGCGGACAGGCAGAGGAGGCCCACATGGAATTAGGGTGGCCAGCGTCCGTCTGCTAAATATAAAGCCAGGGATGATAGCCTTATAATAGTTGTCCTGTAAGCTGCCTTGTACCTTGCCACAACAACAGAGAATAGGTAATTGACATGGCAGTCAGGCTCCATGCCGTCTCAGCCATGTTGTTGGCTACATAGGCCTACAACATAGAGTGGAACAGTATGGTTAGTATCCAAGATAGGTCATAGGTCCACTCTAACCCTTACAGCTGATGACTTTGCATAGCATGACCTCACACATTTGACATGGAATAGCCAAAATGCCCTGGAGCATGTGTTGTTTACATGCTGTAACCATAGTTTTGTACGTTTTGACATTTCATCCTGTCACCACCTCCCTATCTAGAAAAGCATGCTCTGTTATGCAAGTTACTCAAAATATGCCACTCAAAGCAGAGAATGTTGTTTTTATCAAATAAAATGTTATTTGTCAGAATTCTTTACCAAAACAATGTGGAGAAAGACAGCAACTCCCAAGAATGGACCTCTGAAAAATATCACAGTTGCAGTCCATTATTGGATGTTGCTGACTTCTGCCCTCTTTTTGAAGACTTCTAGTAGCCTGTCCATTTACTCAGACAAGCACTCCATTCTCACAGCGCTCTTTGGTAGCACCGGCATACCTGCATAAATTACCAACACTTGACTTGGGAATGTGCTTCATTTTTTTTTGTCTTACAAATGAACTGGCCTCCCATGTTTTCACCTTAAAATGTCTGGATCGTTGACACAGCAGTTTCTTCCACTGCTTTCTGTAAGGTAATTCCACCATTATACATCACAAGGCAGGGTTGTTGCTGCAGTCAGACATCAAGCTGGTAAACCTGCTGATGTGGTGATCTACATAGCACATTGTGTCACTGTGCGCGCGCAGAGTCTCCGCACATGCGTGTGTGTATGGCTGTATATGTGGGAGAGGGAAAGTATATTCAGGTGAGGTTGTGCGTGTGAGGGGGATTTGTCATACTCCCTGTTCACATACGCCTTCTGTCCCAGCCTCACACACTCTCCCTCTGCTGCAGCTGTGATACACACACACACACAATCATCATCCCTGCCACTTTGTTTAAAGTCCTACTGTATTATCAGGCTGCAGTGGGGCAGTGAGTCTCAACAAATCCATACATTTTTCTTCTGATCTGCCACTTCTCTAAGCAGGGCGGGATCTGATCTGTCTGTCTGAGCTCGAAATGAAATGGATACTGTTATGAATGATGGAATACTGTACACACAGCTACACACTGCCCTGGGATTCTCCCTTCTCAGAGCTTTGAGATACCTAGCAGTCGAGGGAATGGGACTAGGAAATAATTTAACGATTTAAAAAATAATATACAGTGCATTCGGAAAGTATTCAGACCCCTTGACTTGTTCCACATTTTGTTACATTACAGCCGTATTCTAAAATGGATTAAATAAAATGTTTACCTCATCAATCTACACACAATACACCATAATAACAAAGCAAAAACAGGTAGATTTTTACTCATTTATTCAGACCCTTTATACAGTACTTTGTTGCAGCACCTTTGCTAGCGATTACAGCCTCGCGCCTCCTTGGGTATGATGCTACAAGCTTGGTTCTTCCATTCTTCTCTGCAGATCCTCTCAAGCACTGTTAGGTTGGATGGGGAGCGTTGCTGCACAGCTATTTTCAGATTTCTCCAGCAATGTTCAAGTCCGGGCTCTGGCTGGGCCACTCAAGGACATTCAGACACTAGTCCCGAGGCTACTCTTGCGTTGGCTTGGATGTGTGCTTTGGGTCAATGTCTTGTTGGAAGGTGAACCTTCACCCCAGTCTGAGGTCTCGGTTTCATCAGAACAGAGAAACTTGTTTCTCATGGTCTGAGAGTCCTTTAGGTGCCTTTTGGAAAACTCCAAGCGGGCTGTCATGTGCCTTTTACTGAGTAGTGGCTTCCATCTGGCCACTCTACTATAAAGGCCCGATTGGTGGAGTTCTGCAGAGATGGTTGTCCTTCTGGAAGGTTCCCCCACCTCCACAGTGGAACTCTGGAGCTCTGTCAGAGTAACCATCAGGTTCTTGGTCACCTCCCTGAACAAGGCCCTTCTCCCCCGATTGCTCAGTTTGGTCTGGTGGCCAGCTCTAGGATGAGTCTTGGTGGTTCCAAACTTCTTCCATTGCTGCAGACATTTTTTGGTATACTTCCCCAGATCTGTACCTCTACACAAACCTGTCTTGGAGCTCTAAGGACATTTCCTTTGACCTCATGGCTTGGTTTTTGCTCAGACAAGCACTGTCAACTGCGGGACCTTATATAGACAGGTGTGTGCCTTTCCAAATCATGTCCAATCAATTTAATTTACCACAGGTGGACTTGTAGAAACAAACTCAATGATGATCAATGGAAACAGGATGAATACTTATGTAAATAAGTACACATTTACAAACATTTCTAAACTTTTTTGTGTGTAGATTGATGAGGAAAAAAAATATTTAATCAATTTTAGAACAAGACTGTAACGTAAGAAAATGTAGAAAAAGATCTGAATACATTCCAAAAGAACTGTATATGATCAGGACTTGTATCCCTGACCTAGAGATGTGGTATGCGGTGCAGTGAGTTATAACTGGACCTGTGACCAGAACGTTACAGCAGGTCAACCCCCTAAGCCGACCATCTAACCTTGGTAGCTCGACAAACACAATTTAAATGGACGGTCAGTGAGTCATCCAGTCTACAAAATGGCCACCATGCAACAATAGGTCAGATGGGTCATGGCTTGGAGCAGGATCGCTGGCTCATCAGACTTCATGATGGTTGAAGCGATCAATAGGTAGGCAGACTGCACTAATCAAAGACCTCATAATGGATCAATATGTAGGCAGACTGTACTAATCAATGCCATATGTGAGTTCAAAGACAACGATTCAAATACAAACCGCCAAGAGTCCATTGGTGGCTCATTGTGACATGGCTACGTGGCTCTGAGACCACTGTCCGTGGGGGACGCACAGCCCTAGTGCGCACCTCCCCAAGATTCCCAACCAGCACAGCTCTGCATTAGCATCTTCTATTCATTTGAATGGGGTGGCGGTTGGAGAAATTGCTTGAGCCGTGCTAAGAATTCCAGAAGTTCTTAAAGCCAACGGTCCAATATTCTAAACCACTACTGTGCGGACATGTAGACCTACATTTTTTGGGACTTTTATGAGTGCTTAAGGCAGTGGTCACCAGCCGATCGGTCCATCTCCAAGGCTTTCCTAGTCCTTGCTTCACGCTGTTTGCGGTAGAGGTCGACCGATTAATCGGAATGGCCGATTTTAATTAGGGCCGAGTTCAAGTTTTCATAACAATCGGAAATCTGTATTTTTGGACGCCGGTTTGGCCATTTAAAAATCAATCAATCATAATCACAAGTTAACTACACATGGTTGATGATATTACTAGTTTATCTAGCCTGTCCTGCGTTGCATATAATCGCTTAGGTACACGTTGCTCCAACCATAAACATCAATGCCTTTCTTAAAATCAATACACAAGTATATATTTTTAGACCTGCATATTTAGTTAATATTGCCTGCTAACATGAATTTCTTTTAACTAGGGAAAATGTGTCACTTCTCTTGCAAACAGAGTCAGGGTATATGCAGCAGTTTGGGCCGCCTGGCTCGTTGCGAACAGTGAAGACTATTTCTTCCTAACAAAGACAGCCGACTTCGCCAAACGGGGGATGATTTAACAAAAGAGCATTTGCGAAAAAAAACACAATCGTTGCACGACTGTACCTAACCATAAACATCAATGCCTTTCTTAAAATCAATACGCAGAAGTATATATTTTTAAACCTGCATATTTAGCTAAAAGAAATCCAGGTTAGCTGGCAATATTAACCAGGTGAAATTGTGTCATTTTGCGTTCATAGCACGCAGAGTCAGGGTATTTGCAACAGTTTGGGCCGCCTGGCTCGTTGCGAACTAATTTGCCAGAATTTTATGTAATTATGACATAACATTGAAGGTTGTGCAATGTAACAGGAATATTTAGACTTAGGGAGGCCACCCGTTAGATAAAATACGTAACGGTTCCGTATTTCACTGACAGGAAAAACGTTTTGTTTTTGAGATGATAGTTTCCGGATTCGACCATATTAATGACCTAAGGCTCGTATTTCTGTGTGTTTATTATGTTATAATTAAGTCTATGATTTGATAGAGCAGTCTGACTGAGCGGTGGTAGGCAGCAGCAGGCTCGTAAGCGTTCATTCAAACAGCACTTTCGTGCATTTGCCAGCAGCCCTTTGCAATGCTTCAAGCATTGCACTGTTTATGACTTCAAGCCTATCAACTCCCAAGATTAGGCTGGTGTAACCCATGTGAAATGGCTAGCTAGTTAGCCGGGTGCGCGCTAATAGCGTTTCAAATGTCACTCGCTCTGAGACTTGGGAGTGGTTGTTCCCCTTGCTCTGCATGGGTAACGCTGCTTCGGGTGGCTGTTGTCGATGTGTTCCTGGTTCGAGCCCAGGTAGGAGCGAGGAGAGGGACGGAAGCTATACTGTTACACTGGCAATACTAAAGTGCCTATAAGAACATCCAATAGTCAAAGGTATATGAAATACAAATCGTATAGAGAGAAATAGTCCTATAATTCCTATAATAACTACAACCTAAAACTTCTTACATGGGAATATTGAAGACTCATGTTAAAAGGAACCACCAGCTTTCATATGTTCTCATGTTCTGAGCAAGGAATTGAAACGTTTTTACATGGCACATATTGCACTTTTACTTTCATCTCCAACACTTTGTTTTTGCATTATTTAAACCAAATTGAACATGTTTCATTATTTATTTGAGGCTAAATTGATTTTATTGATGTATTATATTAAGTTAAAATAAGTGTTCATTCAGTATTGTTGTAATTGTCATTATTACAAATAAAAAATAAAAAATCGTCCGATTAATCGGTATCGGCTTTTTTTGGTCCTCCAATAATTGGTATCGGCGTTGAAAAATCATAATCAGTCTACCTCTAGTTTGCGGTATGTGCACTTGATTCAGCTGTCCTGCGCGCCATGTAGTCGAAGTTTTCCCATTTTTAACTATTCCTTGCGCCTGAAAGTACTAACTCTGCCTACCCGGCAGGCCCAGAGAGAAAATCAAGTTCACCTATAGGCCTACCGCTGGCCAATCCGATAGCTCAGATCACTGTGTCTGCAGCTTCCACAAGCCCACAGTGAAGTTGATATTCGACTGTGATATTTCACAACTTTTTCAAAGCCATGACTAGAGTCTACAGAAAATAGCATTTTTTTTTTTATGAGTTCATGATTAAGATTTTATTCAGCACTGTCAACACTTTATTCAACTTTTTTTATAATCCTTAAAACGCCCTCTCCCTAACCACTCGCGCTACAAAGTGTATTGATAGGCTTGCATTTTTGTTACGGCTTGTCTTTCTAATATCGAGGAGTATTTCACGTTCTGGTCATACGAGTAACAACATGAATTGGTGCATGAGTCAGAAATAATGAAGTGCGGCTTGTTTTGCCATCAGCTGGAAGACAGTGTCCCCTTTTTGGTCAGTCTGCAGAGGGAGGAAGAGCTGAGGGATGGTGAGAGGCCACCTCTCTCTCGCTCGCCCTCTCCCTCCCTCCATCTGCTGAGACTGACCATCAGATGCAGTCACCATCAGCCCAGTAAAAAAAAGCAAATGATTTTAATCTGTGACTCGCAAGTAATACTATGTATTACCAGTGTGATTATATAACTCGCATTTTGAAATAATATCATTTTAAAATGGTCTGAGAAAAACAACCATTGGTGGGGCAATTCAAGAATACCCAATATGCAGTGATAATGTATTGAGATGAATGTATTTTTAAAAAAATTAAAAATTAAAGTAATATTTTTAAAGAAAAATCTGAGTGGTAGATCTCGGCCTGCATTTTGTCTCGAAGTGATCTCGGCTCAGAAAAGTTTGGTGACCACTGGCTTAAGGCGTCACCAGTGCGCACAGCCCAGCTCTCCCAGGGTGTTGTCGGTGGCAGTTGTTAATGTGCCTGCCTGGTTGGCACAAATTTAAACCTGATAGCCTGTCCCCCTCACTCAGTCAGCTGGCCTCCCAACACCACCAATGTAATCCATATCTGGGCCTCTATTTTGGTTAGCCAAGCAGTACACAGTGTATACACACACACACACACACACACACACATTCACGTATACACACACTCACATATAGCCTACATACTCACAATCACAAACAACATCCAGAGAGGGTGGCGTTGGTCAGGTAGGCCAACAGCTGGAAGTCGGAAGTTTACATACACTTAGGTTGGAGTCAATAAAACTCATTTTTCAACCACTCCACAAATTTCTTGTTAACAAAATATAGTTTGGGCAAGTCGGTTAGGACATCTACTTTGCATGACACAAGTCATTTTTCCAACAATGGTTTACAGACAGATTATTTCACTTATAATTCACTGTATCACAATTCCAGTGGGTTAGAAGTTTACATACACTAAGTTGACTGTGCCTTTAAACAGCTTGGAAAATTCCAGAAAATGATGTCATGGCTTTAGAAGCTTCTGATAGGCTAATTGACATCATTTGAGTCAATTGGAGGTGTACCTGTGGATGTATTTCAAGGCCTACCTTCAAACTCGGTGCCTCTTTGCTTGACATCATGGGAAAATCAAAAGAAATCAGCCAAGACCTCAGAAAAAGAATTGTAGACCTCCACAAGTCTGGTTCATCCTTGGGAGCAATTTCCAAATGCCTGAAGGTACCATGTTCATCTGTACACACAATAGTACGCAAATATAAACACCATGGGACCACGCAGCCGTCATAACACTCAGGAAGGAGACGCGTTCTGTCTCCTAGAGATGAACGTATTTTGGTGCGAAAAGTGCAAATCAATCCCAGAACAACAGCAAAGTACCTTGTGAAGATGCTGGAAGAAACAGGTACAAAAGTATCTATATCCACAGTTAAACGAGTTCTATATCGACAAAACCTGAAAGGCCGCTCGGGAAGGAAGAAGCCGCTGTTCCAAAACGGCCATAAAAAAGCCAGACTACGGTTTGCAACTGCACATGGGGACAAAAATCATACTTTTTGGAGAAATGTCCTCTGGTCTGATCAAACAAAAATAGAACTGTTTGGCCATAATGACAATCGTTATGTTTGGAGGGAAAAGGGGGAGGCTTGCAAGCCAAAGAACACTATCCCAACCGTGAAGCACGGGGGTGGTAGGTTCATGTTGTGGGGGTGCTCTGCTGCAGGAGGGACTGGTGCACTTCACAAAATAGATGGCATCATGAGGAAGGAAACTTATGTGGATATATTGAAGCAACATCTCAAGACATCAGTCATGAAGTTAAAGCTTGGTTGCAAATGGGTCTTCCAAAAAGACAATGACCCCAAGCATACTTCCAAAGTTGTGGCAAAATGGCTTAAGGACAACAAAGTCAGGGTATTGGAGTGGCCATCACAATGCCCTGACCTCAACCCTATAGAAAATTTGTGGGCAGAACTGAAAAAGCGTTTGCGAGCAAGGAGGCCTACAAACCTGACTCCGTTACACCAGCTCTGTCAGGAGGAATGGGCCAAAATTCACCCAACTTATTGTGGGAAGCTTATGGAAGGCTATCCGAAATGTTTGACCCAAGTTAAACCATTTTTAAAGGCAATGCTACCAAATACTAATTGAGTGTATGTAAACTTCTGACCCACTGGGAATGTGATGAATTAAATAAAAGCTGAAATAAATCATTCTCTCTACTATTATTCTGACATTTCACATTCTTAAAATAAAGTGGTGATCCTAGCTGACCTAAGACGGGGAGTTTTTAATAAGATTAAATGTCAGGAATTTTGAAAAACTGAGTTTAAATGTATTTGACTAAGGTGTATGTAAAGTTCCAACTTCAGCTGTAGATAGTGTCGGGTCTGTTCTAAAGACATTATCATCACACTGATCTTGATTCCCTTCCTGAAAGAACATGATGTTGCAACTTCTGTTTTGTAGCTGCATGAGAACAACAGTTTATCCTTAGACTTGTTGTTTTGCGTTGGGGAACATAGACGGTTATATGGTTATACTATTTGAACTTCTATGATTGCTGATGTTGGGTGGCCTGACAGTGAAAGCAATCTCTTCCAGTATCCTAGAACTGAAGGTCCCTTCTCCTGACCCATTCTGTCACTCAAGACTGTGAGCTTGATAAAATATCGGTTTCACGATATTTGACTGTTAATTAACATAAGCACATTTAGCATCTCCTGGCTTCCACACGCCACTGATGCAGACCTTTGGAACATCTACACTACCGTTCAAACGTTTGGGGTCACTTAGAAATGTCCTTGTTTTTGAAAGAAAAGCATTTTTTTTGTTGCCATTAAAATAACATCAAATTTATTAGAAATACAGTGTAGACTTTGTTAATGTTGTAAATGACTATTGTAGCTGGAAACGGCCGATTCTTTATGGAATATCTACATAGGCGTACAGAGGCCCATTATCAGCAACCATCACTCCTGTGTTCCAATGGCATGTTGTGTTAGCTAATCCAAGTTTATCATTTTAAAAGGCTAATTGATCATTAGAAAACCCTTTTGCAATTATGTTAGCACAGCTGAAAACTGTTGTTCTGATTAAGGAAGCAATAAAACTGGCCTTTAGACTAGTTTAGTATCTGGAGCGTCAGCATTTGTGGGTTCGATTACAGTCTCAAAATGGTCAGAAACAAAGACCTTTCTTCTGAAACTCGTCAGTCTATTCTTGTTCTGAGAAATGAAGGCTATTCCATTCGAGAAATTGCCAAGAAACTGAAGATCTGCTACAACGCTGTGTGCTACTCCCTTCACAGAACAGCGCGAACTGGCTCTAATCAGAATAGAAAGAGGAGTGGTGCACAACTGAGCAAGAGGACAAGTACATTAGAGTGTCTAGTTTGAGAAACAGACGCCTCACAAGTCCTCAACTGGCAGCTTCATTAATATGGTCACTGTAACAGCCCTAGTCACAATGTTGTTTTGTCTTGGCCCTTTGATCTCACTAGACATAGGCTATATAACCTTGTCATATTTCAGTCTACAGAGCCAACAGATTTCTCATTAGCTTTTGTCTTACACAACCAAACGCTTCAGTTTTGACCTTGAGGACTCTGACCTTTCACAACGAGAGAGAGAGAACAACCCCCCCCTTATCTCAGCCACCTCCCCCAACCACACACAGTTCCCTCAGCCTCTCGTTCCCCAGCTCCCCTCCTGGTGTGGATGCAGGCAGGGTGGAGGGTGTACGATGTGACTTATGTAACTGTCCTGTGTCAGGCAGCAGGCACACAGCAGGCAGGCTGGGAGGGCAGATAGTAACAGGGTCTTTTTACCCACACTGATAACACACCGACTGAGCCCCTCTGTCATGCTCTGTCCTTCAGAATGTTTATGCTGAGGCCTTTTGTTTGCTTTTCTCTCATACACATACTGTTAAGCCGAGAAGAGACTAGGTCGTTATTCTGCCTGGCAACAGCTGTATTGAAAAGGACTAATGGCCTATTCCTCACATCTGCTGTTCTTCTTTGCCACTGCAGCATAGGCACTAGTGGAAATGCTACAGTGGTTGAATGTTAGTGGGAAACTATTGGATTGCCTTACCTTGTCATGTGACTAGGTTAGCTAAATGGATACGGTATAAGTTCCTTTTTATAAGGGTTCTAAATCTGAGACAGTTGAAGTACTGTTAGTGGATAACCCAGTCCCATAGCAGACCACTCACATAGCAGACATCATTCAGAGAATAAAGACAACACCAATTGCCCAAAGCGAAATAAATACCCTTCAAACAAACTCTCTTCCTACCAGCTTGTGTTTTCTTATTGCATCAAATGAGGAAACTCCTCCAAAGACTCATAAGATGAAAGCCTATAATGCATTACAATCTCTCACCGGTCTCCTTCTCAGGTCTCCTTCTCTGTATATAAATGAAAAGCACCAGAGAGAGAGACTGTTTTAATGTTAGTGTGGGCATTGGCTGGTGGATTCTCAGATGGCGCATGCATTAAACGAGCAGTTCCAAGACTCAATCATTCCTATGTAGCCTATAGACGTGACCCCTCATGTAGTCACGCCTCTCAGCCTCTCGTCAGCATGTCCTCTCTCTCTCTCTCTCTCTCTCTCTCTCTCTTTCTCTTTCTCTTTCTCTCAAAACTACTGACTGACAGGCAGTGTGAGCGCTAGGCCTAACCCAGAGAGCCTCTCCGGCACATTCAGATCCCCCAGTCAGCGTGCATTGAACCCCCATGACCCTCCAAGTGCTAACAGGTCTTGATTGACTGGTTCCGGAGCCACTATTCTGACCCCTTGTAACTGTCACTTATGGTATTTTTTGCTTGTTGATGGCTCTTATGGATGCTTAGCTAGTATAGTGTTAAAATGGTGGTTATTGATTAAAGCTTACAAAGGGATAAGTGGTGTAACCGGTCACAGAAGACCCAGTGTTTTGCCTGCATTACTTTGGCCTAAACCTAGGCCTAAACCTAGGCCTACATGACTATGTTGTATCAGAGGCCTTTGCTCAATCACTGCAAGCCACTGATTCTCTCACACAGACCAGTCTATCTCCTAGAATGCGTCCCAAATGGAACACTTGACCTGGGCCAATTGGTACTATATAGAGATTAGGGTACAATTTGGATCGCACACCTGGTCTCTTGGACATCTTTCATCAGGTAGAGAGAGCCACTGATCTCTCATGAGGAAATGGGCCCCATAGAGTGAGGATGGATAGCCTGGCCTGCAGTAGACCAGTGTTTCTTAACTCCAGTCCTCCAGTACCCCCAACAGGCCCACTCCTGTCCTCCACTACCCCCAACAGGCCCACTCCTGTCCTCCACTACCCCCAACAGGCCCACTCCTGTCCTCCAGTACCCCCAACAGGCCCACTCCTGTCCTCCAGTACCCCCAACAGGCCCACTCCTGTCCTCCAGTACCCCCAACAGGCCAACTCCAGTCCTCCAGTACCCCCAACAGGCCCACTCCAGTCCTCCAGTACCCCCAACAGACCAACTCCTGTCGTTCAGTATCCCCAACTCCAGTCCTCCAGTACCCCAACAGACCAACTCCAGTCCTCCAGTACCCCCAACAGACCAACTCCAGTCCTCCAGTACCCCCAACTCCAGTCCTCCAGTACCCCCAACAGACCAACTCCAGTCCTTCAGTATCCCCAACTCCAGTCCTCCAGTACCCCCAACAGACCAACTCCAGTCCTCCAGTACCCCCAACAGACCAACTCCAGTCGTTCAGTATCCCCAACTCCAGTCCTCCAGTACCCCAACAGACCAACTCCAGTCCTCCAGTACCCCAACAGACCAACTCCAGTCCTCCAGTACCCCAACAGACCAACTCCAGTCCTCCAGTACCCCAACAGACCAACTCCAGTCCTCCAGTACCCCCAACAGACCAACTCCAGTCCTCCAGTACCCCAACAGACCAACTCCAGTCCTCCAGTACCCCCAACAGACAAACTCCAGTCCTCCAGTACCCCCAACAGACCAACTCCAGTCCTCCAGTACCCCCAACAGACCAACTCCAGTCCTCCAGTACCCCCAACAGACCAACTCCAGTCCTCCAGTACCCCCAACAGGCCCACTCCAGTCCTCCAGTACCCCCAACAGACCAACTCCTGTCGTTCAGTATCCCCAACTCCAGTCCTCCAGTACCCCAACAGACCAACTCCAGTCCTCCAGTACCCCCAACAGACCAACTCCAGTCCTCCAGTACCCCCAACTCCAGTCCTCCAGTACCCCCAACAGACCAACTCCAGTCCTTCAGTATCCCCAACTCCAGTCCTCCAGTACCCCCAACAGACCAACTCCAGTCCTCCAGTACCCCCAACAGACCAACTCCAGTCGTTCAGTATCCCCAACTCCAGTCCTCCAGTACCCCAACAGACCAACTCCAGTCCTCCAGTACCCCAACAGACCAACTCCAGTCCTCCAGTACCCCAACAGACCAACTCCAGTCCTCCAGTACCCCAACAGACCAACTCCAGTCCTCCAGTACCCCCAACAGACCAACTCCAGTCCTCCAGTACCCCAACAGACCAACTCCAGTCCTCCAGTACCCCCAACAGACCAACTCCAGTCCTCCAGTACCCCCAACAGACCAACTCCAGTCCTCCAGTACCCCCAACAGACCAACTCCAGTCCTCCAGTACCCCCAACAACACATTTATGTTGTAGCCCTGGACAAAAACACCTGATTCAACTTGTCAAGAGTTTGATGATTAGTTGACAAGTTGAATGAGGTGAGTTTGTCTGGGGCCACAACAAAAATATGTATTGTTGGGGGTACTGGAGGACCAGAGTTTGAAAAACACTGCAGTAGAGGATGCCAGAGGGGGTATAAGGAGATGAGGATAGCATCCAGGGTAGCATGAGGAGGCCAAGGGAATCACTGTAGGGTTGAATAGCAAGGCTCACTTTTCACTTGTATAACAGTGGTACTGTAACCCCCAAGGCAGCTGTAACCCTATAACTGTAAAAATGTCCTGAAGTGTGTAATCAATGTTCTGAATGGTTCTGGGGAATGGATGACAATGTGATAAATTAGCTGATTGATTTGTCCTCTGGGGGAGCTTGTTTGAGGAGCATGGGAATGTTGGGTGTCAGAGTTGGTGCCTTACTGGATCGATTAGGCCTAGCTCCTGGCTGGTTCAGTGAGCTGAGTGAGACGGACTAATGTTTAGAATTGCGTTTTGAAGGGATTCCTTCTCATCATTCAGCAGAAAAAAGGAAGACTAAAGAATAACACATAAAAAAGACTAACACATCTCTCATTACCATACAGCATCGCGTTAATTGAAAGTTAATCAGAGTTCTTTCATTCTCTTTTGCCTCAGGAATCTCAATATCAGCTCTCATCAGCCCCCTCCCACCCAAACCCATGTGGTCCGTTTTCTGTCTTTCAATTACTTCTAGGAGTCTCACAGAAAGAGCTTTACCTGTAATAGTAGGCCTATTGTTTGTGTGGTATTATAAAGTTTCACGTGTCAAGTCTTTACAGGGTGTTGTAGTCCTGCCTCTGTAGCCTGCCGTTTCCCCTCTTAATCTCTCCAGGGGTCCCAGCCCCAATCCTCTGAGTCATGCTAATGCCTAGCTGTTTGTTCATAGCAGAGCAGCACACACACACACACACACACACACACACACACACACACACACACACACACACACACACACACACACCGAGGGGTTGTTTTTTTCAAGTTCCGTTTTATTTGTCACATGCACAAGTACAGTGAAATGCTAAACTTGCAAGCCCTACCCAACTGTGTAGTAATGGCCCCTCAGGTGCTTTACTCATGCCTTGACTTAGAGGATAAAGGAGCGGAATGCCCCCGGGAGGTGTGTGTGAAACGTGGGCCCTCTCCCTTTACATAGGCCTAATTTACCCTGTATGCACACGTCTCTGGCCTGGGGTTGAAGCATTCCTAAGAGCCAGATTGCTATGAAGCAGAAACTAGACCTATACATGGTCCATTTTCAAATCTTTTATTCACCTCAGAGTTTTGAAAAATATTGTGAATCTGTTTGCACCTTTTCCACAATCAGCCCAAGCTGACCCATATTCTTCTCTATTAGACTAGTGTGGTTCAGTTTTCCACTGACTTACTGGAAGTTTTAAAAATATTACTGTCCACACACTCTGGCGGCCACCATTTTAATAACTGTCTCTCTGTCCCCATCTCTCTCTCTCTCTCTCTCTCTCTCTCTCTCTCTCTCTCTCTCTCTCTCTGGCCTGGCTTCCCTCGGTGCACCCTGGGTACTGCAGAATGATCGGCCACTCGATGGGGATTCACCGAGGAGCTCTCACCTGTGTCGCCTCCTGCCCTCCGCCCCGCCGCCTGCCCTCCCTCTTCTGCACCTGCTCCACACACATCATGAAACTGGTATTAACTGAATGGCAATTGATATGGATTTTTACTGATTCCAGTAGACAGTGAAGCAACAAAAACACAAAAAGGGAGGAAAAGCCATATCTCATTTTCACACGTCCTTCTTTACACCAAATAAACCTGCCTGTGGGGTGCTGTTCTAGGCTGCGCTGCACAGGCCCACCCTGAAAACAACCCAGCCTCTCTGGAAAACACGAGGAATGTATTGTACGCTTTGAGAGATTCTTCTTCCTACCTGATTACCTCGTTTGAGGACATCGACGGCAGAGGGAGCTATACTTTGAGGACCAGCTCACACCAGGCGCCACCAAGCCACTGGTGTATGCATACAGATCCATTTTTAATATATTTTTTATATATATATTGTTTTTCTCTGGAGCCTGAAGCGCTGTGCGTTTGGCTGTGTGCATGCCGAAGAAGAAGAAAATGGCTCCCCAGAACTCTGAGGCGGATGCTATGCAAGTGCAGGGGGTGATGGTGGTCCCTGCTGCTAAGAAAACCACCACAGGTTCTGCCTGCCACAGGGGATAGAGGAGGAGGAGGAGGTGGAGGAGGTGTGGTGCTGGAGTCATGCCAGGAGGAGTCGGTGAGCGAGGGGTCTATAGACCGGATCCCCCTGCAGCCAGTGGGTGATGCACGGAGCCGTCATGTTCGGACGAGAGTTCTGCTACGCCATGGAAACGGCCTTGGTTACGCCTGTACTGCTGCAAATAGGTGAGAGAGATATGAGACGGCACTGTGCAGACGCATGAACATTATAAACACATGTAAACACATACACGCACACACACACACAGAATCCAGAATTATATGGACGACCCGCGTGACAGGTAGGTGAATTCCCATACTGTACACATGCTGTTGAAGCTGTAAAGACGGCGCATCCCAACCATCGTAAACACTGGATAACAATTCAATCATGTCGTCATCATTCCTGCTCCCTTCCTGTGTCCCTGTCACATCCACAGCCCTAATAACAGGCCTGCCTAGGAAAGAGAAGGCTGAGGTTTTGTCAGCCGGTTATTGTCATGCAAAAGGCTACCGGTCTTGCAGTAATTGACCGTTAATTAACATAAACACGTTTAGCATCTGATGCTCGCCTTTGGAACATCTACATTTTAAAAAAGTCTAATAAATCAATTGAATATAAACCATCACAATAAATCCATTATTTATTTTAGGCAGGTCTAAAGAAACATGACATGAAGAAAATGTATTTCAGATGAACAGAATATGATTTGGCCAACTGTATGTTATCTGGCTATGCTCCATACCATAGGCTGTACGTAGGCTTGTTCATTTAGCAGACAGGATATGCTTCTTAGTCCCATGACATTATTTTATAGTAACAAGAATATAATTGTACTTAGCTGAATAAAATAGAAAGGATAGTTTCCCATTGAGGAACGAGTACAAATATGAAGTGGTTATGTTGAGCATAAAAATGTTAATTTGAAACATGTCCTATATGCTAGATTCAGTTATTTGGCAACATTAGTTGTGAATGATACAAACCTTAGAATGTTTTAGAAATCAAAACATATATGGGCTGCATGATGCAGGCTGTAATGATTTGAGAAAGTTGCAAAGCTCGCACTCTGTTCCTTGTCTCAGTCTACACAGCTGTTCTCTCATCAAGTCATCATATTTTCACCCATCAGACTATTCTCTATTTAATCTTGTCTTTACTAATATGTCAAATTTGTTTCGATTTAGAATTGCCTATTATCAAATGGGCAGGAACATGGGCAGGAACATGGGCAGGGGAAAAAGACATGTCATCTGTTTTCACTCGAATAGCGAATGAAGGCTGCGTGCTTTCCCGCCGGTCCGTTTTAAATGATGCCTGGCAGGCTACTTCGGTTTTATAGCGGAGCTGTGCTTAATATGAGCAGCTGAGAAATACATTTAAGAACACTTATTTCGGTCTATGTATTGTGTAACGGCACAATCAATTTTAAATTCCGGGTATTTTTAGCCAGCAGCATACCACCCTGCATCCCACAGCTGGCATGCTTCTGAAGCTAAGCCGGGTTGGTCCTGGCCAGTCCCTGGATGGGAATCCAGATGCTGCTGGAAGTGGTGTTGGAGGGCCAGTAGGAGGCACTCTTTCCTCTGGTCTAAAACAATATCCCAATTCCCCAGGGCAGTGATTGGGGACATTGCCCTCTGTAGGGTGCTGTCTTTCGGATGGGATGTTAAATGGGTGTCCTGACTCTCTGTGGTCGCTAACGATCCAATGCCACTTATTGTAAGAGTAGGGGTGTTAACCCTGGTGTCCTGGCTAAATTCCCAATCTGGCCTCATACCATCACGGCCACCTATCATCCCCAGCTTACAGTTGGCTCATTCATCCCCCTCCTCTCCCCTGTAACTATTCCCCAGGTTGTTGCTGTAAATGAGAATGTGTTCTCAGTCAACTTACCTGGTAGTAAATAAAACATCTGGGTTTGGTCCCATAAGCCTATATGTATTCATTAGCTCTAATACTCATATGGGTGTTTTTAATTAATCATCCCCTTAGAATGCGCTGTCCATTTCGTTGTTAGGCTTTGAAACAGCATCCACAATGACCATGTTTACAGCCTGCTGTCTTCAAATTGATCACCACAGCGAGGTGTTTTAAATAGAAATCACTATACTGTTTTGATGTGATTTTTGATTGTATTTGCATTGCTGTCAGAGTGTTTAGAGGGACAATAGACCCCTGAGTACCAGGCCATCAGGACCTGATGGTCGTTAGCAAGTTAGGTACTACCAAAGCATGTCCAGAGTGCATAAAAGAACATTAGTGACTCACCGGTCACATGGCCATGACTCATGACTGCTGGTGTGGCGGTAATATGGTCACCACAACAGCCCTAGCTGAGGTCCTTTTACAGCTGATTAGACTTTCAGATTAGATGCTATCAGTGCTGTAAACAGTAAATCATACTGTTTGACTGGCCAAGGGGCATCGGTTTGGGCTGCAGTGTATAGACACTGGATGTGCGATTTAGCAGAGGATTAGATTAACCACGTGGGGGGATGCTGGTGGATGCAGTGATACACCAGTGATCTCCTTGACTAATGACAGTGAACTACAGCTGTAGATAAAAGATCTCCAAATGATAAATGCTTTTTCAGATCGAGTGAGGGGGAGGGGCTGTGTTTCCATTCGTCTAGCTGCTACATTATTTATGCCATTGAGTCTATACAGATAAAATAAATCATCTGTGATTGACACCACTCAGTTGATGAAACAGACCTACTTCTTGGGACCTAACCGTGTCGGTGTGTTAGTTGATGAAACAGACCTACTTCTTCAGACCTAACCGTGTCGGTGTGTTAGTTGATGAAACAGACCTACTTCTTCAGACCTAACCGTGTCGGTGTGTTAGTTGATGAAACAGACCTACTTCTTCAGACCTAACCGTGTCGGTGTGTTAGTTGATGAAACAGGCCTACTTCTTGGGACCTAACCGTGTCGGTGTGTTAGTTGATGAAACAGGCCTACTTCTTCAGACCTAACCGTGTCGGTGTGTTAGTTGATGAAACAGACCTACTTCTTGGGACCTAACCGTGTCGGTGTGTTAGTTGATGAAACAGACCTACTTCTTCAGACCTAACTGTGTCGGTGTGTTAGTTGATGAAACAGGCCTACTTCTTCAGACCTAACCGTGTCGGTGTGTTAGTTGATGAAACAGGCCTACTTCTTCAGACCTAACTGTGTCGGTGTGTTAGTTGATGAAACAGACCTACTCCTTCAGACCTAACCGTGTCGGTGTGTTAGTTGATGAAACAGACCTACTTCTTCAGACCTAACCGTGTCGGTGTGTTAGTTGATGAAACAGGCCTACTTCTTGGGACCTAACCGTGTCGGTGTGTTAGTTGATGAAACAGACCTACTTCTTGGGACCTAACCGTGTCGGTGTGTTAGTTGATGAAACAGACCTACTTCTTCAGACCTAACCGTGTCGGTGTGTTAGTTGATGAAACAGACCTACTTCTTGGGACCTAACCGTGTCGGTGTGTTAGTTGATGAAACAGACCTACTTCTTCAGACCTAACCGTGTCGGTGTGTTAGTTGATGAAACAGACCTACTTCTTGGGACCTAACCGTGTCGGTGTGTTAGTTGATGAAACAGGCCTACTTCTTCAGACCTAACCGTGTCGGTGTGTTAGTTGATGAAACAGGCCTACTTCTTCAGACCTAACCGTGTCGGTGTGTTAGTTGATGAAACAGACCTACTTCTTCAGACCTAACCGTGTCGGTGTGTTAGTTGATGAAACAAACCTACTTCTTGGGACCTAACCGTGTCGGTGTGTTAGTTGATGAAACAGACCTACTTCTTGGGACCTAACCGTGTCGGTGTGTTAGTTGATGAAACAGACCTACTTCTTCAGACCTAACCGTGTCGGTGTGTTAGTTGATGAAACAGGCCTACTTCTTCAGACCTAACCGTGTCGGTGTGTTAGTTGATGAAACAGGCCTACTTCTTCAGACCTAACCGTGTCGGTGTGTTAGTTGATGAAACAGGCCTACTTCTTCAGACCTAACCGTGTCGGTGTGTTAGTTGATGAAACAGACCTACTTCTTGGGACCTAACCGTGTCGGTGTGTTAGTTGATGAAACAGACCTACTTCTTCAGACCTAACCGTGTCGGTGTGTTAGTTGATGAAACAGGCCTACTTCTTCAGACCTAACCGTGTCGGTGTGTTAGTTGATGAAACAGACCTACTTCTTCAGACCTAACCGTGTCGGTGTGTTAGTTGATGAAACAGACCTACTTCTTCAGACCTAACCGTGTCGGTGTGTTAGTTGATGAAACAGACCTACTTCTTCAGACCTAACCGTGTCGGTGTGTTAGTTGATGAAACAGACCTACTTCTTCAGACCTAACCGTGTCGGTGTGTTAGTTGATGAAACAGACCTACTTCTTCAGACCTAACCGTGTCGGTGTGTTAGTTGATGAAACAGACCTACTTCTTCAGACCTAACCGTGTCGGTGTGTTAGTTGATGAAACAGACCTACTCCTTCAGACCTAACCGTGTCGGTGTGTTAGTTGATGAAACAGACCTACTCCTTCAGACCTAACCGTGTCGGTGTGTTAGTTGATGAAACAGACCTACTCCTTCAGACCTAACCGTGTCGGTGTGTTAGTTGATGAAACAGACCTACTCCTTCAGACCTAACCATGTCGGTGTGTTAGTTGTTGTGGTGTTTTTAAGTATCGTGCGTTCTACTTAATTTTTCAATTGCAAGCATGAAGTAAATTTAAAGGAAATCAAACCATGTTATTATCAAGTGTAAGAACATCAGGCAAGTGGGGAGAAGGCAGAGGCCCCCTCTGAGCCCCCTCTTACAGTAGGCCGAGCTGTATTCCATCATGGCTGATGTCAGTGTTGATGCCATTGATGCCAGTGTTTTGAAGGTGTAACTAGCTGGCTGTTCTGTCCTCTCCTCTAAGCTCGCTGTTACGTCTGCTTGGGGATTACAGCTCTCTGCAACACCACAATCCTTCCTGTCCGTAGCCTCAGAAAGACGTCCTACTTACCTCACGGGTGGGGTGTGAAGGAAGAGATGAAGAGATATATATATAAAGGGCGAGGTGGAAAGTGTGAGAGAGAGGACTCAGCATTCTCTGGCCAGAGCTCTGACTGGGCGCTAACCTTGTTTACAACTGTAACAAAGTCACATCTCCAGCAATCCTGGAGCCGTATGTGTTCCCTGGCAGCCACTCTCACGCTACATCTCAAATGGCACCCTATTTCCTATATAAGGCACTACCTTTTACCAGACCTCCTCACTCAGACAGACTGCGTTTCAATGATGGTGTGGAGAAGTAAAATATTTTTCTGGGTTACGTAAGTCGGCCATGGTACTGGAGCTGAGTCCAGTCCAGGGAAACACCCCTGTCTAAGTGAATTAGTGTTTGACTTGAGTAATGTCTGGTAGTGTTCATCATAGGGTGAGACGATGCCTTGTCGTCTGTCATTACGATCTGTTAAAATGTCCCTTCATTCTCTCTTGTAGAGTATGCAGTCAGACAATATCACACTGGTTGATGTGGGTTTTTTGGGGGGGGGTTGGCCACATGACAACCCAATATCCTACACTTGATTAAATTCAATAAATACCATTGTACATTATCAGGGTGCATCCCAAATGGCACCCTATTCCCTATATAGTGCCTAATATAGTACACTACTTTTGACCAGACCCCTATGTGTGCCATTTAAGATGCAGACTCAGTTACTCTACTCCATAGCAATATGCAGACACAGGCCCCTAGTTCAACTAGATGGGGCCCCCCAGGGAATAACCTAGGTACCTGACTACCCTGTCCCTTGCATTCTGACCATCAGTTTCCTCACATAGTTTTGAGAAACACAGAGGAGTTGTATTGTTGTTGATGTGGAGGTCAGGATGGCCTCCTGATGTAACTCCTGTGTAACTGCACCTCACCTGTTCAGCCATCAACAGGCAGGTCTCATAGGTGATGTTGACACGACCAACTGTAGTGAAGGGAAATGGGATGTTCCACTACGACGGTTCAAATACACTTATTCATATGTCAACAAACATCACTGTAGGATGGTGAGAGTCAGATTCAATTGAACTGATACAATTTAAGACACCTCAATTCCTTAGTGTCTGGTAGTTTTGATTGCTGTTCAGCATTCTAATAATGTCACTGTTTGATTGAGGTCTCGCCTTAGCACCTTTTTCTTTCACTGATGGTTTTACATCAACCTTAAAGTATGAGTCGCAACGTGTCAGAGTAAATGTAGAATTATTTCATTGATTACTGTAATAGATTTGGCTAAGTGCAACTGCTCTCACTGTTCAGTGCACTCTCTTAGCAGCAGCAGTTTCACACAGCTGTTTGGTAATGTGCTTCGCCGTTTACAGGATCTTTTTTCCCCGTCGGTTTTCTTGAAGATCATTCCGCGACCCACACGATGCAGCGCTGTGGTTCAGCAGCAGGTGATGCGCTGTCAGCCACTGACTTGTCATTCCCACTCGCGATCACTCACCACTGTCATCAAATGGACTCAAGCTAGCCACAAGTTCTGACTGAGCTCCATCGTCATGAAACGCAAATACAGCGATGAGTTTCTCTCTTGGTTTCATACAAACTTTGAGAAATAACAAGGAGCGCCCACAATGTGTTTTGTGCGGGAAGTGCTTAGTAATAAGTCTCTCAAAACTAACAAATTAATATAACGAAAGGTCCTGACCAAATCCCCAGCATGACAGTAAACCCAGGGAGTTCTTCCAGAACAATGCAGAATGCTTCAGGAAGCAGTGCTTCGACAGTGTAAAAGTCAGCTAACAAGGCATTGTTGTCATTTTATAACAGGTGATGATGAGCAGAAATAAGGGAGTACTATATCTCATAGTAGTAGATGTGAGTTTCTCTTTCAAACAATCCCCTGGCCTTGTACACAGCTAATAGCTAACGTTAGCCAAAGCAAGCTAGCTACTGATAGTGTAACAGTAAATACAGATGAAGATGAAAAATCATCAGGCCTACTGTGTATCTTACTGTATAAATTATTGTTCAAAACAAATCTAGATTGGAACTGTTGCTGTTAAAATACAAGTAATCATTTTTATTCTGAACTGGAATAAACTGATTGAAGCAAGATGCTTTTTGAGGCAAACACTCACACAGTTCTGGGTTGTTCATCTACAGCAGGAAGTGGTCTCCTGCCTGACTGAGAAAGCAGTAGATGTTCTGGTCCAGTTTGGCACCACGTACCTATGCGAGTCAGGGTTCTCAACTCTGACATACTTAAAAAACAAGTACAGAAACCGTCTCAATGCTGAGTATGACCTCAGTGTAACACTGTCAGAAACTGAGCCCAGAATAGACATGTTTGTTGAAAAATTCAACCTGTGTGATTTGATCAATCAGTTTATTCCAGTTCAGAATAAATTAATATTTATTGTATTTTAACAGCAACAGTTCCAACCTAGACTTGTTATTAACAATACTTTCTACAGTAAGATATACAGTAGGCCTGAATCTTTCATCTGTACTGTTGTACTATCAAAAACTCTGTGTGTGTGTGTTCTGTTATACATATGTGTGATGTGATCAATCAGTTTATTCCAGTTCAGAATGAAAATGATTTATTGTATTTTAACAGCAACAGTTCCAACCTAGACCGATATGTAAGAGTGTTTTTAATGGGAAAAAAGAACATGAATAGCTATTTATATGGGTATTTAATTGTTATTTGTTTTAGCCTATATAGCATTTGGTTTAGCCGTAAATGTAAGTGAGGACTTGGTGGACTGTATATTCTTTAGGTTAGGGTCTACTTTGTGTTCTCTGCCGTGTGCTGGTATGGGCACAGATGACAGACAGGTAGGATTCCAGTTGAGGTGTTTAATAATGCTGGAGATGCACAGAACAGCACCGCACAGTGTATGTAGTATGGATGGGCTAAGGCACTTAGTGGTCTGGCAAATATCAACAAGGACGCGCACTGGCCTTGGCTAACAATGAAAGCTAACTGGTGGGAAAACACAAGGATGACTGGAACTTTCTCTCACTTCACTTCTCTCCAGCTGATCTTCTACTCTAACCTGGTGATCGCCCAGAATGCTCCACTTCACCAGTGGGCAGAGCTACAGTTTTGATATGTTGTACTAACATTACTGATATGATTAACTACAAATACTTCACAGCCTTTTGTACAATAAGGGCAATGAAATGTACCAATATTTACGCATAGTTGCATATGTTCATAAGCTTGGGTCCCAGGAAAACACAGAACTTCTCATTTAGGTCCCAGGCTGAAAAAGTTTAAAAACCCTTGTTCTACATGGAAGCCAAAGGTTTCTACGTGGAACCAAAAGGGTTATCCCATGGGGACAGCCAAATAACCTTTTTGGAACCCTTTTTTCTACGAGTGTCATAACAGTGTCATGGATCTTTAAGTGTAATTTATGCTGAGTCAGGCTGTGTATGTTATGTCAATCTGGTCGGTCTAATCTGTCTGCCTGTCTTGTCTGTCTAGTCTGGACCAGAGGACCTTCCCTGTCAGGACCTTCATGCCAATTCAGAGACATTATGCACTCAGAGTAAGGGAGGGAGGAATGAAAGGGAGGGAAGAAGAGAGGGGGATAGTGATAACAAGAGGTAGGAAGAAAAATGTATGAAATGTATGCATTCACTACTGTAAGTCGCTCTGGATAAGAGAGTCTGCTACATGACTAAAATGTAAAAATGAAGAAGGGGAGAGGGAGGAGGGTAGGACGCACGCAAGGTTTATGGAACAAATCAACATGTTTTAAATGTATGCCCAGGCTGTTGATTCCCTCAGCACGCAAAGGTGTGTGGTTGTGTGTGTGGTGGGGGGCCCCTTTCCCACAGTCCCCCACCCTCTGTAGTCCCTAAACACAGGGAACTACCTCAGCAAAGAAGTCTGGGGGTGTTGGAATAATACTCTAACATTGTTGGGAATATAGTTTTTTTAGCTGTCTTCTAAAAGGTACAGAAATAAAAAGGAAAATGGCAGTTCCACTGCTTTGTAATGTTGGTAATACCGTTGATAAGTGTTTGTGGTCTGAGTCTCCTGTGAATGTTTGGCTGGCAACTCAACAGAGCTGCGGCTTTTCCCAACAGGAACCTACTCATGGCTCCTAAACGTGGGAACAGGACAATCACAGGAGAATAATAACCCTGTTTCGGGGCTTTTCACTCGTTTTTTTTTTTTTTACCACATTCATTGTTTATTATTTTCTTCACAGAATGTTAATGACCACAATGTGACATTTGTTTATATGAATAAGCCTAGCTCACAACATCTGAACCAGATAATATATGAGAACTACACAGTACATGAGAATACAGCTAGTATTACAGTCTACCTGAATAAGCCCTTGAGCTAATAACATTGTACCAGCACCAGACAATGTATGGAAATAGAAGTATTAACATTAGTCTATAAATTGAATCTACTTTATAATCTACATACATGGATACATACTCCGAGTGTACAAAACATTAAGAACACTGCTGTTTCCATGATATACTGACCAGGTGAAAGCTATGATCCCTTATTGACGTCACTTGTTAAATCCACTTCAATCAGTGTAGATGAAGGGGAGGTGACAGGTTAAATAAGTATTTTTAAGCCTTGAGACAATTGCAACCTGGGTTGTGTGTGTGTGCCATTCAGAGGGTGAATGAGCAAGACAAGATATTTAAGTGCCTTTGAACAGGGTATGGTAGTAGGTGCCAGGCGCACTGGTTTGTCAAAAACTGCAACGTTGCTGGGTTTTTCATGCTCAACAGTATCCCTTGTGTATCAAGAAATGTCCACCACCCAAAAGACATCCAGCCAACTTGACACAACTATGAGAATCATTGGAGTCAACATGGGCCAGCATCCCTGTGGAACGCTTTCGACACCTTGTAGAGTCCATGCCCTGACAAATTGAGGCTGTTCTGAGGATTATATGGGGTGCAACACAATATTAGAAAGGTGTTCCTAATTTTTGTACACTCAATGTGTATTAATAATACCAGTATACATGACATCCGTCCTCAATTTAATCTGGTCCTGTTATATAAAAGAATGGCTTAAGGTTGTGGATTTGCACTCTAATCTGCGTGAAGCCAGGCTTGCTTGACAGTATGTTGGGATGCTGAGTGTTGGTTTAGATGGATCAACATTATGTGACTTAAAGATGCACTATGCCGAAATGGCTCCGCAATTTCCTGGTTGCTAAAATGCTAATTGCCTCATTTCAGTTTGACAAAACAAGCAAGTATAGTGTAGATAATCATTATACCATCTAAACCACTGTGGCATATATATTATCCATAAGCAAAAGTATTGTGTTTTCAGCTGTTTGAAACTGGTGTACAAAACCGAAAGTAAAAGATGCAAAAATGAGAATGACAGATCTACAGTATAACACACATTTCTATGTGAATTTGGTTGGGTCGCCCAAAAAGTTACGCCTAGTTTCCTGAATCGGGTCACATATGTATGTCGCAAGTCATGACTTCACAGGAGAGCCGTTTGAAGGTTAAAAAAATGTTGGGCTCAAAATGCGATTTTTGGCAAAAATTTCTTCTCGAACATGTGAACTTTCATGTGCCTTAATAACAAACTTGTATGCCATCTGTAAATACGAAGAAAAAAAAAGTTAAATTACGAGCCTTGTTGGTTAAGCCACAGAAAAAGTCAGCAACCTTCCCACTACCCATGATTGGCTGAGATAATGAGTGGGCCGAGAGATGAGTTCGGCTTGGTCTGCTTTATAGAAGGCGTCTGTCTATTTGAGCTCGTTAGTCTGTGTTGGTTATCCTGTCGAACGCGGCTTTTTAAAAAATGTATTGTGTAGTGGAGCTGCAAAATTGTTGCTCTCTACTTTCTGGAGGATCAGTGGAATTAGAGTATGATAGCTAAAGAGATGGAGAAAACACCTGTCTGTGGATTATATCTTCAAAGGGCAACCGTGGTATGGCATTCCTGACAGGGAGACGCATCCATCATGCATGATGATAGTCTAGCGTTGACTAGCTACATTTTCAGATATTACACGTTTCTAATTATGACAAAGTGGTTTAATTTCAAGCTAAAGTGTACTGTTAGCTAGCTAACGTTAGCTGCCTGGCTCCCTAACTGATGTTATTATTCGTATCCCAGAGCCGTTTGCTTTTCTAGTTAGAGCCTGATGTTAGCTAGCTAACATTGAACCTGGTTGGTTAGCTCCCAGCACTGTGGCACTATTCATTGTTGTTTAACTAGGTAACGTTAGCTGGCTGGCTCGTTAGCTAACGTGACGTGTGTGTACAACACCCATTGAATATGGCCGGTGTCAGTAAACGTCTGCAAAAAAAGCGTAATGAAATTGTTGCAGCAGAGTTTAGGCTGTTTTCTTGTTATCTATAGGTAAACAACTCATCACTCCGAGAGCGAAACGAGATGGGTGGGGCTAAAGTTTAAGAGGGTGTGAATGATGCTTAACTTCTATGGGCTACGTGGGACGCTAGCGTCCCACCTGCGGGACACAGCCAGTGAAATATCAGGGCGACAAATTCAAAACAACAAAATGTCATAATTCAACTTTCTCAAACATACAACTATTTTACACCATTTTAAAGATACACTTCTCCTTGATGTAACCACATTGTCCGATTTCAAAAAGGCTTTACAGCGAAAGCAAAACATTAGATTATGTTAGGAAAGTACATAGACAAAAATAATCACACAGCCATTTTCCAAGCAAGGACATGTGTCAATAAAACCCAAGACACAGCTAAATGAAGCACTAACCTTTGATGATCTTCATCAGATGACACTCCTAGGACATTATGTTACACAATACATGTATGTTTTGTTCGATAAAGTTCATATTTATATCTAAAAACAGCATTTTACATTGGCGCGTGATGTTCAGAAAATGTATTCCCACCAAAACTCCCGGTGAATGTGCACATCAATTTACAAAAATACTCATCATAAACGTTGACAAAATATATAACAATTATTTAAAGAATTATAGATGGACTACTCCTGGATGCAACCGCTGTGTCAGATTTTAAAATAGCTTTACGGAGAAAGCACATTTTTCAATATTCTGAGTACATAGCTCGCCATCACAGAAAGCTATACAGACACCAGCCAAGTTCGGGGCAACCTAAACTCAGAATTAGTATTAGAAATATTCTCTTACCTTTGCTGATCTTCGTCAGAATGCACTCCCAGGACTGCTACTTCCACAAGAAATGTTGTTTTTGTTCGAAATAATCCATATTTATGTCCAAATACCTCCGTTTTGTTCGTGCGTACAGATCACTTATCCAAAGGCATAACGTGCGAGCGCGGAACCAGAGAGGAAAGCCAAAATGTTCCATTACCGTACTTAGAAGCATGTCGAACGCTGTTTAAAATCAATCTTTATGGTATTTTTAACGTAAAATTGCGATAATATTCCAACCGGACAATAGCATATTCATTGAAGAAGAAAAAGAAGGAACAACGCGCTCACGTGATCGAGCATATCCAATCCCTTTGTTGCCAGGCAGTCCACTCAGTAACTGAGCTCCTATACTCTGCCCAGTGACAGGAGAATGCTCAAACCACTTTCTGAAGGCTGTTGACAGCCAATGGAAGCCTTAGGAAGTGCAACGTGACCCCACAGAAACTGTAGTTTCGATAGAGAATCAAAAGAAGAACTACAATTCTCAGACTTTCCACTTCCTGGTTGGATTTTTCTCAGGTTTTTGCCTGCCATATGAGTTTTGTTATACTCAGACACCATTCAAACAGTTTTAGAAACTTCAGTGTTTTCTATCCAAATCTACTAATAATATGCATATTCTAGTTTCTGGGCAAGAGTAGTAACCAGTTTAATTTGGGTACGTTTTTTCATCCGGCCGTGAAAATACTGCCCCCTACACCCCAACAGGTTAATGGGTGTAGACAAAGAAGAGCTCTTCACTAGATACCAAAACATTCAAAGACCATTTTCTCAAAAGTGAGTTTACAAGTTGATCAACTTTCAAAGAATAATTACTTTCCCATTGTTCCTCAAATGCAGTGTCTGATATATCATTTTGTAGCTCTGAGTCTCTACTTTTATCCAATGTAAAAAACACAATTTCAAATGTTGCTACATAAGACCGAATCCAGGTGGTGAGGCACAAATTGCAGCTTTCAGTGTTAACACAGGGGGGAAGCGTCTCTTAGTCCAAAACAGGTGACGAAGACTGTGTCCTAAATGTCACTCTATTCCCTTTATAGTGCAATACATTTGACAAGAGCAAAACAAATAAAGTATTGTGCACTACAGGGAATAGGGTGCCATTTGGGATGTATCCTGGGTTGTTCATACGGAATCCAATACAACTTTCTTCCTTTTCCAATCCCAGTTTTTCCTGCAGGCAAAGCTGGGTTGAGATGATGTCATTACAACCAATTTTGCCTTGTGCCTCGGTTAAGATTGTTGTATTTTTTCATTTCAATCATTCAAACGGACATTTTCAGCACATGGAGTGTTTCAAACGTATCCAGAAAAACGGTCCAATGTTTTTTGTCTTAGACCTAATATGAAGTATACAGTCCATATCAATGAATTAGTCAGGATCTCTGTTACCTGATAGAATGACTTTTAATTCATCAGTGTTCTCTGTCTCCCAGTTTGTATTATGTCATAACGAGTGGTGGGCCATCTGTCGTGTTGTTACGTTGGTGGACAGGTGTTTGTTGCCTAAGAGGCATCCAGACTAGCTATTTATAATGGGTGCTTCGATATCTGCTATATGTCCATGCACCGCTCCATGGAACCCAGCACTAGGGAATTGCTCTGTTTACGTCTGAACTCTCCCTCCGCAGTGCAGTGCCATGGAATGGTGTCGGTGTGAGTGTGTGAGCAGTCCATAAAACAGCAGGCATTTTAGATTGCCAGCATGAACTCCGTGGACAGTCAAACGTGCCTATTTATAGGTTTTTATTATTGCGTAATAGCTGCAGCAGAACTTGTGATTTATTAATACATCCATCATGCTGCATAGTATGCAAAAAGAAAACTAGTGTATACTTCATTTGAGGCAGAATATTTCATATACCCCAACAACAACAAAACAGCACATTTGTAGGACAGCCTGTCATGTAGGCTGTGTGTCTGTGATATTTTCCACACGCAGTGTGAAATGAGTACTTCGCAGGTTTTTCGTCTGCCCCTTGAATGAACAGTAGGCATATCGTATGATCGGTTATAACACCACGCCATTGGCTAATCCCTGGTATCCCTGCCCTATGGCATGTTGTCCAGAAATGCCAACTATTTGCAATGGCAGCAAGGAGGCTTCTATGTTTCCATCCGTGTTTTCCTACCTATGCTGAATAAGAAGAATCACCACAAAGAGATGGAGATTGGGAGGTTTGCTAGGTATGGTGGGAATGTGTGAGCTGGCACATTTTGTTTTCACCCCCCACCCCTGTTTTTCTCTGCAGAAGAATTTTTGGGGGTGAGGTCACTGACAAACCCCAAACTCTCAGCTGATGATGGGAGAGAGGTGGGGGGACAGGTGCTGTTTCTAATGAGGCTGGAATTTGTGGAATTGCAAGGCTATGTTGTTGTGGTTCTATGTCAATATAGTTTCCAATAGTTTTCTTTCCACAATCCCCATCCAACATTCCTGCATACCATGCAGATCGAATTCTGGGAAAGAATTAGGCAGTGGTGTAAAGTACTTTTAAAGTATTTTTACTTAAGTTGTTTTTTGGGGTATCTGTACTTTACTATTTATATTTTTTACTACTTTTGCTTCACTACATTCCTAAAGAAAAGTATGTACTTTTTGCTCCATACATTTTCCACGACACCCAAAAGTACTCGTTACATTTTGAATGCTTAGCAGGACAGGAACATGGTCCAATTCACACACTTATCAAGAGAACATTCCTGGTCATCCCTACTACCTCTGATCTGGTGGACTCACTAAACAGAGAACATCCCTGGTCATCCCTACTACCTCTGATCTGGTGGACTCACTAAACAGACAACATCCCTGGTCATCCCTACTACCTCTGATCTGGTGGACTCACTAAACAGAGAACATCCCTGGTCATCCCTACTACCTCTGATCTGGCGGACTCACTAAACAGAGAACATCCCTGGTCATCCCTACTACCTCTGATCTGGCGGACTCACTAAACAGAGAACATCCCTGGTCATCCCTACTACCTCTGATCTGGCGGACTCACTAAACAGAGAACATCCCTGGTCATCCCCTACCTCTGATCTGGCGGACTCACTAAACAGAGAACATCCCTGGTCATCCCTACTACCTCTGATCTGGAGGACTCACTAAACAGAGAACATCCCTACTACCTCTGATCTGGCGGACTCACTGAACACACATGCTTCATTTTTAATGATATTTGAGTGTTGGAGTTTGCCCCTGGCTATCCGTAAATAAAAAAATTAAAAATAAAATGGTGCCGTCAGATTTGCTTAATATAAGGAATTTGAAATTATTAATCTTTTGATACTTATGTATATTTTAGCAATTATATTTACTTTTGAGGATATTTAACACCAAATACTTTTAGACTTTTACTCAAAGTATAATTTTACTGGGTGACTTTTACTTGAGTCTTTTTCTATTAAGGTATCTTCACTTTTACTCAAGTATGACAATTGGGTACTTTTTCCACCACTGGAATTTGGTTCGTTGGACATAGTTAGTTGGACATTGAATTCCAGGAAAAATAATTAGTTGGATACAGTGTTGGGTAGTAGTGAAGTACGTGTAGTGCAACTAGTAAATAAACTACATTTTGCAGTAGCTTGGTCATAGTTGAACTAAATTCAAATCTTGGTAGTGTTTCCACTAGTTAATTACTTTTTTGTCATGTGGTGGTGTATCTAACTACTGGAACTACAGTCTCCAGCAGGTAGCCTAGTGGTTAGAGCGTTGGGTCAGTAACCGGAAGGTTGCTGGATTGAATCCCTGAGCAGACAAGATAAAAATATGTCGTTCTGCCCCTGAACAAGGCAGTTAACCCACTGTTCCCTGGGCACCGAAGACATGGATGTCGATTAAGGCAGCCCCCCGCACCTCTCTGATTCAGAGGGGTTGGGTTAAATGTGGAAGACACATTTCAGTTGAATACATTCAGTTGGACAACTGACAAGGTATCCCCTTTACTACTTTAAAAAAAAAAAAATATTTAAAAAATATGGGTGAAATAGACAAGAATTTCCTTTCTTTTTTTAGGATCAGATGAGCCTTGTCTTTATTAATAGGCTAAATTACATATTTTAATGAAATTAAATCAAATTGTATTGGTCACATACACATGGTTAGCAGATGTTAATGTGACTGTAGCGAAATGCTTGTGCTTTTTCTTCTAGTAACGCCTGACCCCAGAGTAGTCTATGATATTTCAAATTTTTGATATGACAAGAAACATAACTTCTTCTAGTGTGAAGTAATTGGTAGTTTGGTAAACTATGAATTCAGAGTAGCTTCCACAACACTGGTTGGACATTGTACCAGTGAGTGTAGTATAGCCAAGATGACCAATATGTTTGTAGATGATCTCGCTGAACAATACATGCATACCGTATGTCCAATCTCAGCAAAGTCATGGTAGCCACAGACCAAAGAAACCGTATGCAATGGCAATAGATCTCAGAAATCTATACTGCTATGCTACACGCACACTCTCGCTCTCTCTCTCTCTCTCACTCACTCACTCACACACACACACACACACACACACACCACATACAGCCCCCTCAGGGCATCCATTACTGCCAGCGCTCTGCCCCCCTCTGTCAATGCATGCAGTGTCTAAAAGGTGAAGATCCTTTTCCATTAGGGTACTCTGTGGATAAATGAAATGAGGTAATGGTATCTATGGCATCTATCTATGGGTAGACTAGATAGTGGGCCTTTTGTCTGCTTGCCTTGCCCTCTCCCAGTTCGTTAGACAGCAAGGAGAGATTGTGTCATTTCTCTAACTGCTGTTCTCTCTCTGTGCAGCTCAGGCAAAGCGAGGGAGAGTTTGTGCTAGACTCATCTCATCACCTTCAGATCAGTTCTGTCGCTTGCTTTAGTTCATATTAAGCTAGGGGGTTCTCCTTTCTTTAACGTGTGTGTACACTAACTAATAGAGGCTGAGAGAGCCTGCTCCAACGCAGCTCACAGCCTGCTGCCAGCCCCCAGCCATCAATCACTGTGTTTTGGGTACGTCACATCTCACACATTAGATGGAGCTGAGACACACTCACACATACTGTCTTTCATAATAGCTTTAATGATTGGCCATGTGAGTAGCAACAGTCATTAAAATTGTAAAAAGGTTTTAAAAACATTTCTAATAAATGCAACAGTTGGCCAATGGATAAAGATACTCCAAACCTTTTTTTTTATTTTTTTATCCATCAGATATTGATTGAATTATAGTGCATATCATTTTTTCGGGCACAGACAAATAATTAATGGAGTTCAGGGATTTTGTTGGGAATTCAGGTATTAAATGTATCGTCAAATGTTTAAAAATAATAATGAAAAAAACCTTAGAATGCACTCATACACTTTCTAATGGTAACAGGTACATTTTTAATAGTTTGTGTTAAAATAAAGAATTGTAAGTGTAAGATTTGCATAAATACACTGGGTTAGTTTGCATATATGAATAAATTAACATGAATGGGGGAACAGGACTGCAACCACGAAAACATCCTCTGTCTAGGTCTACCTGTACTCACCTGCTCTGTCTAGGTCTACCTGTACTCACCTGCTCTGTCTAGGTCTACCTGTACTCACCTGCTCTGTCTAGGTCTACCTGTACTCACCTGCTCTGTCTAGGTCTACCTGTACTCACCTGCTCTGTCTAGGTCTACCTGTACTCACCTGCTCTGTCTAGGTCTACCTGTACTCACCTGCTCTGTCTAGGTCTACCTGTACTCACCTGCTCTGTCTAGGTCTACCTGTACTCACCTGCTCTGTCTAGGTCTACCTGTACTCACCTGCTCTGTCTAGGTCTACCTGTACTCACCTGCTCTGTCTAGGTCTACCTGTACTCACCTGCTCTGTCTAGGTCTACCTGTACTCACCTGCTCTGTCTAGGCCTACCTGTACTCACCTGCTCTGTCTAGGCCTACCTGTACTCACCTGCTCTGTCTAGGCCTACCTGTACTCACCTGCTCTGTCTAGGTCTACCTGTACTCACCTGCTCTGTCTAGGTCTACCTGTACTCACCTGCTCTGTCTAGGTCTACCTGTACTCACCTGCTCTGTCTAGGTCTACCTGTACTCACCTGCTCTGTCTAGGTCTACCTGTACTCACCTGCTCTGTCTAGGTCTACCTGTACTCACCTGCTCTGTCTAGGTGCTACCTGTACTCACCTGCTCTGTCTAGGTCTACCTGTACTCACCTGCTCTGTCTAGGTCTACCTGTACTCACCTGCTCTGTCTAGGTCTACCTGTACTCACCTGCTCTGTCTAGGTCTACCTGTACTCACCTGCTCTGTCTAGGTCTACCTGTACTCACCTGCTCTGTCTAGGTCTACCTGTACTCACCTGCTCTGTCTAGGTCTACCTGTACTCACCTGCTCTGTCTAGGTCTACCTGTACTCACCTGCTCTGTCTAGGTCTACCTGTACTCACCTGCTCTGTCTAGGTCTACCTGTACTCACCTGCTCTGTCTAGGTCTACCTGTACTCACCTGCTCTGTCTAGGTCTACCTGTACTCACCTGCTCTGTCTAGGTCTACCTGTACTCACCTGCTCTGTCTAGGTTGTCTACCTGTACTCACCTGCTCTGTCTAGGTTGTCTACCTGTACTCACCTGCTCTGTCTAGGTTGTCTACCTGTACTCACCTGCTCTGTCTAGGTTGTCTACCTGTACTCACCTGCTCTGTCTAGGTTGTCTACCTGTACTCACCTGCTCTGTCTAGGCCTACCTGTACTCACCTGCTCTGTCTAGGCCTACCTGTACTCACCTGCTCTGTCTAGGTCTACCTGTACTCACCTGCTCTGTCTAGGTCTACCTGTACTCACCTGCTCTGTCTAGGCCTACCTGTACTCACCTGCTCTGTCTAGGCCTACCTGTACTCACCTGCTCTGTCTAGGTCTACCTGTACTCACCTGCTCTGTCTAGGTTGTCTACCTGTACTCACCTGCTCTGTCTAGGTTGTCTACCTGTACTCACCTGCTCTGTCTAGGTTGTCTACCTGTACTCACCTGCTCTGTCTAGGTTGCTACCTGTACTCACCTGCTCTGTCTAGGTCTACCTGTACTCACCTGCTCTGTCTAGGTTGTCTACCTGTACTCACCTGCTCTGTCTACGTTGTCTACCTGTACTCACCTGCTCTGTCTAGGTTGTCTACCTGTACTCACCTGCTCTGTCTAGGTTGTCTACCTGTACTCACCTGCTCTGTCTAGGTTGTCTACCTGTACTCACCTGCTCTGTCTAGGTTGTCTACCTGTACTCACCTGCTCTGTCTAGGTTGTCTACCTGTACTCACCTGCTCTGTCTAGGTTGTCTACCTGTACTCACCTGCTCTGTCTAGGTTGTCTACCTGTACTCACCTGCTCTGTCTAGGTTGTCTACCTGTACTCACCTGCTCTGTCTAGGTTGTCTACCTGTACTCACCTGCTCTGTCTAGGTCTACCTGTACTCACCTGCTCTGTCTAGGTCTACCTGTACTCACCTGCTCTGTCTAGGTCTACCTGTACTCACCTGCTCTGTCTAGGTTGTCTACCTGTACTCACCTGCTCTGTCTAGGTCTACCTGTACTCACCTGCTCTGTCTAGGTTGTCTACCTGTACTCACCTGCTCTGTCTAGGTTGTCTACCTGTACTCACCTGCTCTGTCTAGGTTGTCTACCTGTACTCACCTGCTCTGTCTAGGTTGTCTACCTGTACTCACCTGCTCTGTCTAGGTTGTCTACCTGTACTCACCTGCTCTGTCTAGGTTGTCTACCTGTACTCACCTGCTCTGTCTAGGTTGTCTACCTGTACTCACCTGCTCTGTCTAGGCCTACCTGTACTCACCTGCTCTGTCTAGGCCTACCTGTACTCACCTGCTCTGTCTAGGTTGTCTACCTGTACTCACCTGCTCTGTCTAGGTTGTCTACCTGTACTCACCTGCTCTGTCTAGGTTGTCTACCTGTACTCACCTGCTCTGTCTAGGCCTACCTGTACTCACCTGCTCTGTCTAGGTTGTCTACCTGTACTCACCTGCTCTGTCTAGGTTGTCTACCTGTACTCACCTGCTCTGTCTAGGTTGTCTACCTGTACTCACCTGCTCTGTCTAGGCCTACCTGTACTCACCTGCTCTGTCTAGGTCTACCTGTACTCACCTGCTCTGTCTAGGTTGTCTACCTGTACTCACCTGCTCTGTCTAGGTTGTCTACCTGTACTCACCTGCTCTGTCTAGGTTGTCTACCTGTACTCACCTGCTCTGTCTAGGTTGCCTACCTGTACTCACCTGCTCTGTCTAGGTTGTCTACCTGTACTCACCTGCTCTGTCTAGGTTGTCTACCTGTACTCACCTGCTCTGTCTAGGTCTACCTGTACTCACCTGCTCTGTCTAGGCCTACCTGTACTCACCTGCTCTGTCTAGGTTGTCTACCTGTACTCACCTGCTCTGTCTAGGCCTACCTGTACTCACCTGCTCTGTCTAGGTTGTCTACCTGTACTCACCTGCTCTGTCTAGGTTGTCTACCTGTACTCACCTGCTCTGTCTAGGTTGTCTACCTGTACTCACCTGCTCTGTCTAGGTTGTCTACCTGTACTCACCTGCTCTGTCTAGGTTGTCTACCTGTACTCACCTGCTCTGTCTAGGTTGTCTACCTGTACTCACCTGCTCTGTCTAGGTCTACCTGTACTCACCTGCTCTGTCTAGGTTGTCTACCTGTACTCACCTGCTCTGTCTAGGTTGTCTACCTGTACTCACCTGCTCTGTCTAGGTTGTCTACCTGTACTCACCTGCTCTGTCTAGGCCTACCTGTACTCACCTGCTCTGTCTAGGTTGTCTACCTGTACTCACCTGCTCTGTCTAGGTTGTCTACCTGTACTCACCTGCTCTGTCTAGGTTGTCTACCTGTACTCACCTGCTCTGTCTAGGTCTACCTGTACTCACCTGCTCTGTCTAGGTCTACCTGTACTCACCTGCTCTGTCTAGGCCTACCTGTACTCACCTGCTCTGTCTAGGCCTACCTGTACTCACCTGCTCTGTCTAGGCCTACCTGTACTCACCTGCTCTGTCTAGGTTGTCTACCTGTACTCACCTGCTCTGTCTAGGTCTACCTGTACTCACCTGCTCTGTCTAGGTTGTCTACCTGTACTCACCTGCTCTGTCTAGGTTGTCTACCTGTACTCACCTGCTCTGTCTAGGTTGTCTACCTGTACTCACCTGCTCTGTCTAGGTTGTCTACCTGTACTCACCTGCTCTGTCTAGGTTGTCTACCTGTACTCACCTGCTCTGTCTAGGTTGTCTACCTGTACTCACCTGCTCTGTCTAGGTTGTCTACCTGTACTCACCTGCTCTGTCTAGGTTGTCTACCTGTACTCACCTGCTCTGTCTAGGTTGTCTACCTGTACTCACCTGCTCTGTCTAGGTCTACCTGTACTCACCTGCTCTGTCTAGGTTGTCTACCTGTACTCACCTGCTCTGTCTAGGTTGTCTACCTGTACTCACCTGCTCTGTCTAGGTTGTCTACCTGTACTCACCTGCTCTGTCTAGGCCTACCTGTACTCACCTGCTCTGTCTAGGTTGTCTACCTGTACTCACCTGCTCTGTCTAGGTTGTCTACCTGTACTCACCTGCTCTGTCTAGGTTGTCTACCTGTACTCACCTGCTCTGTCTAGGCCTACCTGTACTCACCTGCTCTGTCTAGGTTGTCTACCTGTACTCACCTGCTCTGTCTAGGTTGTCTACCTGTACTCACCTGCTCTGTCTAGGTCTACCTGTACTCACCTGCTCTGTCTAGGTTGTCTACCTGTACTCACCTGCTCTGTCTAGGCCTACCTGTACTCACCTGCTCTGTCTAGGTTGTCTACCTGTACTCACCTGCTCTGTCTAGGCCTACCTGTACTCACCTGCTCTGTCTAGGTTGTCTACCTGTACTCACCTGCTCTGTCTAGGTTGTCTACCTGTACTCACCTGCTCTGTCTAGGTTGTCTACCTGTACTCACCTGCTCTGTCTAGGTTGTCTACCTGTACTCACCTGCTCTGTCTAGGTTGTCTACCTGTACTCACCTGCTCTGTCTAGGTTGTCTACCTGTACTCACCTGCTCTGTCTAGGTTGTCTACCTGTACTCACCTGCTCTGTCTAGGTTGTCTACCTGTACTCACCTGCTCTGTCTAGGTTGTCTACCTGTACTCACCTGCTCTGTCTAGGTTGTCTACCTGTACTCACCTGCTCTGTCTAGGTTGTCTACCTGTACTCACCTGCTCTGTCTAGGTCTACCTGTACTCACCTGCTCTGTCTAGGTTGTCTACCTGTACTCACCTGCTCTGTCTAGGTTGTCTACCTGTACTCACCTGCTCTGTCTAGGTTGTCTACCTGTACTCACCTGCTCTGTCTAGGCCTACCTGTACTCACCTGCTCTGTCTAGGCCTACCTGTACTCACCTGCTCTGTCTAGGTCTACCTGTACTCACCTGCTCTGTCTAGGTTGTCTACCTGTACTCACCTGCTCTGTCTAGGTTGTCTACCTGTACTCACCTGCTCTGTCTAGGTTGTCTACCTGTACTCACCTGCTCTGTCTAGGTTGTCTACCTGTACTCACCTGCTCTGTCTAGGTCTACCTGTACTCACCTGCTCTGTCTAGGTCTACCTGTACTCACCTGCTCTGTCTAGGTCTACCTGTACTCACCTGCTCTGTCTAGGTCTACCTGTACTCACCTGCTCTGTCTAGGTCTACCTGTACTCACCTGCTCTGTCTAGGTGGTCTACCTGTACTCACCTGCTCTGTCTAGGTTGTCTACCTGTACTCACCTGCTCTGTCTAGGTTGTCTACCTGTACTCACCTGCTCTGTCTAGGTCTACCTGTACTCACCTGCTCTGTCTAGGTCTACCTGTACTCACCTGCTCTGTCTAGGTTGTCTATCTGTACTCACCTGCTCTGTCTAGGCCTACCTGTACTCACCTGCTCTGTCTAGGCCTACCTGTACTCACCTGCTCTGTCTAGGTATACCTGTACTCACCTGCTCTGTCTAGGTCTACCTGTACTCACCTGCTCTGTCTAGGTGGTCTACCTGTACTCACCTGCTCTGTCTAGGTGGTCTACCTGTACTCACCTGCTCTGTCTAGGTTGTCTACCTGTACTCACCTGCTCTGTCTAGGTTGTCTACCTGTACTCACCTGCTCTGTCTAGGTTGTCTACCTGTACTCACCTGCTCTGTCTAGGCCTACCTGTACTCACCTGCTCTGTCTAGGTTGTCTACCTGTACTCACCTGCTCTGTCTAGGTCTACCTGTACTCACCTGCTCTGTCTAGGCCTACCTGTACTCACCTGCTCTGTCTAGGCCTACCTGTACTCACCTGCTCTGTCTAGGTCTACCTGTACTCACCTGCTCTGTCTAGGTTGTCTACCTGTACTCACCTGCTCTGTCTAGGTTGTCTACCTGTACTCACCTGCTCTGTCTAGGCCTACCTGTACTCACCTGCTCTGTCTAGGTCTACCTGTACTCACCTGCTCTGTCTAGGTCTACCTGTACTCACCTGCTCTGTCTAGGTCTACCTGTACTCACCTGCTCTGTCTAGGTTGTCTACCTGTACTCACCTGCTCTGTCTAGGCCTACCTGTACTCACCTGCTCTGTCTAGGTTGTCTACCTGTACTCACCTGCTCTGTCTAGGTTGTCTACCTGTACTCACCTGCTCTGTCTAGGTTGTCTACCTGTACTCACCTGCTCTGTCTAGGTTGTCTACCTGTACTCACCTGCTCTGTCTAGGCCTACCTGTACTCACCTGCTCTGTCTAGGTTGTCTACCTGTACTCACCTGCTCTGTCTAGGCCTACCTGTACTCACCTGCTCTGTCTAGGTCTACCTGTACTCACCTGCTCTGTCTAGGTCTACCTGTACTCACCTGCTCTGTCTAGGTCTACCTGTACTCACCTGCTCTGTCTAGGTCTACCTGTACTCACCTGCTCTGTCTAGGTGCTACCTGTACTCACCTGCTCTGTCTAGGTCTGCCTGTTGACACCTGCTCTGTCTAGGTCTACCTGTACTCACCTGCTCTGTCTAGGTCTGCCTGTACTCACCTGCTCTGTCTAGGTCTGCCTGTACTCACCTGCTCTGTCTAGGTTGTCTACCTGTACTCACCTGCTCTGTCTAGGTTGTCTACCTGTACTCACCTGCTCTGTCTAGGTTGTCTACCTGTACTCACCTGCTCTGTCTAGGCCTACCTGTACTCACCTGCTCTGTCTAGGTTGTCTACCTGTACTCACCTGCTCTGTCTAGGTTGTCTACCTGTACTCACCTGCTCTGTCTAGGTCTACCTGTACTTACCTGCTCTGTCTAGGTCTACCTGTACTCACCTGCTCTGTCTAGGTCTACCTGTACTCACCTGCTCTGTCTAGGTCTACCTGTACTCACCTGCTCTGTCTAGGTCTACCTGTACTCACCTGCTCTGTCTAGGTGGTCTACCTGTACTCACCTGCTCTGTCTAGGTTGTCTACCTGTACTCACCTGCTCTGTCTAGGTTGTCTACCTGTACTCACCTGCTCTGTCTAGGCCTACCTGTACTCACCTGCTCTGTCTAGGTCTACCTGTACTCACCTGCTCTGTCTAGGTCTACCTGTACTCACCTGCTCTGTCTAGGTCTACCTGTACTCACCTGCTCTGTCTAGGTCTACCTGTACTCACCTGCTCTGTCTAGGTCTACCTGTACTCACCTGCTCTGTCTAGGTCTGCCTGTTGACACCTGCTCTGTCTAGGTCTACCTGTACTCACCTGCTCTGTCTAGGCCTACCTGTACTCACCTGCTCTGTCTAGGTCTACCTGTACTCACCTGCTCTGTCTAGGTTGTCTACCTGTACTCACCTGCTCTGTCTAGGTTGTCTACCTGTACTCACCTGCTCTGTCTAGGTTGTCTACCTGTACTCACCTGCTCTGTCTAGGTCTACCTGTACTCACCTGCTCTGTCTAGGTTGTCTACCTGTACTCACCTGCTCTGTCTAGGTTGTCTACCTGTACTCACCTGCTCTGTCTAGGTTGTCTACCTGTACTCACCTGCTCTGTCTAGGTCTACCTGTACTCACCTGCTCTGTCTAGGTCTACCTGTACTCACCTGCTCTGTCTAGGTCTACCTGTACTCACCTGCTCTGTCTAGGTCTACCTGTACTCACCTGCTCTGTCTAGGTGGTCTACCTGTACTCACCTGCTCTGTCTAGGTGGTCTACCTGTACTCACCTGCTCTGTCTAGGTTGTCTACCTGTACTCACCTGCTCTGTCTAGGTTGTCTACCTGTACTCACCTGCTCTGTCTAGGTCTACCTGTACTCACCTGCTCTGTCTAGGTCTACCTGTACTCACCTGCTCTGTCTAGGTCTACCTGTACTCACCTGCTCTGTCTAGGTCTACCTGTACTCACCTGCTCTGTCTAGGTCTACCTGTACTCACCTGCTCTGTCTAGGTCTACCTGTACTCACCTGCTCTGTCTAGGTCTACCTGTACTCACCTGCTCTGTCTAGGTCTGCCTGTACTCACCTGCTCTGTCTAGGTCTGCCTGTACTCACCTGCTCTGTCTAGGTTGTCTACCTGTACTCACCTGCTCTGTCTAGGTTGTCTACCTGTACTCACCTGCTCTGTCTAGGTCTACCTGTACTCACCTGCTCTGTCTAGGTGGTCTACCTGTACTCACCTGCTCTGTCTAGGTTGTCTACCTGTACTCACCTGCTCTGTCTAGGTTGTCTACCTGTACTCACCTGCTCTGTCTAGGTTGTCTACCTGTACTCACCTGCTCTGTCTAGGTTGTCTACCTGTACTCACCTGCTCTGTCTAGGTTGTCTACCTGTACTCACCTGCTCTGTCTAGGTTGTCTACCTGTACTCACCTGCTCTGTCTAGGTTGTCTACCTGTACTCACCTGCTCTGTCTAGGTTGTCTACCTGTACTCACCTGCTCTGTCTAGGTTGTCTACCTGTACTCACCTGCTCTGTCTAGGTTGCCTACCTGTACTCACCTGCTCTGTCTAGGTTGCCTACCTGTACTCACCTGCTCTGTCTAGGTTGCCTACCTGTACTCACCTGCTCTGTCTAGGTTGTCTACCTGTACTCACCTGCTCTGTCTAGGTTGTCTACCTGTACTCACCTGCTCTGTCTAGGCCTACCTGTACTCACCTGCTCTGTCTAGGTCTACCTGTACTCACCTGCTCTGTCTAGGTCTACCTGTACTCACCTGCTCTGTCTAGGTCTACCTGTACTCACCTGCTCTGTCTAGGTTGTCTACCTGTACTCACCTGCTCTGTCTAGGTCTACCTGTACTCACCTGCTCTGTCTAGGTCTACCTGTACTCACCTGCTCTGTCTAGGCCTACCTGTACTCACCTGCTCTGTCTAGGTCTACCTGTACTCACCTGCTCTGTCTAGACTGCCTCATTAATGAATTACTGTTGTTGTCACGTTCTGTTGCATAATTCAACAAGTGTGTCAATAGCAAGATACCCTCAGATTAAAAATCAACAGGCTTGGCTCTAGATTACACCTATCTATTCATCCTTTACAATGTTTGTGAGATCAGACATAATATCACTATAATCTAAGTGTTCATTTTTGAAAGTTGCTTTCATTTCAGAGCGTCTAATTTGTAAACATTTCAACTGTATTAAATTATAACTTTTTTAAAGTCCACAAAAATGAACACCCATCAAAATAAAGTTATCTTACTTCTCTTTCTTGTGATGTAAGTGTCTAGATGATGCGTTAAATCCCAGATGGAGGGTTCTTATAGATGCAACAGAAAGACAATGTATTCCATTGGCCCATTTCAGCCATTACCAGAATGTGTTTGACAGATCATTACAAACATTTCCACGGTCGTAACGTTAATGTCAAAAAAAGACAGGCACAAGCAAGAGTGTGAAATATATTGACTATAACAGACCAAGTAGAAATGAAACAAGGGATGTGAACCGATATGTGGTACATGGGCCATGTTGGCCTCTTGTTTTTAATATCATAAACATTACCATTCTCTTTACAATCAACCTTTTTTCTCCCTCTGCTTATCCCCCAGTGCGTTTAGCATTGTTTCGTGGTCTGTGAGTCTTTTCTTCAGTTTCCCCAAAACAATCGGTGCCGGGTGAACCCAGACCCTTTGGCTAGAGAGAGACCTATTCATTTTGGGTTTGTATTATTTCAGTATAGCCATCGTCATCTCTCTCCAAACCTTGAACCATCTGTGTCTACAAAAGCAGGAAACCCCCACACTGTGACCCATTTGGTTCCAGGAGCCCGTTGGGTTCAGCCCGTTGGGTTCAGCCCGTTGGGATCCTAAACTGTCTGAATGGGATGTAATAGACAATGTGAAATGAGGTGTAGTGTCTCGATGATCATGTCTCTGTGCAGGGTTGTTGTGTTGGCGCAGAACGCTGCAGATGCTACTTCTGTGGTTTACTGGCAGTTTAAAAAAACGACACTGTACTATAAGAAATGTATCATTTTTATTTAACTCTTCAGATTTTATTTTGAACTGTTAGTAATCTGACTTTGAGTTAAAGTCACTCATGTCTTTGTGCTGTGTAGTTGGAGGTAGAATCCTCTACCTCTATGATCCTGCACTGCCAGGACTAGGTGGCTGGTTACTGACTACTGCAGTGTTATGTAACACTGCTGACTTGTGTGTGTGTGTGTGTGTGTGTGTGTGTGTGTGTGTGTGTGTGTGTGTGTGTGTGTGTGTGTGTGTGTGTGTGATTCATGCAGTTTTAATTGTCCTCTTCAGGAGGTGGAAAATTAGCCGGGTGGATGCCGCATAAAAAAAAGATCCTGTTATATTAGAAGTCAGCTCAGAATCCAACAACCAGAGCTGAGGACGGCCCCTCTCTCCTAGGTGCGCACACACACACTGCTAACACACCATACTGCAGCTTCGCTGGCACAGAGCAAATGACCTCTCTCCTAGGTGCGCACACACACACTGCTAACACACCATACTGCAGCTTCGCTGGCACAGAGCAAATGACCTTGACAGCAGTACTGTTCTACGTGTGTCCTGAGAAAGGGGACAGACAGTGTGTGTGTGTGTGTTTTCTGCGTGTATTGCGGTACTGCGGAGCTAGCTCTTGTTATGGCTGTATTCTATTCCTGGCAGTACCCACCTGCCCCGAATCCTGAACATCTCCTTTCTCCTCATAATGATCACAGCAACACAAATGATCATCATAATGTTTCTCTACCACGCCAATCATAAACCCAACCCCCCCAAATATCTCTCTCTCTCTCTCTCTCTCTCTCAGAGAGAGACATGCACATACACTCAGTGTGGCAAACAAACAAGCTGCCGTGTGGGTGTTCTATCCGTCTGTCTCTTCATTGAGAGTCAGATCCTCTGCTCGGTCGGCGGAGCCTGACAAAGCTCTTAATCACGGGGTGCACTTTAAACCATCCTAAGTAATGAAATAATGTAATGCCGAGTCCAGGCAGGCAGATGTGCCACTGATGGCTTTATTGGCAGGAGCAGGCTTCTCCGCCTGTCGTCATGTTTCACTCCTTAACCAAATCAAATTTAGTTGATACAGTTTGTTTAGATTCTTCCATTTTCTGTTTAGTTTTTCTGGAGGACAGGATATGTAGTTGTCTGTTGCTGATAGTGATCTGGCTAAGCTACAGAATAAGTTACATTTTCTCTCCTCGGGGAAGCTGAGGTTGTTAACGTTCTAATTGTTTGTCAGAAGCGGTGGCTCTAACCACTGCTCCATACCGCTCTGCAGTCTGGGAAACCACTGCTCTGTTGCCACCATCCAACAAATGTTGTGTGTGAGTGGAAACCCATCTCTTTTCGGAGGAGGAGGTATTTTCATAAAATAGTTTCCTCACTCACACTCCCCCAAACACTATGACTCACATCCCACGACCCTGTAAGCCACTCTCCTCCCCCTCTGCCACTCCTCTCTTCCACCGCTCTCACCTCTCAGGGACTCTGCTAGAGAATTGTCATCTCTCTCTCTCTCTCTCTCTCTCTCTCTCTCTCTCTCTCTCTCTGCTTCTCTCTCTGCTTCTCTCTCTCTCTCTCTCTGCTTCTCTCTCTGCTTCTCTCTCTCTCTCTGCTTCTCTCTCTGCTTCTCTCTCTGCTTCTCTCTCTGCTTCTCTCTCTCTCTGCTTCTCTCTCTCTCTGCTTCTCTCTCTCTCTCTGCTTCTCTCTCTGTCTGCTTCTCTCTCTCTCTCTGCTTCTCTCTCTCTCTCTGCTTCTCTCTCTCTCTCTCTCTCTCTCTCTGCTTCTACATCTTCTACATCTTCACTCAATATTCTTTGTTGAGCATCACTGAATTATTCATTGGCTGAGACCACTGCTTGCAGAGCAGCTGTCCCTATTGTTGGAGACACAGTGAATGTTGTGAAATGATCATGAACATTTTTCATCCAGAACATTCATCTGCTAGCCAAGATCGACCCTTCTCTCTGTCCCTGTTGCAAAGGATTTTAAACTGCCATCCCAGCTAGGCTATACATTGCTCGTTGTCAAGGTGTTTTTCTCGAAGAGGGCTTTGTTAGCAGTTGTTAATGCGTACGTCAGTGCCCTACTATATAGGGAATAGGGTGCCATTTGGGACTTGACCAATGATTTGTACTGTAAACACAGTCTGAGGCCAGTCTCTCCGTGTTGAGGCCAGGCACACTGTTATGCACCTGACCAAGTCTGTCTGGCAGCAGCACAGCCCCAGAAAGCACTTGTTTCCTGTGGTTCTCTATCATCCAGCCTGCAGCCTGTGGCTACTTCACTTAACCCCCAAGCCCTTCCCTTCCCTTCCCCTCTCCCTCTTTCCTACACTCCCTGACCTGCTTTCACTTTTCACACCAACCATCAGGACCGGAACACACTTTCTTGGCAGTTTAATTTTCTCATGAAAGCCCTGAAGTTAAATTGGTTGGCTGGGAGCGGTGAGGAGCGGATGACATTGTTTTATGCGAAATGGAAGGAGGGAGAAATGAGTCAGGCAGAAAGCTGAGTCATGGGATCATGCAGTTATGTATAGGTAGTTCGATTGGACTGTGTGAGTCATTTTGTGTGTGTGTGTGTGTGTGTGTGTGTGTGTGTGTGTGTGTGTTTTTTTTTTTTGTGTGTGTGTGCATATGTGCATGCTTAGGCCTTGACACATGTTTTGATTGCCGGGTGCATTCAATGTGCCTTTCAGTACATACCTGAACAGCTAACGCAGCCCATGGCATTTCTATATAAGGTGTTATGACATGAGACGTGCCAGCCTCTAGACACTTAAGCACTCCATTCCTCAGAACATCTTCGAAGAACTTATAAAAACCTGTCACATCCTGACCAGTAAAGGGGCTATTTTTTATTGTAGTTAGGTCAGGACGTGGCAGGGGTATTTGTTTAGAGTGTTTAGGGGTTTGTTATATTATGTGTTTATGTAGAAGGGGTATTTGTTTAGAGCGTTTCGGGGTTTTTTGGGCTATGTGTTTATGTAGAGGGGTGTTGGTTTAGAGTGTACCGGGGTTGTAGGTTCTAGGTTATTGTATTCTATGTTAGTTCTAGGTTGTTTACGTCTATGTTCAGTTTATTGATTTGACCTTCAATTGGAGGCAGCTGTTTCTCGTTGCCTCTGATTGAAGGTCCTATGTATAGGGGTTGTTTTGTATGGGGTATTGTGGGTAGTTGTTCTTAGCACTGCTGTATTTAGCCTGCAAGACTGTTAGTTTGGTCGTTTCTTGTTTTGTTTATTTAAGTGTTCACTAATAAAGTTAAGATGAGCACTCGACCCGCTGCGCCTTGGTCCATTCACTACGACGAACGTGACAAAACCTTTGTTCGTCTTCATGTCCCATCCACTTCCCGACATGAACCATAGTTAAATCACCTCTAAGTGTCTCAGCCAAGTGTAAATGTCATTATTATTGACTGGAGCCTAATGGTTACTTTACTGGGTTGAGGAGGGTAAACTGACCAAACACATTGCTTACCCAAGATGCAATGAAAGCATTAGTGTCTAATGACCATTGTGGAACTACAGTGCCTTCAGAAAGTATTCACACCCCTTGACTTTTTCCAAATGTTGTTGTATTAAAAGGTGGGATTAAAATGTATTTAATTGTAACTTCCTGTTGACGATCAACACCAAATGTTAAAGTGGAAGAAAAAGATGGAAAATTTGTACAAAAAAAATCTAATAAATAACACCTTGATTACATAAGTATTGAATCCCCTGAGTCAACACGTTAAAATCACCTTTGGCTGCGATTTACAGTTATTAGTCTTTCTCTAAGAGCTTTGCACACCTGGATTGTACAATATTTGCACATTATTATTTTACAAATTCTTCAATCTCTGTCAAGTTGGTTGTTGATCATTGCTAGACAGACATTTTCAAATCTTGCCATAGATGTTCAAGCTGATTTAAGTCAAAACTGTAATTAGGCCACTCAGGAACATTTCAATGTCGTCTTGGTAAGCAACTCCAGTGTATATTTGGCTTTGTGTTTTAGGTTATTGACCTGCTGAAAGGGGAATTTGTCTCCCAGTGTCTGTTGGAAAGCAGACTGAACCAGGTTTTCCTCTAGGATTTTGCCTGTGCTTAGCTCTATTCAGTTTCTGTTTATCCTAAAAAACACCCTAGTCCTTGCCGATGACAAGCATACCCATAACATGATGCAAACACCACCATGCTTGAAAATATGAAGAGTGGTACTCCGTGATGTGTTGTGTTGGATTTGCCCCAAACATAACGCTTTGTATTCAGGAAATAAAGTTTGTCATTGCCACATTTTTTGCAGTTTTACTTTAGTTCCTTATTGCAAACAGGATGCATGTTTTGCAATATTTTATTCTGTACAGGCTTCCTTCTTGTCACTGTCATTTAGATTAGTATTGTGGAGTTACTACAATGGTGTTGTTTCATCCTATCACAGCCATTAAACTCTGTAACTGTTTTAAAGTAACCATTGGCCTCATGGTGAAATCCCTGAGGGGTGTCCTTCCTCTCTGGCAACTGAGTTAGAAAGGACACGTGTATGTTTGTAGTGACTGGGCGAATTGATACACCATTCAAAGTCTAGTTAATAACTTCACCATGCTCAAAGGGATATTCAATGACTGTTTTTTTTATTTTGACCTTTTTTTAGGATTCCCGGAATCAGGAGGGAATAGACAGGAAATTGTCCAACCGGGATTTCAGGAATGTTGCAACCCTAACCTAGACTGACTAAACACACAGTAAGGCCTGGACTGGTTAGTGCTATCCGGGATCCGCTATGTATTGTTTTTGCTATCCGGAACCTCAGGACGGTCCCTAACCTTAACCCTTACCGTAACCCGTACCTTGACCATTTTAAATGTCAACTTCAATGGGGGGTATAGATGTCCCAAGGATCCCGGATAGCAAGGACTACGGCTGACCCCATTTAGATGACTGGTCGATTGTTTGGTCGATAGGCTGCTGGTCGACCAATATTTTTTTTAGTCAAGCAGTGGCAAATATATGAAGATTTATGGCACACGAGACACCTGTCTGATTCACGCCTGTCTCAGTGGACTAATCCATTGCAGAGGCCGCAGGGATGGCACACCAGTATCACCAATGGTACATTTACTGTTAATTCCCATCATTTCTAATCTACAATGTTTGGTAATTTCTGTTAATGCATTCAAATTATTATTATTATTATTACAGTTGTCATTGTAGGAGTGGACACTTTGTTTGCAGAGCTACCTATGCTACACTTACTTACATGTACACATGACCTCGACTAACCTGTACCTCCGCAAATTGACTCGGTACTGGTACCCCTGTAAATAGCCTATTATTTTATTGTATTACTTTTTATTATATTTTTTACTTTAGTTTATTTAGGAAATATTTTCGTAACTCAATTTCTTGAACTGCATTGTTGGTTAAAGGCTTGTAAGTAAGCATTTCACAGTAAAGTCTACACCTGTTGTATTCGGCGCATGCGACTTGAATTGACATGTGATTTGATTAGACTTGTGAGAAAAAAGTTTGTTTATTTCATTCCATTTACGCGTTGTCAATGTATTCATTGACAGGAGCGCTTCAAACAAAAGACAATCTTAAGTAAGGACACGCACCTGATTATGCATAGAGGTAGGTCTCTAGTCTACGTGGTCTGCGTGCAAATGTAGGCTTATAAATGTGCACATTTGGGGATCGGATAGTATTTCTGATTGTCTTAACTCACCATCACTGTGTAGCTCCTCAAAGTATTTTTTTTTCTAAGCCTCAAACAGCAAGTAAACAAAGTCTGTTTTTACATCCATTGAGAATGACAATAGTTCCTCAATGTAGCCTATTTGAAAAGTATTTCCAGCGCGCTCCCTTTTGATAACCACCAGGGTTGCGCATTTTGGGGAATATTCAGAGGTGGATACTTGCCTTGGGAATTAACGGAAATATATGCAAATTAATACCATTTAAATGTAGATGTTTTTTGCGTTGGATATATTTACCATATCATATGGCGACATAAACCTTTTACCTTATCCTAAGTAGACATAATTGCAAATGATTAAATCCTTCCAATAGACATAAAACAAGCGATTTAGTTACGAATTTAACTTTATTTAAATGAGTTGACTCTTCACATGGGATGATTTCACTGAATAACAAAAGAAAGGGAATATTGAATGATCACAATGATCCATCGCATCTCCCAAAAACGTTTTCAACATCTGTAAAATTATAGTCTAGAAACTAAAGCTTTGGTTGTCTTCCTCTCAGGATTCCACGTCTTCTCCCTGGACCTCCTCAATGTCCAGCTCTTGAACATCAGACTCTGAGGCCTCATCTTCAATGTCACTTTCCAACCTGGCTCATTTTCAGGCTCAAAAAGCCTCAAATTTGCCCGGATGGCCACCAATTTTTCAATCCTTGTATTGGTCAGCCTGTTGCGTGCTTTGGTGTGTGTGTTCCCAAACAAGGACCAGTTGCGTGCTGAGGCGGCTGATGTTGGTGGGATTTGGAGGATGATGGAGGCAACAGGGGAAAGGGCCTCGGATCCACAAAGTCCCTTCCACCAGGTGGATGATGAGATATGTTGGCACGACTGCCATATTGCATCACCATCCCAAAGTCCTTGCTTGTAAGTGTACTTCGCCAGACTGCCAAGAACCTTGCCCTCATCCAGGCCAAGGTGGTGAGACACGGTAGTGATGACACCATAGGCCTTGTTGATCTCTACACCTGACAGGATGCTCTTGCCAGCATACTTGGGGTCCAACATGTACGCTGCAGCGTGTATGGGCTTCAGGCAGAAGTCTTCATGCTTTTTGATATATTTCAGAACTGCAGTTTCCTCTGCTTGGAGCAACAGTGAAGTGGGCAGGGCAGTACGGATTTATTCTCTTACATCTGCAAGCAGAGTCTGAACATCAGACAGGATGGCATTGTCTCCCTCAATCCGTGCAATGGCTACTGCTATAGGTTTCAGGAGTTTCAGGCTGCTTACCACTCTCTCCCAAAATACATCATCCAGGAGGATCCTCTTGATGGGGCTGTCCATATCGGCAGACTGTGATATGGCCATTTCTTGGAGAGACTCCTTCCCCTCCAGGAGACTGTCAAACATGATGACAACACCACCCCAATGGGTGTTACTGGGCAGCTTCAATGTGGTGCTCTTATTCTTCTCACTTTCCTTGGTGAGGTAGATTGCTGCTATAACTCGATGACCCTTCACATACCTAACCATTTCCTTGGCTCTCTTGTAGAGTGTATCCATTGTTTTCAGTGCCATGCTGTCCTTGAGGAGCTGATTCAATGCATGAGCAGCACAGCCAATGGGTGTGCTGTGAGGGTAGGACTCCTCCACTTTAGACCAAGCAGCCTGCATGTTCGCAGCATTGTCTGTCACCAGTGCAAATACCTTCTGTGGCCCAAGGTCATTGATGACTGCCTTCAGCTCATCTGCAATGTAGAGACCAGTGTGTCTGTCCCTTATCTGTGCTCTTGTAGAATACTGGTTGAGGGGTGTAGATGATGTAGTTAATTATTCCTTGCCCACGAACATTTGACCACCCATCAGAGATGATTGCAATAGTCTGCTTTCTCTATAATTTGCTTGACCTTCACTTGAACTCTGTTGAACTCTGCATCCAGCAAATGATTAGATAAAGTATGTCTGGTTGGAGGGTTGTATGCTGGGCAAAGAACATTCAGAAATCTCTTCCAATACACATTGCCTGTGAGTATCAGAGGTGAACCAGTTGCATACAGAGCAAGACATTCATCAGCATTTCTCTGACTACGTTCCTCCATTGAGTCAAAAGAACTTCTGATTCCAGGAGGACCATGAGCTGTTGCTATCGATAAGGTGTCTGATTCATCATTTTCACCTTAAATATAAATAGAGGGACTTTTGTCAGGTTGCTTGTTGTGAGCGCTGAGGGAACTTTATGCACTTGGCCAGATGATTCTGCATCTTTGATGCATTCTTCACATATGATTTGGCACTGTATTTGCAAATGTACACGGCTTTTCCTTCTACATTAGCTGCAGTGAAATGTCTCCACACATCAGATCGTTCCAAGGCGCAGCGTGCGTAGAGTTCCACATTCTCATTAATAGTGAAACTTACAACAAAGAATATAACAAACGTGCAGTAATGCAGTGCACAAGGCAACTATACAAAAACAAGATCCCACAAAAACCCAGTGGGAAAAGGCTGTCTAAATATGATCCCCAATCAGAGACAACGAATGTTACAAGTTTCTTGCAGACAGGCCATGCGATGCCAATGTGATTCATAGGATATTTATTTTTATCAGGATATTTTCTGCATGCAGGCTACAATGTTTTTATTTGTTGGTTTATGTAGGCTATGTTTACATATTGGCAATGGCAATAGAAGTTATTTTTAGATTTGTATCATTTTCATTTAGATAAAGTTTTGATTAACCAGATGATATTGATTTTGAGATGAAGACTTTATATAAATTAAATGAAGCTGTTCCACGAAGATGTGCATATGAAAATCACAACTGGCACGCAGATCAGTAGACATGGTACGATAACTTGGCACTCCAAATGGAAAAGGTTGCCGACTGCTGGTGTAGCCTATTACCGGCAACTTCAGGAGCTTAATGTCAGAATCTGTGAAGAGCAGCGGGAGGAGCGGTGTTGGGAACATGTTTTTTTCTACTGATTAGGCTATATAGATTTCTGGTTCCTTCTTTGGTAATTTGTGTCTTCATTTTTAGTCGCAGTGCTTAATGCATCAGACAAGCTCAGTAGCCTACTTATGTTTGATTTTATTCAAACATTGGGTGTGTCTATATATGGAAAATACATGTTTTAAAATTTCAACCAATCGGTTGGTCGAAGGAACAGACGACTCGGTTGACTAAGATGTTTTTGTTGTTGGTGACAGCCCTAGCAAGGACTATATGTATACAGAGTAGACTAATGAGACATCTGTACTCTTACACATGGGAAGCCATTGTGTGTCAAATGGTAATGGTGTGAATAAATCAACCTCGTTGATTGAGCAGATTGTGATTTGCCCCCTTGCCACGTCGTTATTACCCACTGTGGGTTGTCTTCAGTCTCTCTCTAGCTCCCTCTCCATATTTCTCTCTCTCCCGCTTGCTCTCTCTCCCTCTTTCTTTCTTGCTCCCTCTCTCTGTCTCTCTCTATCCCTCTTCCCTCTCTGTTTAGTTTTGCAACTCACTAGTTTCGTGAGCGCTCTTTCTGACTTGGTGTAAACCTCTCTTCTCTGTCTCGCTATACCACGGTAAATATTTCCTGAAGTGGCGGGAGTCACTTTGCTCTTAGTGGGCCTATTGTTCGCCATTTTTGAAACGGTGGAGAAAAAAACTGGTCTTTATTTACTATAATCTGGCGTCCTGTTTGGATGATTACCCCGGCTGCTTTCCCAAAGAAACAAAATGCTTACCGACAGATTTAAATCTGTTTGCGCCATTTTGTGTTTGTGTGTCTGACAGACGGCAGGTCGCGAACAAAACAAACAGTGATAGATAAATGAACAAAAACACTTTTTTGGGGCACTGTGAGTAACCTCAACAAAAACCTGCAGGAAGAAGTTGACTCATTGATTGGTCATTGAGTGGACATGTCTACAGGAAGACAGTCTACAGGCAGCAGGAAGTAGTTGGGTTTGGGTCACTGTGGAGCTCTGGGTTCCCAAGCCACCCGGGTCATGGCCATCAGCAACGATCAGGTTCATGTGAACCAGAATGTGACCAGGGCTTCAGTCACTGTGTGATCCTGTCTAGTGTACACTCTAGGACTGATAAGACCATGGAACCACTTCTCTTCTCACACCTCCCACACACACCTCCCACGCTGGTTGGACTGAGCAGTTACATCTCCATACCTGAGAGATGTTTTTCTAAACAAGGTTATACCATTTATGTTCTAAGCTGGTATAAGTGTACTATTTTATTGATTTAAGCTGGTTCCAGAGTTTTTAGAATAGAATGTGAGACTTGTCACTCGTTCCCACTGGCAAAGCAACACTTTATACAGTGCCTTGCAAAAGTACTCAGACCCCATGAATTTCTTCACATTTTATTGTGTTACAAAGTGGGATTAAAATGGATTTAATTGTCATTTTTTGTCAACAATCTACACAAAATACACTGTCAAAGTGGAAGAAAAATAACATTCTCTAAAGATTAATAAAAATGTAATAACAAAAAAATGGTTGTGCGTAAGTATTCACCCCCTTGGTTTAGGCAAGCCTAATTTAATTCAGGAGTAAAATTTGGCTTAACAAATCACATAATAAGTTACATGGACTCTCTCTGTGAAACAATAGGGTTTGACATGATTTTTGTAGGACTAACCTTTCCTCTGTCCCTCATACATACAACATATGTAAGGTCCCTCAGTCAAGTATTGAATTTCAAGCACAGATTCAACTACAAAGACCAATGAGCTTTTCAAAAGCCTCATAAAGAAGGACAGTGTTTGTTAGATGGGTAACAATAACAAATCAGACATTGAATATGTTAAGCATGGCCAAGTTAATAATTATGCTGTGGATTATGTATTAAACCACCCAGACACATCAAATATAGTCGTCCTTCTGAACTGAGCTGCAGGACAGGAAGGAAACTGGTCAGGGATGTTACTATGAGGCCATTGGTGATTTTAAAACAGCTTCAGAGATCAATGGCTGTGAGAACTGAGGATGGATCAAAACATTATAGCGACTCCACAATAATGACCTAAATGACAGAGTGAAAATAATACAAATATACAGAATATTCCAAAACATGCATCTTGTATGCAACAAGTCATTAAAGTAATACTGCAACAACAACAAAACAAGGCAAAGGAATATAAGTTTTAGCCTAAATGCAAAGCCTTATGTTTCGGGCAAATCCAACAAAACACATCACTGAGTAACTTCCTCCTTATTTTCAAGCATGGTGGTGGCTGCATCATGGTATAGGTATGCTTGTCATCTGCAAATATTGGGTAGTTTTTCAGAATAAAAAAAAACGGGATGAGTTAAGCACAGGCAAAATCCTAGAGGAGATCCTGCTTTACAAAAGACACTGGGAGAGGAATTTACCTTTCAGCAGGACAATAACCTAAAATACAAGGCCAAATCTACACTTGAGTTTCATACCAAGAAAACTGTGAATGTTCCTGAGGGGCCAAGTTACAGTTTTGACTTAAATCTGCTTTAAAATCTATAGCAAGCCTTGAAAATTGCTGTTTAGCCATGACCCCCAACATTTTGACAGAGCTTGAAGATTTTTTTTTAAAGACTAATGGGCAAATATTGCACAAGCCAGGTGTGCAAAGTAAGCTTTTAGAGACTTACCCAAGAAGACTCTGCCAAAGTTGTTTCTAACATGTATTCATCAGGGAGCTGAATACTTATGCAACGACTATATTTTACTTATTTAATTAGAATTTATATTTTTTTGTGTATTTTGTGTAGATTGTTGACAAAAAAATGACAATTAAATACATTTTAATCCCACTTTGTAACACAAAATGTGAAGAAATCCAAGGGGTCTGAATACTTTTGCAAGGCACTGTATTATAAATGCTCACTTTGTCAATTCGTTGGTAATTTTCTATTAAACATTGTCAGAGTTATTTTTTTACACTTGAAACGTTTCACTCCGTTCACTCCATAGAGTGACTGTCGGTTTGTAAGTGCACCCTGCAGCCTGACTCTCTAACCCACATAGCAAAGCAGGGCAGATGAATGGAAAAGTACTGCCTAGCCTTGAGCCTTGCGCAGACTTGGCTAGCAGGTTCTCCCTCTGTGGGCCTGTGGCACAGGGCAGGCCTGCACCATGGTGAGGTTAAAGCCTTTACGAGCCTGTCCCTGAGGTTTTGGGACAGGGTTGCCTGCGGCTTAGCCTCACGACCTTGTCGTGAGAGAACATGAGCACTTTGCAGAACTGACGTTGTTGCAGGTCTGGTTCGTGTTAATACTGCACATTCAGAGCCAAGGTGCGAATCTGGAATCTCTCTTTTCTCTATCAATCTCTCTCTTTTTCTCTCTTTCTGCTGAGTTTTTCAGGAGGGCCGATCTCAGTCCTCTTTAAAGTGAACTCTAGGGTACAAAAAAGAGCTAAATACCTTCTCTTTTTATTCACACTGCCCTTGCCTTTGATTGAAGACTCAACTCTTTTGTCAGTTCACTTCACTCATTCACATTGCTATGGAACCAAGATCTTTTTCTAACATTCAATGCATTCTGGGACAAGCCATTTCATCATAACTTGTTATTGGACAGCTAGATATACTTACTTGCATTTTGTTAAAATATTAGACATAATAGTTGTAATCAGAAGATTCTATTAACATGAACATATTATTGGTAACAGAATAAATAGCAGAAGAATAACTGAAGATTAAATAATGCTCTAATTGAAAATTGTACACCCAATGTAGGCTACTGCCTCTTTAAGAGCTAGAATAGATTTTGTTCTCTGTTGTGATTCTCACCAAATAGGTTGTCTTCTCACACTGTTCAAACTCTTTAATCGAATATACAGTTTATGAAGCTATCTTAGCCTATAGATCAGATGTTGCAAACAAATGATCTGAAGTAAAATCACACATTTTGTCATTTCTGTCTGTCCTTGACAATCGCAAATCAATATCCAAAAAGTGTTTTTACGCAAACCTGCACATCATCTGTCTTGTGGCACCAATGTGAGAGGTTATGTCAGGGGGAACGGTGTTGCAGTAGAGTATGGTGCGGGAATAATGACAAGCGAACCTGAGGAGCTTTGTTTTCACATTGCCCTAAAAAAGGGAACCGGATCCTGGAATTCAAGCGAACCGAACTCCGACTACCTCTCGAGATGGTCTCAGTTCGGTTCGCTTCGGGGGCTCTTTTGAGGGGTCCAAGTTCCTGTGGAGTGTTCACACCTCACCAAAAATTAAGCGAACCGCACTGAGTTTCCAAAAATTGGCTGAAAGGGTCCAAGTGTGAAAACACCCTACTCTTACTGTTTCTCTCTGGTCAATCCACCTGTCATTAGAATGATCAGAACTTTTAACTAGCCTATTGTCTAAAGTGTTCATCTGCTATTGTAGCATTCCAGTGCCCAAAACATGGGGTCATTACACACTTGCAAAACAACCTATCTGTGGAGAGGGCATGAAGAGGGGTTGTGGCCTCATCTAACATGACGAGGGGGCGTGGCCTCGTCTAACACGCCGAGGGGGCGTGGCCTCGTCTAACTTTGTTTACGTTGTTTTGAGGAACCTAAACTATGAATGGACAGCTGGTATATTTCAGTGTGACTAAATGTTTCCAAATATCAATTTGTTGGATAAGATGATGGATGAATGAAAATCATGCCGTGGCCATCAACATATGTTATTACATGCATATTACTAGCATACTACCATTTGTGTACACCAGGACTCCATTCTGTGCCTGGCCAGTAACTAATGATTTGGCCCACATCACCAAAGCTGCCTTGTCATTCAGCAATCACACTACGTAACAGGGATACTTTGGCCGATGTCAGTCAGTGAGATGACAGTTAGCCTTTAATAGCCCAGAGAAGATGAGAGAGTGTGTGTGTGTGCATGTGTTTGTGCCATCCCTGTCCTGTCCCGCGCCTCAATTCTGTTATGACCAGCCTGATGGGAGGATTAAAGAGCAACGTGGCTCTGTGTCGTCCAGCCTGTGGACTGATTCTCTGGCCAGGCCCCCTGTCACTGTCCTTCCTCTCAACAACCTCCACCCTGGTCCCCCCTGAGCCTAATCAGCATCTATATATAGAGGGTGTTGATCTCATGTCTTACACCCTCAGCAGTCAGTGCACTACACACCTCTGGATGGCCCCTCCATTCAGTTCATTGGTTTCCTATGGAAATATGGCCTGAGGCTTTTTTCTGTCTTCAATGATTTACCTGTTGCTTTATTGGATAATTACAATGGTGTGACCAATGAAAAGAGTATGTGAATCAAATTGACTATGAGTATGGCATGCATAGCCTGACTAGGGGTGTGTGAATTGTGCAAAAAGATGCCTACAAGACTGAAGGTGAAAGGTGTATGAAAGGTGTCTATACATATGACAGTGTCTAAATGGGTACAGGTCTAATGTTTAATTGACTTTGCTGAAGGTTAGTCTGTTCAGATTCTGTGTTACTGACTGTGTGTTGTTTGAATGTGGATCACAGGTTCTTGGGTTGTGTCCATCACTCTGACTTCACCTCCTTTAAGACGCCCCCAATCTCTTCCCCTTTTACATAACCTTAATCACCAGCTACGTGCTGTTTAGGGGTTACGTAATATGTGTTTGTGTGTGTGGACTGAGGTGACAGGACTTGAGGCACTTCGAAATGTGGAATCATTTGGAGCTATAACCTGTAACCCCCTGTATTTTTATTTGATTTGTTTATTTGTAAGGGACCGTGTACACAATGCTATTGAACCAGCTTTTTATCTGTAGTCCCTGGGCTAGTTGTGAGAAGAGAGGGTTATCTTGGGTATCTTAAAGTGATACATCAGGATTTTGTCAATGAAGCCCTTTATCTACTTCCCCAGAGTCGGATGAACTCATGGATACCATTTGTATGTCTCTGCGTGCAGTTTGAAGGAAGTTTTTAACCAGCGTTAGTACAATGACTGGAAGTCTATTATAACTGCTAGCATGCTAGTTCTGCAAACGCAAGTTAGCATTGGCTTGCGGAACTACCTCTAACTTCCTTAATACTGGATGTAGAGACATACAAATGGTATCCATGAGTTAATCTGACTCTGGGGAAGTAGATAAAAGGGATTAATTTCCTAAATCCTGAAGTATCCCTTTTAGGTATCTTGAGAATAATGTTAAAAAGCCTATTTCCTTATTTGATCATTTGCCTGTGGTTGTATTAATTTATTATTATGTTATTGTCTTTTACAATTGTGATATTATCATTAGGCCTATACTGTGCGTGCGTGCCTGTGTGTATGTGCATTTAACATGCGTGTGTAATCGAGGGATGAGAGCTTCACAGCCCTGATGAGCCTTATTATCATATGACCTCTACCTCATTTCAGCTACAGACAGCCTCTCACCAGTATCTGTTTGTATGGATTTGTTCTCATGACCTGAGCTCCATATAAGGCTAATGACTGGGTTCATAAGTATACACACTGCTGTGATCGAAGACACACGCAACACTTATGTCTCACACACACTCATGTAAAACTGCTGATCTCATTCCGCCATGTTTCTCTCACAACCCTGCTCAGCTGATTCTATCAGTTTACTGTATAGTACTGTACTGTGTATTGGCTGCTTCCCAGAGCCAGACGTGGGCACATGTCAGAGGCCTGCCCTCTCTCCTATATAGGTCATCTCTCTTAGAGAAGCAGGAAACAAACACACACTGTTCCCCCCCTAACAATGAAAGGTGTATAGTGGCTGGGCTGGTCAGAGCCAGCCGGAGGGAAGTCTGCCAGCATAGCCAGCCACACAGAGAGGATCAGGATTACTACAAGTACAACTGGGCTGCACTGGACTGTGTACCAAATAGCTTTATTTACTGTTAGCTTCTTATTGGAGCCTATTGGAATTCAGAAAAGGGAATAAAATCAGTCTGGGTATAAAGGCCAAGCTTGCTTCAACCCTTCCTGGTCTGAGGTAAGGCTATACCAGCCTGATGTTGTCCCCACTCATGTGTGTCCACACAGTGCCAAATATTACACCTGTTTTGAATTTCTCCTTCTCTCTTCTGGCTAGACCATAGCCTTGATCCCCTAGTCTAGGTCAGTATGGTCACAAACAGTTCACACTGTCACAAAAAGTTAATCTAGGGCCTGTTTCCCAACACAGACTGAGCCTAGTCCTGGACTAAAAAGTACACTACATGACCAAAAGTATGTGGACACCGGTTCGTTGAACATCTCATTAATATGGAGTTGGTCCCCCATTTGCTGCTAGAACCACCTCCACTTTTCTGGGAAGGCTTTCCACTAGATCACTGGTTCTCAATCCTGGTCCTGGTGACCCAAAGAGGTGCACATTTGTTGTTTTTGCCCGAACACTACACAGCTGATTCAAATGATCAACTCATCAAAAGGCTTTGATGATTTGAATCTGGTGTGTAGTGTTAGGGCAAAAACAACAAATGTGCACCCCTTTGGGTCCCCAGGACCAGGATTTAGAACCACTGCACTAGATGTAGGAACATTGCTGTGGGGACTTGCTTCCATTTAGCAACAAGAGCATTAGTGAGGTCGGGCACTGATGTTGGGCGATTAGGCCTGGCTCGCAGTCAGCGTTCCAATTCATCCCAAAGGTGGTAGATGGGGTTGAGGTCAGGGCTCTGTGTAGGCCAGTCAAGTTTTCACAACCATCTTGAAAAATCATTTCTGTATGGACCTCGCTCTGTGCACGGGGGCATTGTCATGCTGAAACAGGAAAGGGCCTTCCCTAAACTGTTGCCACAAAGTTGGAAGCACAGAATCGAATTGTATGCTGTAGCGTTAAGATTTCCCTTAATTGGAACTAAGGGGCTTAGCATGAACTATGAAAAATAGCCCCAGACCATTATTCCTCCTCCACCAAACAGTTGGCGCTATGCATTGAGGCAGGTAGCGTTCTCCTGGCATCCTCCAAACCCAGATTCATCCGTCGGACTGCCAGATGGTGAAGCGTGATTCATCACTCCAGAGAACGCATTTCCACTGCTCCAGAGTCCAATGGCAGCAAGCTTTTCACCACTCCAGCCGACACTTGGCATTGTGCATGGTGATCTTAACCTGTTAGGGATAGGGGGCAGTATTTTCACGGCCGGATAAAAAACGTACCCAATTTAATCTGGTTATTACTCCTGCCCAGAAACTAGAATATGCATATAATTAGTAGATTCGGATAGAAAACACCCTAAAGTTTCTAAAACTGTTTGAATGGTGTCTGTGTGTATAACAGAACTCATATGGCAGGCCAAAACCTGAGAAGATTCAATATGGGAAGTGCCCTGTCTGACCATTTCTTGTCCTTCTATAGCCTCTTTATCGAAAATACAGGATCTCTGCTGTAACGTGACATTTTCTAAGGCTTTCATTGGCTCTATGAAGGCGCCAGAACGTTGAATGATGGCTCTGCAGTCTCTGGGCGAAAAACGGCAGGGGTTTTGGTGAGTGATCCTTCTGAGAACAATGGCACTGGCGTGCGCGTGCATGTGACGACTCCATGTTTTACTTTCAGTGTTTGAACGGATACAACGTCTCCCGGTTGGAATATTATCGCTATTTTACGAGAAAAATCGCATAAAAATTGATTTTAAACAGCGTTTGACATGCTTCGAAGTACGGTAATGGAATTTTTTTTTGGCACGAAACGCGCCGGCGCGTCACCCTTCGGATAGTGACTTGAACGCACGAACAAAACAGAGCTATTTGGATATAACTATGGATTATTTGGAACCAAAACAACATTGGTTGTTGAAGTAGAAGTCCTGGGAGTGCATTATGACGAAGAACAGCAAATCTAATCCAATTTTTCTTATAGTAAATCTGAGTTTGGTGAGTGCCAAACTTGGTGGGTGTCAAAATAGCTAGCCGTGATGGCCGGGCTATATACTCAGAATATTGCAAAATGTGCTTTCACCGAAAAGCTATTTTAAAATCGGACACCGCGATTGCATAAAGGAGTTTTGTATCTATAATTCTTTAAATAATTGTTATATTTTTTGTCAACGTTTATCGTGAGTAATTTAGTAAATTCACTGGAAGTTTTTGGTGGGTATGCTAGTTCTGAACAAAACATGCTAATGTAAAAAGCTGGTTTTTGATATAAATATGAACTTGATTGAACAAAACATGCATGTATTGTATAACATAATGTCCTAGGAGTGTCATCTGATGAAGATCATCAAAGCTTAGTGCTGCATTTAGCTGTGGTTTTGGTTTTTGTGACATATATGCTAGCTTGAAAAATGGGTGTGCGATTATTTCTGGCTGGGTACTCTGCTGACATAATCTAATGTTTTGCTTTCGCTGTAAAGCCTTTTTGAAATCGGACAATGTGGTTAGATAAAGGAGAGTCTTATCTTTCAAATGGTGTAAAATAGTCATATGTTTGAGAAATTGAAATTATAGCATTTTTAAGGTTTTTCGTATTTCGCGCCAGGCGCTACCATTGGATATTGGCAATGCCTGTCCATAAGAGGTTTTTAAGGTTGTGTGCAGCTGCTCGGCCATGGAAACCCATTTCATGAAGCTCCCGAAGAAACAGTTTTTGTGCTGACCTTGCTGTCAGAAGCAGTTTGGAATTCGGTAGTGAGTGTTGCAACCAAGGACAAATGATTTTTACGCTCTACGTGCTTTAAACACTCGGCGGTCCCGTTCTGTGAGCTTGTGTGGCCTACCACTTCGGGGCTGAGCCGTTGTTGCTGCTAGACATTTCCACTTCACAATAACAGCACTTACAGTTGACCGGGGCTGCTCAAGCAGGGCAGAAATTTGACAAAGTGTTGTTGTTGTTGTTGGAAATGTGGCATCTTATGACGGTGCCACGTTGAAAGTCACTGAGCTCTTCAGTAAGGCCATTCTACGACCAATGTTTGTCTATGGAGATTGCATGGCCATGTGCTCGATTTTATACACCTGTCAGCAACCGGTGTGGCTGAAATAGCCAAATCCACTATTTTGAAGGGGTGTCCACATACTTTCATGTGTATATAGTGTATGTGCAGTCCAGTAGAGAATCTCCATTGGGTGTGGTTTTAGTCTGGGATACTAGCCCGTAAAGTATATGTTCTATTTTTTGATCCTGTGTTCCAAGTCCTCCAGAACAGTGATCCTATATGCATCTATGCTGCACACAGTTCCAAACTGCTGCCTGTTTGGATGATGATGATTATGATAAACCATAACCTTATACCCCTTGTTTCCTTCCTGTCTATCTCCAGGTCTTCCAGAACAGTATTACAGTCTGACATGGTTCCTGAGCCCCATCCTGGGTCTGATCTTCACACCTCTGATTGGCTCAGCCAGTGATCGCTGCACCCTGAAATGGGGCCGGCGACGCCCTTTCATCCTGGCCCTGTGTGTGGGGGTGTTGTTTGGAGTAGCACTCTTCCTCAACGGGTCACTCATAGGTGAGACTGGGAGTTAGGCGGGGGGGGGGGGGATGTGGAGGGTAGGGCGGCAGGAGAGACGAGGCGTCCCACCCCTGGTACACCCTATCAACAGCAGGTGAAATATCAAGGGTGCCAAATTTGAAAACAATTAAATGTCATAATTCAAATTTCTCAAACATACAACTATCTTACACCCTTTGAAAGATAAACATCTCCTTAATCTAACCACGTTGTCTGATTTCAAAAAGGCTTTACGGCGAAAGCATAAAGTTGGATTATGTTAGGACAGTACATTGAAAATAGCTGTGTGTAATGTTTTGTCAATGCAAAGACAGGCGTCACCAAAAGCAGAAAACCAGCTAAAATTATGCACTAACCTTTGACAATCTTCATCAGATGGCACTCCTAGGACATTATGTTAGACAATACATGCATTTTTTGTTCTATCAAGTTCATATTTATATCCAAAAACAGCGTTTTACAATGGCGTTGATGTTGAGGAAATATTTTCCCCCCAATACCGCCAGTCAATCAGCAGAACAAATTAAATAATTACTATTCGAAAACATTGGTAAAATATTATATTGTCATTCAAAGAATTATAGATTAACATCTCGTGAACGCAACCACATTGCCAGATTTAAAAATAACTTTACTGGGAAATCACACTTTGCAATAATCTGAGTACTGCGCTCAGAAAAATAGGCTTGGCGATACAGACTAGGCGCCATGTTGGAGAGATCTAAAATCAAAAATACTATGTAAATATTCCCTTACCTTTGATTATCTTCATCAGAAGGCACTTCCAGGAATCCCAGGTCCATAACAAATCTAGTTTTGTTCGAAAAAGCTCATAATTTATGTCCAAAAAGCTCCGTGTTGTTAGCGCATCCTGTAGGCTACTCAAAAACATGAACGACGCCCGCCGGACTTGTCTTCACCAAAGAGGGGGAAAAAAATATTTACGTTCGTTCAAACATGTCAAACGTTGTATAGCATAAATCATTAGGGCCTTTTTCAATCAGAACTTCAGTAATATTCAAGGCGGACGATTGCATTCTCTTTTAAAACGTATAGGAACGAGAGTACCCAAACGTGCACTCGCGCGCCAGAGTAGTATCGGCCATCCGCTTATGACCAACGTTCCAAGTCTCTTGTTCGGTCAGTTTTCACAGTAGAAGACTCAAACCACTTTGTAAAGACTGGTGACATCTAGTGGATGGCGTAGGAAGTGCTCAATGATTAATAAGTCCCTGTGTGTTTCAATGGCATAGGCTTAAAAGTAATTCAACACATCGGATACCCACTTCCTGTTAGAAATTGTCTCAGGGTTTTGACTGCCATATGAGTTCTGTTATACTTACAGACACCATTCAAACAGTTTTAGAAAATTCAGAGTGTTTTCTATCCAAATCTGTTAATACTATGCATATCCTAGCTTCTGAGTTGGTGTAGGAGGCAGTTAAAAATGGGCACATATTTTCTTCAAAATTCTCAATACTGCCCCCTATCCCCAACAGGTTTTAAGGTCAAAAGTTTAACCAATTGATCGTTAAAAAATAAATGATTGATCAAATCTATTCAGTTGAGCAGTTTGCCAGTTTAGAGAAGTTAGGTTATTAGATACAACCATCCTCAGCTGCATTTGCCGTTTTTACCCAATGGGAGTAATTGTGTTGAAATGTTTTTTTATTTGAGATGAAAGGCTTCACTTTACAGGAGCACTGGCAGTCACCTGCCATCCCCTGCTGGAGCAGAGAACACTGATGCCATTTGAGACCCCGCTAGACAGCCACATCCTCTATTAGGGACAGGAATTCACACTAACCCTATAGACTTGTAGTCTGACAACCTCCAGGAGTCGAAAGACATGACAGGCACACACCCACCCACACATCTCAAATTAACCGTCAAGTCCTATCTGACGGTTTAAACCCTTGTTGCCTGTGTGTGTGACAGGAAAGTGATTGAGTTCACAGAATAGGCTAATGACATCCTCTGTTGTTATCCATGATGTCAGCCGGCCAGCCAGCCAGCCAGTCAGCCAGTCAGTCAATCTTTTAGCCTCACCTAATAAGCAGTCTTCTGAAGTGTGAGTTGTGATATGAAGCATATTGAATTGAAAATGATCTCTGGCTGTGTGTCACTAATGTGGTTCTCCTGAGTTTAGAAACCAGAGTAAACAGATAGCCTGGTTCTATAACTTCAACTGTGTTCTAATGCAACACACACACACACACACACACACACACACACACACACACACACACACACACACACACACACACACACACACACACACACACCAAGTTCCACTTCTATCAGGAGTTTCACATCCTACATTAACCTACTGGCTACTCATTATCAGTGGAAGTGATCCTAAGTGCCACTATCTGTGCAGGCGGAAGAGGGAGAGAGAGAAGGGTTCCAGTTTGCTCCGTGCTTGAAAGGCACAGCAGAGGGGAAGATCAATAGATATCCCATAGAGTTGATTTGCTGCCGGCTTCAGAACAGTCAACCAATTAGGACTGAAGAGTCTGGTAGTAGTGGAAGGGAGCAGTGCCCTCACTATAGCCCTACCAGAGCGGCTATTTGTGCGTCGTCAGCCTCAGCTGAAGTCCCAGTGCAGTGGGTCATAGGCTACAGACTCCGGTGTACGCTGACCTGCTGGGCCGAACGGTGTGTGTGAACTCTGTCAGTCTCTGTGACATGGGAAAGGACTAGGAACCAGTTCACAGGGAAACGTTTCCTGTTGTGCCCCCTTTCTTACCTTTCATTGCCTATCTGGAGCCGCTTCCTGTCTCCAGCGCTAGCACGCTGCTCGTCGGCCCGTCGGCCACGCCATTGTCAGGAAGAAAGTCTTTGCTTGCTACGTACACACTGGCTGACTACACACAGGCTCAGACAGTACAGACTTCAGTACTACAAGTCTTTTTTTTCTTCAACCTTTACACTTCTCTTCCTCTGTGGTCGTTGTTAATTGACTAAATATTTTCTAAAGAGGGTTGTCCCTTTAATGAGAGTTGGAATAATGACTTGTTTGTTGTTGTGTCCTAGGAATGGGGAGTTCCTCTGGGCTCAATGTTATGATGGAAGTAGTAAATGGGAGTTTACAACTAAGAGTTTAGATTCACAGTAGGCCAGATTTGCAATGACACTAATGACACTTACAGTACAGGGACGATGTTTTACACCAGTGAAGCGCAACGTTTCTGGCTAGTGTTTATTTTTAGATGATATTTTTATCAATTAGATTTACGCGTGACGCTTGTACTGATAACTCTGCATTGGAGTGAACCAGGGCAGGAGTCTCTTTAAATAGTATACACTGACGAGGTATCATATTGTCGCTGTTGGATGAAAACCTCTTATCTACAAAACAGAAACTTTTCAGGAAATGAAGAGAGAAAAAAAACTGCCATATTTTACCGTTAACGAAGTTACAATTTTCAAAAGTTCAGAAGCTATTTATAATACATTTTCTTGGTTCTAGTCATGAAATGTTGAGAGTATGTTGAGGGGGTTACTGCTTTCAATACATGTAAAAATATGAAAATGGGCAAAAATGGAGTTAGGTTTTCATCACACAGCGACAATCTATATATTCCCTGTAGCCCTGAGGGTGATCATCCAATCAACCTTATTGTGTTCTTCCTGGCCTCTGAGGTGGAATATACCATATACGGCTACGTGTGTGTGTGTGTGTGTGTGTGTGTGTGTGTGTGTGTGTGTGTGTGTGTGTGTGTGTGTGTGTGTGTGTGTGTTAGAAGGCAGTTGCATGCCATAATAGTAACCCACTATTCGGGTATTGATTCACATGTGAATATCTCGATCCAGCTGTGTTCTCATTGTTGGAGAGCTGCAAAGTAACTAGGATGGATATAGCTTATCAATATGTATACTGGATTGGCAGGATGCGGTCTCTGTGGCGAACTTTCTATCTGTGAATTAGGCCTATGTTTTTCTGAAGGTGTTGTACCAGCTAGGATACTAACTCTGTCTCTGGTTGTGTTCCAGGTCTTGCCGTCGGCGACGTGCCAAATAACCAGCCCATAGGCATTGTTCTGACGGTGCTCGGTGTAGTAGTGCTGGACTTCAGTGCAGACGCAACGGAGGGTCCCATAAGGGCCTACCTACTAGACGTGGCAGACACTGAAGAACAAGACATGGCCCTCAACATCCACGCCTTCTCCTCTGGTACAACACACGTCTTAGTAGCACTCACCTTGTATTTCAGGATGTTTCCATGCCCATACCTTTGTCTGTGATGTCTGTGAAAGTTAAGAAATTGAATATTCTCAAACAGGAAATTCAGCTGAAACGGAGATCCATGCTATGTTGTGTTATTAGAGGTGCTAACAGTGTGTTTGTGTATTCTGCATGTGTGTGCCTGGGCCAGGTTGTGGGGGAGCGGTGGGCTACGCGCTAGGCGGTCTGGACTGGACCCACACATTCCTGGGCTCAATCTTCAAGTCCCAGGAGCAGATCCTCTTCTTCTTCGCCGCCATCTTGTTCACTATCTCTGTGGCGCTGCATCTGTTCAGCATCGAAGAGCAGCGGTACAGCCCCCAGCAGGACCGGCTGGACGAGGAGGCCGACGCCGCCTCTTCCACAGCCCACAAGGCCAACTGCTCCCTGGGGAAGCTTCATGGCCACAACACCCCCCACATGGAGCTCATCGGAGAGGAGGACATCTACGACCCTTGCGATCGTTACGACCGTTATGAGTTCTACAGGGATGGTGATGGGGAAGAGGATGGGCGCTCATTGCGCGACATGGACATGGACTTCCTGGATGTGGAGATGGTGAGGTCCAAGTCGGACTCAGTGCTGCAAATGGCCGACGCCACACTGGATCACCTGGACCACGACGCTCTGTCCCTGCTTCACATTGAGCCCTCCATTTTCGCTGACCGCCTATCGTCCTACCACGGCTCTCCACCACGCCGCAGCAGCAGCACAGGCAGCCAGGACCTCCTCAAAACCTCCAAAAAGATCTGCCGGCTGTCCCAGTTCCTGCAGGAGCAGGACCGCGACGGGGAAGAGGCGCTCCTCAACAACCAGCTCAACGAGCAGAAGACGCCAAACGGCCGAGCGCATGCCAACGGCTTGGGCCAGGGCGGCAACGGGCATGCCCACATGGTCATGAAGAACTCGGCCAGCACAAACGCTTCCATGCGGCACCGCAGACACATCTTCTACCGCCAGCCTTCCTGCACCTTCTCCTACTACGGCCGCGTGGGTTCCCACCGCTACCGCTACCGGAGAGCCAACGCCGCGCTGCTCATCAAGCCCTCGCGCAGCTTGAACGACATCTACGAGGTGCAGCGGAGACAGAAGAGGAAACAGCAGAACCCCAGAGCGCGCCACCAGTCAGGCAACACCAACTCCAGCGGGGATACAGAGAGTGAGGAGGGGGAGACGGAGACCACGGTCAGGCTGCTGTGGCTGTCCATGCTGAAGATGCCTCCAGAGCTGATGAGGCTCTGTGTCTGTCATCTCCTCACCTGGTTCTCCATCATCGCTGAGGCCGTCTTCTACACTGACTTCATGGGCCAGGTCATCTACCACGGCGACCCCACGGTAAGGCTACTGGGACGTCAAGGACCAATATTTATATTTATTTTACCTTTATTTAACTAGGCAAGTCAGTTAAGAACAAATTCTTAACAATGACAGCCTAGGAACAGTGGGTTAACTGCCTTGTTCAGGGGCAGAACGACAGATTTGTACCTTGTCAGCTCGGGGATTTGAGCTTGCAATCTTTCGGTTAGTAGCCCAACGCTCTAACCACTAGAGCGTTGGGCTAGTTATGCCACGTTATTATATAGCCTGTTGTATTTATTTGGACATAAATGTACATGTCTTTTTTTTTATGTCTTCTGCAAATAAAAAATGATTAATCACACAAACTCAATCTCCGGTTGCCAGTTCACTCCCCACCAGGATTTTGTTGCCGACCTGGGATTTGAACCGGATACTCTCTGGTTGCTGGCCCGCCTCTCTCTAACCTCTGGGATACCGGCCTCCCTTTCTCTATCCCTAACTAAAGCTGTTGTTTTCCCTCCTCTCTCCAGGCTCCCGCTAACTCCACGGAACTGCAGAACTACCACAAAGGAGTTCAGATGGGCTGCTGGGGGCTGGTCATCTATGCCTTGACCGCTGCCTCCTGCTCAGGTCACTGACCAGTCATTGAGTAGAATAAATGGATGGATGGATGAATGGAAGGAAGGAAGGAAGGAAGGAAGGAAGGAAGGAAGGAAGGAAGGAAGGAAGGAAGGAAGGAAGGAAGGAAGGAAGGAAGGAAGGAAGGAAGGAAGGAAGGATGGACGAATGAACTAACTAACAAATTAATTAAGTGACCAATGACTGAGCGCACCAACCTGGTCTCAGAGCATTTAGTTTTTTTCTGTATGTAAATCCGAGACACTCCATTTACTATGATATGTTACATTTCGTATGGTAAGCGTTACAAATTTGCAAAATGTACAATATGTTACAAATTTGCAAAAACTACAGTATGTTACGAATTTGAGCTAGGTGGCTAATGTTAGCTAGCTGGTTAACGTTAGCTAGGCTAGGGTTAAGGTTAGGGTTAAGTTTAGGAGTTAGGTTGAAGGGTTAAGGTTAGGGGAAGGGTTAGCTAAAAGGGTTAGGGGAAGGGTTAGCTAAAAGGGTTAGGGGAAGAGTTAGCTAAAACACGCTAAGTAGTTGCAAAGTAGCTAAAAAGTAGCTAATTAGCGCAAATGCTAAAGTTGTCCGTGATGAGATTCAAACTCGCAACCTTTGGGTTGTTAGACGTTCGCGTTACGCGCCCACCCACCCTACTTTGTTTTTTTCCTTAAGTAACCATCTGTCTTATGTAACCATGCTAAACGTAACATATCATACTAAGTTGAGTGTCCTGGATTAACTTTTACTATGTTGCGTCTAGTCTATGAGACCAGGCTGAGCGCACAGGGCCCAGACACAGGCTTGTGCAGGTCTGTGTGCTCTGAGGCAGCCATAAAGTCCTTTCTAAACAATGTGCTCAGTCTGCATCCGATGTGCTCTCTGTCGCTCTGTTCGCATGCTGGACGGTTAGACTAAGACAAGCCAGTGAGCTGAGATGATCTGTGCAAGTGATACAGTTACTCAATCAGTAAAAATAAATTGTAGTGCTTTTTATAATTGGACTATTCACAAAGAACTGTACAGCAACCCAGCACCTAAACACCCAGCGTAAGTCACAAGAGGAAATCTGTACTAATTGCTGGTCACTTAATCATGGTGAATGTCGTCTAGTTGACCCACAGTGTGGATAAGACTTACAGGAGTCACCTCTTGTAAATTAACCAACTCTTATACGAGGCCATATGAAATCTAGGCGTCTTTGTAGGTTCAGGCCTTGGCCACTGTGCTTCTGATCTGCATTGCTTGCTCTTTGTGGGTTTAGGCTAAGTATCTTTAAAGCACTTTGTGACAACTGCTGATGTAAAAAGGGCTTTATAAAATGATTTGGCCTCCCTTTGTTTATAAACTATTATATTGTATTGTTTCAGCCTTACTGCAAAAGTACCTGGACAACTTTGACCTGAGCATCAAGGTCATCTACGTCCTGGGCACGCTGGGCTTCTCCATCGGTACGGCCGTCATGGCCATCTTCCCCAACGTCTACGTCTCCATGGTGATGATCAGCAGCATGGGCATCATCTCCATGAGCATCTCATACTGCCCTTATGCCCTCCTGGGACAATACCATGAGATGAAAGAGGTAAGGATGTATACTAGTTAGTACTCCTGGGACAATACCATGAGATGAAAGAGGTAAGGATGTATACTAGTTAGTACTCCTGGGACAATACCATGAGATGAAAGAGGTAAGGATGTATACTAGTTAGTACTCCTGGGACAATACCATGAGATGAAAGAGGTAAGGATGTATACTAGTTAGTACTCCTGGGACAATACCATGAGATGAAAGAGGTAAGGATGTATACTAGTTAGTACTCCTGGGACAATACCATGAGATGAAAGAGGTAAGGATGTATACTAGTTAGTACTCCTGGGACAATACCATGAGATGAAAGAGGTAAGGATGTATACTAGTTAGTACTCCTGGGACAATACCATGAGATGAAAGAGGTAAGGATGTATACTAGTTAGTACTCCTGGGACAATACCATGAGATGAAAGAGGTAAGGATGTATCCTAGTTAGTACTCCTGGGACAATACCATGAGATGAAAGAGGTAAGGATGTATACTAGTTAGTACTCCTGGGACAATACCATGAGATGAAAGAGGTAAGGATGTATACTAGTTAGTACTCCTGGGACAATACCATGAGATGAAAGAGGTAAGGATGTATACTAGTTAGTACTCCTGGGACAATACCATGAGATGAAAGAGGTAAGGATGTATACTAGTTAGTACTCCTGGGACAATACCATGAGATGAAAGAGGTAAGGATCTATACTAGTTAGTACACACACTGATATAACAGGTTAGTTAGTACACACACTGATATAACAGGTTAGTTAGTTAGTTACACACTGATATAACAGGTTAGTTAGTTAGTTACACACTGATATAACAGGTTAGTTAGTTAGTTACACACTGATATAACAGGTTAGTTAGTTAGTTACACACTGATATAACAGGTTAGTTAGTTAGTTACACACTGATATAACAGGTTAGTTAGTTGTACACACCGATATAACAGGTTAGTTAGTTACACACCAATATAACAGGTTAGTTAGTTAGTTAGTTACACACCGATATAACAGGTTAGTTAGTTAGTTACACACCGATATAACAGGTTAGTTAGTTAGTTACACACCGATATAACAGGTTAGTTAGTTAGTTACACACTGATATAACAGGTTAGTTAGTTAGTTAGTTACACACTGATATAACAGGTTAGTTAGTTACACACTGATATAACAGGTTAGTTAGTTAGTTAGTTAGTTAGTTGTAACAGGTTAGTTAGTTACACACTGAGAACATGTTAGTTACACACTGAGAACTAGTTAGTTAGTTAGTTACATACTGAGATAACAGGTTAGTTAGTTACACATTGAGATAACAGGTTAGTTAGTTACACACTGATATAACATGTTAGTTACACACTGATAACGAGTTAGTTAGTTAGTTACACACTGAGATAACAGGTTAGTTAGTTAGTTAGTTAGTTAGTTAGTTAGTTAGTTAGTTAGTTAGTTGTAACAGGTTAGTTAGTTACACACTGAGAACATGTTAGTTACACACAGACAACTAGTTAGTTAGTTAGTTACATACTGAGATAACAGGTTAGTTAGTTACACACTGATATAACAGGTTAGTTAGTTAGTTACACACTGATAACAGGTTAGTTAGTTAGTTAGTTGTAACACGTTAGTTAGTTACACACTGAGAACATGTTAGTTACACACAGATAACTAGTTAGTTAGTTAGTTACACATTGAGATAACAGGTTAGTTAGTTACACACTGATATAACATGTTAGTTACACACTGATAACGAGTTAGTTAGTTAGTTACACACTGAGATAACAGGTTAGTTAGTTACACACTGAGATAACAGGTTAGTTAGTTACACACTGAGATAACAGGTTAGTTAGGTAGTTACACACTGAGATAACAGGTTAGTTAGGTAGTTACACACTGAGATAACAGGTTAGTTAGGTAGTTACACACTGAGATAACAGGTTAGTTAGGTAGTTACACACTGAGATAACAGGTTAGTTAGGTAGTTACACACTGAGATAACAGGTTAGTTAGGTAGTTACACACTGAGATAACAGGTTAGTTAGGTAGTTACACACTGAGATAACAGGTTAGTTAGTTACACACTGATATAACAGGTTAGTTAGTTACACACTGATATAACAGGTTAGTTAGTTACACACTGATATAACAGGTTAGTTACACACTGATATAACAGGTTAGTTACACACTGATATAACAGGTTAGTTAGTTAGTTAGTTACACACTGATATAACAAGTTAGTTAGTTAGTTAGTTAGTTACACACTGATATAACAAGTTAGTTAGTTAGTTAGTTAGTTAGTTACACACTGATATAACAAGTTAGTTAGTTAGTTAGTTAGTTAGTTAGTTAGTTAGTTAGTTAGTTAGTTAGTTACACACTAATATAACAGGTTAGTTAGTAGACTGGATCAATTATATAACAGATGATGTTCAGAAGAAATGCTATTCACTTTTCACACAGTGTGAATTAAAATCAGGTTAATCAAATCATTGGCAGCAATCCATACAACATTTGGCGTCAAGATTTTCTTTAACCACATGTTCCAAGATGTTGTTTAGTATACATACGTAGTTGATGTCTCATTAGATACACTTTAAATCACATACATTAGAGGTAACATCTGCCGAAGGACGTTATTGCAGGCCCATATCCAAGAGGACAGAGTTGAAGATGCCAACAGACGTATGTTTAATCTGCTGACTGTTATGATAACCTCTGTATGCTGTATGGTGTGGTGTCAATCCACAAACGGAAACCTTTGTCACCTTTATGCCAAGACTAATAGAGCATTTCAAGGCCAGATTCCATCAGAACATGCCAGAACAGGTTATACAGGTTAAGATCATAGCTCCATTATATACAAATGTCTAAAGAATATTTTATAATTTATTTAACCAGGTAAAAGTCAGTCAGTCAAAAAACGTGTATTTTACAATGACATCTTGGCAATTATTTGATACCATGTCTCCTCTCTCCTTCTGTCTTCCCCCCTTTCCCCCTCTCTCTTCCCGCCTTTCCCCCTCTCCCAGTACATCCACCACAGCCCAGGGAACTCCAAGCGGGGCTTTGGCATCGACTGTGCCATCCTGTCATGCCAGGTGTACATCTCCCAGATCCTGGTGGCATCGGCGCTGGGCGCGGCGGTGGACGCCACGGGTAGCGTGCGGGTCATCCCTATGGTGGCGTCCGGTGGCTCCTTCCTGGGTTTCCTCACAGCCTGGTTCCTGGTCATCTACCCGAGCCACGGCGATGCGGAAGCCAAGGGTGAGCAGAAAGCTTTAACAGGGCCCTCCTCTGATAACAGCAGCACAGAGAAACCCAGTGTTCTAAAACTGACCAAGAAAGGCGCCGCCACCACTACGTGTAAAGTGGAGTGCGAATCCACTCTGTGATGGGGGGGTTACTGTTACCATAGCAATGCAAACGACATCAACAAACGATGAAAATAAAAACTGACATTCCCTTTTCCGCCACCCAAGACTGTGCTGCATGGCATGGGCTTGACCGACCTGCTCTTTCTCTGAGACACATGGGCCAGGATGTTTTAAGGTTTCAATTTGACTTGTTTCATTTAATATGGTGCCTCTCTCGTGTCGCGGTCTCAGGACTGTGGTGTGGCGAGGAGAGGACAATCATCTCTCCCTCTCAGGGCCACTAGGAGCCGCCATCAAGGCGGTCCGACTGGATAGGACAGATCAGGGGACAATGGATACACGCGACCGACCGTCGTTCACACGCTGAACTGGGATCTCTCGAAAAGACATGCACTTCACTCTTGCACTTCCATTCATGGGTCAAGACAAAAATAGTTGAAGAGATATTTTATTCTTCTAATAAGTGAATCATTTGAAAATACTGAAAATTGCTCTTCCTTTTGATTGAACATTTTATTTAGTTTATTTTACTCTATATATTTTTGACATGATATTGCAGAAGGACATTGTAATCACCAAATGTGGCCAGGCCCGGTATAATTTACAGGGTTGATGTTTTACTTTTTGGACTTTAAAGGTTTTTAGTGGCTTTAAGAGGAAACGGCACAGGTATAAGGAGGGGATTTCTTGGTTAGGAGAGCATCTCCAAAGTGAGGAGCGAAAGAAGGCATTGTTTGGTAAATAGTTCTCTTATTTATTTTATTTTAGCACATACTAAGTTGTCATAAGACCAGTTACACTATATCTACACGTAGATATCTTTATCCTCTTTAGTAATTCATACTAAGGATCCTATTTTCCACCTTTAAGTATAAATCCTTCTGAGATCACGTCCTCAAGGGCATTACCATTGACGGAGAACAGAAACACTTCAAGGAAATGCTTAAGAGAAAGAATCTCAGTGCTGCGTTGGAGTTACGGAGGAGTGCATACCAAACGAAGGAGAGAAGCTGAGGAGCACTGTAAGGAGCTTGGAAGGTTTTCTGTCTCAGTGAGAAGAAACAGATTTCGGGCTTAATTTCCCTTACTACTACTTATTTTTCTTTCTCTTGTTTCAAATGCAATGTTAATGGATTGTGTCACTCGCTGCACAATTTCAGCTGTTGTCCTTTTTTTGAGGATGTTACTAAACTAGCTAGATGTTTGTCAAATGTAGGAGTGAGGTTAGATGGAGGGTTGGTGGAGGAGCCCTTTGGCAGAACTTAAGCTGTGCAGGAATTGAAGTTGGTTATTTTCCTACCACATAGGTCTTCTATTTTCAGTTTCTAACTGAATGAAAACGAAGTAATGGGTCTTAAAAGAAGAGTAATATCCTCTCACTTTTGTAGTCTGTTTACATTTTAGAAACCTGGTTGCTGCATGGTTTGGGCCATGTGGCAAGTTGTGCTGTGCTCTGAAGCAGCCCTAGCTAAATGCTAACCCGCCATGTTGGCTCTGCATGGCCTACATGCAGTGTATTGGGAAAGTATTCAGACCCCTTCCCTTTTTCCACATTTTGTTACGTTAAAACCATATTCTAAAATTGATTACATTTAATTTTTTCCTTATCAATCTACACAAAATACCCCATAATGACGAAGCCGAAAACAGGTTTAGACATTTTTGAAAATGTATTAAAAATAAAAAACAGATACCTTATTTACATAAGTATTCAGACCCTTTGCTATGAAACTCGAAATTGAGTTCAGGTGCATCCTGTTTCCATTGATCATCCTTGAGATGTTTCTACAACTTGATTGGAGTCCACCTGTGGTAAATTCAATTGATTGGACATGATTTGAAAGGCACACACTTGTCTATATAAGGCCCTACAGTTGACAGTGCATGTCAGAGCAAAAACCAAGCCATGAGGTTGAACAAATCGTCCGTAGAGCTCCGAGACAGGATTGTGTCGAGGCACAGATCTGGGGAAGGGTACCAAAATATGTCTGCAGCATTGAAGGTCCCCAAGAACACAGTGGCCTCCATCACTCTTAAAATGGAAGGAGTCTGTAACCACCAAGACTCTTCCCAGAGCTGGCCGCCCGGCCAAACTGAGCAATCGGGGGAGAAAGGCAGTGACCCGGTGGTTATTGTGACAGAGTTCCTCTGTGGAGATGGGAGAACCTTCCAGAAGGACAACCATCTCTGCAGCACTCCACCAATCAGGCCTTTATGGTAGAGTGGCCAGATGGAAGCCACTCCTCACTAAAAGGTACATGACAGCCCGCTTGGAGTTTGCTAAAAGGCACTTAAAGGATTCTCAGGCCATGAGAAACAAGATTCTCTGGTCTGATGAAACCAAGATTGAACTCTTTGGCCTGAATGCCAAATCTCACGCCTGGTGGAAGCCTGGCACCAGCCCTACAGTGAAGAATTATGGTGGCAGCATTATGCTGTGGGGATGTTTTTCAGAGGCAGGGACTGCGAGACTAGTCAGGATCGAGGGAAAGATGAACGGAGCAAAGTACAGAGAGATCCTTGATGTAAACCTGCTCCAGAGCGCTCAGGACCTCAGACTGGGGCAAAGGTTCACCTTCCAACAGGATAACGACCCTAAGCACACAGATAAGACAACGCAGGAGTGGCTTCGGGAGAAATATCTGAATGTCCTTAAGTAGCCAGAGCCCGGAGTTGAACCCGATTGAACATCTCCGGAGAGACCTGAAAATAGCTGTGCAGCGACGCTCCCAATCCAACCTGACAGAGCTTGAGAGGATCTGTAGAGAAGAATGGGAGAAACTCCCAAAATACAGGTGTGACAAGCTTGTAGCGTCATACCCAAGAAGACTCGAGGCTGTAATCGCTAACAAAGGTGCTTCAACAAAGTACTGAGTAAAGGGTCTGAACACTTATGTAAATGTGATATTTATTTTTTTATTTTTATATATATACATTTGCAAAAATGTCTAAACTTGTTTTTGCTTTGTCATTGTTGGGTATTGTGTGTAGATTGATGAGTGTAACAACAAAATGTAGAAAAAGTCAAGGGGTCAGAATTCTTTCCAAATGCACTGTATACCCTGAGCTGGAATGGGGGCTCAGTTTCATTCTTGTATAGAAGACATGGTGGGCTGAGGGTGGAAGCAAGTCGAGGAAGTAGAGCTCCACTGTAAAACTCATTGGGGCTAAATGTCCAGTTGGTGTGTCTGTTGCGTTGAGCGTATATGCTGGTTATGGCTTTACAGGCCCATGTGTCTCTGCTGTGACAGGTCCCAGGAGGTTTAACCAGAGCCTTCTTAGGGCTCTCTAGAGCTGGGACTACCCAAAAACTATCCAGGTTGGCTGTGTTTCTACAGGAATACTTACCGTATACGAGATATAGCTTCCTTCTACTTCGTGTTTATTATATTAAACAGTTAGAGTACATCGCTCTGTCGTCTCTTGTTTAGCATACATGTTAATCCATAGAGGTAGATTTGTGCAAGTGTAATTTAACCTTTATTAATAAGTGTAAAACGTGAAAACAATAAGCTGAAATCTTTTCAGTGTTGAGGAGATTTATACCAAACTTGAAGTGAAAACAAACAGAGAGCATCAAGTTTTTTGACAAATCTGTCAATCGTTGCAATAATGTTTTCTGCCTCAGTAAGCAAGAGTGGAAGTGTTAAGACTGGGGTCAGGTGACCTTTTAGACTGCCTGGGTGGATGTAGCCTATGTGTATCATAGTTATATGAAAAAGAAAAACAACAACCATGTACTTGGAGCTAAAGATAGTATTGGTTTGGTTTTTAAGAGAACCACACCTTGTTGAATACTTGAAGTGCAACTTGAGTGTTTCTAAGATGCAAGGAAGTGTATGAAAGTTTTCCTGTACCTCTTGCCGTCGACTCTGGAATGTTAAGATAGTGGCCTACTTGAAAGGCCTCCTGGGAGTTGGCATTTTCTTTGATTCCATCAGGTGACAATGAAAAAGTCATGAATGTAAAATCTTTGTTGTTTTGTGATGGGTGGAGGGTCTGACATTGCACAGAACTTGCAGATACAAAGTTTGAAAAAAAAAAAAAAGAATAATCTTGCAAAAGAAAAAAAATCGAAACTGTGGATATTTATTTTTAGATATTTTCTCATTAAATGGACACTTTCACTTTATTTAAAGATATACAAATACAGAGAGAGATATTTACAGTTGTAACAAATGCAAGAGAGGCATGTTACAGTAATCAGAGGACTGGAATGTGTTTGAAACACGTGTGTGCGAATGAGTGTGTGTGCGTGTTAGATTTCAATCTCACCTGTTTTTCCTGTTCCTACGTCTCCACAATCATCTGGTTTACAATTCACTTTACTTTCAAAGCTTGAGGTCGCGCTGCATTACCAACATTTAATTGTACATATTTTTACACAGAAATATCTTTGAATAAGTATAGGCCTAGTTCTTAAGATCAATTTCCCTGCTGTTGCTTTTGATTGGAAAATGCTATCATTCATCTCTCATTATGTTAAAGATACCTTTTATAAGATCATCTGATTTTAGGACAATGGGAATTGCATATATTTTTTCTGTTAATGAAATTAAGCACAGATGTTACTTAAAAATGTAATAATGGGGAAAACAGAGTATATGCAGTGTACTCTATACCTTGTCATGAAAGTTGTAAATATTATTTTAGTTTATTTTGCTGCTATAAAAAAGCTGATTATTTGTATTAGTTTTTTTTTAAGTACTGTATATACGTTGTGTAAATATGCTTGAGCCTTCATATGTAGAAGTATGGAAGAACACTGTATTGAATGCACCTTTAAAAAAACTCTTAACCAAAGAGCTTCTGTCTCTTTATTATTAAACTACACTTTCATACATGACATTTTGAAGACTAAGTATTAGATATGTATCTACACATATACTGATAAACTGCATCACCAGCATCTCTGAAAAACTGTACAAGCATAATATAAAGTCATGTTAACGTTAGAGGGTGGTTTGTTTTTAGGTCAACATGAGTAATTCCAACATACTGTAAGACCGTGGGTTGTCCGAAGGTCTTGTAGATGAAGAAGCGGACACGACAGCTATCAGTGCATTAGACGGACAAATGAAGCGACTCAACATAATTTATCAGGGGATATCAAATGAATACAAAATGGGAGAGGGAATAGTGACACCTCCACACCATATTCCAGTCCCACAATACTAAAGTCTTAGTCGCTTAAGGGTCAAACCACAGGTCATCCCCACTGATAGATAGGCAAAGTGAGCTAACCACAGCTTCCTCTTTCAATTAAAGCCACGCTCTGTAAGAACATGTTTGCTTATGATAAGGTGAAACAGTTGTTGTCATAGGCTACATTAGTTGTATATAATGTATGATATGCCACGGCTGTCAGTCAATCAGCATTTAGATCTTGAACCACCCGATTTATAATACTACTTAAATCAATGGGTATATTTGCTAAACATTTTTTACTGGAAATCTACCAGACTGCAATAATATGACTTGGACATAAAATCATATCTACCATACATAATCTACATGACACCTTGAGGACAAAAATGTCCACTTGTCTGTGAATGTTGTCAATAGTCGCTTATACAAGGCTGCCATCTTGTGGTGTTGTACTGTTACATTTCTCACCACTGGATACTATTCTGTATTTCATTTTTTCTTCTTGCCGCTGGATGGTCGCGTTTAACTGCATAGCAACCAGCAGTCCTATACAATCTTATTATAGTCATCTTAATTGTAACATATGATTGTAGTTGTAGCCTCCAATAGAACTCTCAATTGAATCGCAATACATTTTTAACACGTTTGATTTCAATTAGTTATCTGTGTCGGCATGCATAGGCTATTACTCCTGAATCAAATGTAAATCTGTGCAGGCTATTAGCCGCCTTTTTACCAAGAAGTTGTATGGAGCCAGCAACAGATAGTGGTCATACAGAAGCAGGCGTTTACATTCCTCAATTTGATATGGAGATATGTCGAAGACTAACAGATGAACTCAGGATACTCTTGAACTGTTGCCAATAGTAGCTGCCCGCGTAGTAGTGTGATTCTGTTTGGTTCTTTATTCATTTAGTCTGTGAACTGTGATTAACACACTCCAGTAGGTGGTGGCACGCAGCTATAACGTTTGTTTGCGGACTGCCAAAATATCGAAGAAGAAGAACCAGCACCAGCAAGCGGTGGTACATTTGCTCCACTTGAGCTAGTGATGGGAAGTTTGGGTCTTTTTACTGACTCGGATCTTTTTGACTTGATCAGTAAAAATAACGAATCTTTCGACTCATTTTGTTAATTTGAGTCAGTAATGCCCAGAGCACACATGGCCACCTTCCGGCGAACAAGGAACTGAAAACTCGAAAGAGTCATGAGCAAATTGGAGCTGTCATTTGTGATTAAGACTTGTAAACTTGTGCTTTAAACAATGTACATTGGTTGATTGCTAGGCATACAAATAAGATTTTGTCTTGCTACATTTGAAACGAGGTATAGTTATGGCGGCTACCGGACTAGATTGTGAACGGCTTGATGGCATGCATTGCTTGACAGCGGTGAGAGTGAAAAGTTGCCTGTCGACTCGCCCTAAATTCTTCCGCTGCTGTGTCGTTTGCTACACACTTCCACAGATGAAGAGGAAAAGAGATGCCCAACTCAGCGGAAAATCTGTCTCCCTCCAGCAGATGGCAGTTTATTTGGTGGAATGTACGTTCCGTGATGCTTACGTTGTTAAGAGTGTACTGATATAAATAGGACATGTATCTTGTCATAAATGCATAATTCAATTTAAGGGGCTTTATTGGCATGAAAAACATGTTTACATTGCCAAAGCAAGTGACATAGACAATAAACAAAAGTGAAAGTAAACATTACACTTCCAAAAGTTCCAAAAGAATAGACATTTCAAATGTCATATTATGTCTATTTATATACAGTGTTGTAACAATGTGCAAATAGTTAAAGTACAAAAGGGAAAATAAATAAACAAATGTAGGTTGCATTTACAATGGTGTTTGTTCTTCACTGGTTGTCCATTTCTTGTGGCAACAGGTCACAAATCTTGCTGCTGTGATTGCACACTGTGGTATTTCACCCAATACACATGGGAGTTTATCAAAATTGGATTTGTTTTCAAATTCTTTGTGGGTCTGTGTAATCTGAGGGAAATATGTGTCTCCTAATATGGTCATACATTTGGCAGGAGGTTAGGAGGTGCAATTCAGTTTCCACCTTTCTCAATAGCAAGGCTATGCTCACTGAGTCTGTACATAGTCAAAGTTTTCCTTAAGTTTGGGTCAGTCACAGTGGTCAGGTATTCTGCCACTGTGTACTATGTTTAGGGCCAAATAGCATTCTAGTCTGCTCTGTTTTTTTGTTAATTCTTTCCAATGTGTCAAGTAACTATCTTTTTGTTTTCTCATGATTTTGTTGGGTCTAATTTTGTTGCTGTCCTGGGGTTCTGTGGGGTCTGTTTGTTTGTGAACAGAGCACACTGAACAGAGCCCCATGACCGGAAACATGATCGAATACTGTAGCTATTGGCCTTCCTGTGACATCGGGGGCTGTAGGTGTCCTGGAGGGCAGGTAGTTTGCCCTCGGTGATGCATTGTGCGGACCACACCACCCTCTGGAGAGCCTTGCGGTTGTGGGCGGTGCAGTTGCCATACCAGGCGGTGATACAGCCCGACAGGATGCTCTCAATTGTGCATCTGTAAAAGTTTGTGAGAGTTTTAGGTGACAAGACAAATTTCTTCAGCCTCCTGAGGTTGAAGAGGCGCTGGTGCGGCTTCTTCACCACTCTGTCTGTGTGGGTGGACCATTTCAGTTTGTCCATGATGTGTACGCCAAGGAACATAACTTTCCACCTTCTCCACTATCTCCACTACTGTCCCATCGATGTGGATAGACAGGTGCTCCCTCTGCTGTTTCCTGAGGTCCACGATCATCTCCTTTGTTTTGTTGACATTGGTGAGAGGTTGTTTTCCTGACACCACACTCCGAGTGCCCTCACCTCCTCCCTATAGGCTGTCTCGTTGTTGTTGGTGATCAAGCCTACTATTGTTGTGTTGTCTGCAAACTTGATGATCGAGTTGGAGGTGTGGATGGTCACGCAGTCATGGCTGAACAGGGAGTACAGGAGGGGATTGAGCACACACCCTTGTGGGGCCCCAGTGTTGAGGATCAGCGGGGTGGAGATGTTGTTTCCTACCCTCACCACCTGGGGGCGGCCCGTCAGGAAGTCTAGGACCCAATCGCACAGGGCGAGGTTGAGACCAATGGCCTCTAGCTTAATGATGAGCTTGGAGGGTACTATGGTGTTGAATGCTGAGCTGTAGTCAATGAACAGTATTCTTACATGGGTATTCCTCTTGTCCAGATGGGATATGGCAGTGTGCAGTGTGATGGCTTTTGCATCGTCTGTGGACCTATTGAGGCAGTATGCAAATTGCAGTGGGTCTAGGGTGACAAGTAAGGTGGAGGTGACATGATCCTTGACTAGTCTCTCAAAGCACTTCATGATGAAAGGGGCGATAGACATTTAGTTCACTTACCTTTGCCTTCTTGGGTACAGGAACAATGGTTACCATCTTGAAGCATGTGGGGACAGCAGACTGGGATAGGGATTGATTGAATATGTCCGTAAACACACCAGCCAGCTGGTCTGCGCACGCTCTGAGGACGCGGCTAGGGATGCCGTCTGCATCGGCAGCCTTGCGAGGGTTAACACGTTTAAATGTTTTACTCACGGCCAAGGAGAGCCCACAGTCTTTGGTAGCGGTCCGTGTCGGTGGCACTGTATTGTCCTCAAGCGCGCAAAGTTGTTTAATTTGTCTGGGAGCAAGACATCGATGTTCACGACGGGGCTGGTTTTCTTTTTGTAATCTGGATTGTCTGTAGACCCTGACACATACGTCTCGTGTTTGAGCCGTTGAATTGCGACTCCACTTTGTCTCTATACTGACGCTTAGCTTGTTTGATTGCCTTACGGAGGGAATAAGTGCACTGTTTGTATTCGATCATGTTTCCAGCCTCAGGATATATGGTTTCCAGTTTGCATTAAGTCTAGTGAAGTTCCTTGATGGCTGTCTTGGTATCTGCTTGCGGGGGGATATTCACGGCTGTGTCGATAACCGAGGAGATGGGCATTTGATTGTGAGGAATTCTAGGTCAGGTGAACAAAAGGACTTGAGTTCTTGTGTTACAATTACACCATGAGTCGTTAATCATGAAACATACACCCCCGCCGTTCTTCTTACCAGAGAGATGTTTGTTACTGTCCGCGCAATGCGCTGAAAATCCTGTTGGCTGTCCGGACTCCGACAGCATGTCCCCAGCTAGCCATGTCTCTGTGAAACAGAGTATGTTACAATCCCGGATATCTCTTTGGAAAGCAACTCTTGCCCTAATTTTGTTGACTTTGTTAACAAGGGCCTGGACATTAGCGAGTAATATACTTGGAAGCGGTGGGTGGTGTGCATGCATCCGAAGCCTCACTAGAAGACCGCTCTGGCACCCTCTCCTCCGACGGCATTGTTTTGGGTCGACCTCTGGAATCAATTCAAATGCCCTGGGAGGTGCAGACAAAGGATCCGCTTTGGAAAAGTAATATTCTTGGTCATAGTGCTGGTTGTGCTGGTAAGTTGACGTCTCTCTGATATCCAATAGTTCTTCCCGGCTGTATGAATTAACACTTAAGATTTTCTGGCCTAACAATGTAAGAAATAATACATTTAAAAAAATACTGCATACTCAGCTAGCAATGAGGAATCGGTCCAGAAGCGGCCCTCATTAGGGGACCGGAACTGATTGAATCGGCCCAGAATCGGGTGTCGGACTCGGCCCTTAATCAAAATGAATGACAGCACAGAATCGTCTACCAGAATTCATTTCCGTCTACCAGAATTCAGCCGACTTTGCCGGCATCTTACCAGAATCCCCCCAGAAGCGGCCGATGCAAATTTAAATAAATGTACACAAAATTACCCGATTTAGTAATTTTAAATATTACTATTATACATTTTATACATACAAATTATACCCATCTACAAAAAAAAATATATATTTCGGAGGAAACACCATACACCTGGTGACCATATCAGCGTGCATGCGCCTAGCCCGCCACAGGAGTCGCTACAGCGCGAAGGGAGAAGGACATCCCGGCCGGCCAAACCCTCCCCTAACTGGGCCAATTGTGCATCACCTCATGGGTCTCCCGGTCGCGGCCGGCACGGGTCTCGAACCACCATCTGTAGAAATGCTGCACCACTCGGGAAGTTCCATCCACAAAGTTTTAATGCTTATCAATTGCTTTGCACAAAGTATCAAAATACTAAAATACTACATAGGACTCTTAAATAATTTCATTTAAATGTTAATAGTATTTTTTGATCACCTAAACAATGAGGAAAATATGGAAAAATAAATAAATAATGAAATGTTAATTATATAAAGCAGCCCGTGTAATCATATGCCAGAGAGTAGCCCCAATCGGCCCGTGCCCCAAGTAATACATTTGGGCCTGATAACTCTCACCGAATCGGCCAGAGCTCAATCCCTGCATCCTAGCCATAAGTAATACTGCCCGAAGGCGGCCCAGACTCGGGCCTTATGACCTCTGCCGAGTCTGACACTCTGCCAGAATCGGCCCAGATCCACTGTGCTAGCCGGGTAGTTTCCTAAGGACTAGAAGCAATGCGACCCTCTCTGTCAGCCCATCTTACTAGGAATATGATATATGTTTTTGTTATTTTTTATAAAGCCAAAAAGATTGGAGAAGTGGTTTATCCATACATCTCCGTTTTGGATAGATAACTCTTTGTGTTGTTGTTTGTTTCGAGTTTTCCAATTTTCCCAGAAGTGGTTAGTCTATGGATTATTCAGTTACATTGAGCGGATTTCTGACGTGCTGTTTTTACGTCGTATTTCTGTGTTGTTTTAGTGATTCGTGGGCGAAGGTTATCTGGGTCTCTATGTGTTCTATCTTTGATACTTCTCGCAGAGAAGAAACTAACGTCCGTAAGCGTGGTGTAGCGTTTGGGCAGAAGGAGTTTGTGTTGCCAGGCAATACGATAAGCAGTTGTTCACGAACTGCAGCCCCCCCCCCAAACAATTCGCTCTCGTGTTTATTGAGCAGAGGCTGTGTATGTTTTGGTTCTACAAAGCTGTGTCCATCAGTACATTAAAAAAATCAATTAATTGCAGTCATTATTGCACCATGCCATCAATGATCAGTTCTAAACATGCATTTTTCTTCTCTATGCTCCTTATATCTTTTCCTGCGAGCATCCGCTGAGCAGGAGGAGCGTAAATGAATCCTGCTATAGGAGTCAATGCAGCTCATCCGGCTCCGTTCACGTAAAAGAGCCGGCTCATTTGGCTCCCAAACGCCTGTTGGTTCAAAACGCTTAAAAATCAACCTCGATCCACAGATCACCGGATGTTTAAATGTGAAGCATCCGGTTGGCATTTCCACTCACTAACAAATATGGTGATGAGAGGAAGACCAGTTGCCGGCAGTGAGAGAAGACGGTGCGAGATACATTTTGGCTGACATTCTGCACATTTTGTCATCGAATAAACATTTGATCTCCATACAGTTGTCTGTTTACAAATATAGACTATGTAACAAACAGTGGACTGCGTTTTGTAGACTTTACCCTTTGACAAAGTAAAAATAAAATTACGTTGTTTAGGAGGAGTGCAAGGGGAATTGAGTTATTGCACATGTGAACTTCACAGAGTAGGCGTTCCATAACTGAAATATGCAAATAAATGCTAGAACGCGCCAATAGAATCTCAGTAGCTCGTGGTTGGGTCTGCCCACCTTGCGTGTTTTGCCCACTATAATTAGTTTTCTCCCATTGGAAACTACAGGTTCCAGTCTATCTTGGCTTAGTTATACAAATCTTTGCTGGAACGAAGAAAAAAATTGCAAATCTCCAATGTAAAGCCCAAAAGGTAGGCTACCATTATGTCAGATAGTGAAATGCGCGTTCAAATAAAATGGTAACTTACCTGGCCAAATTATTATATGGCCTGCAAAAAAAAACAAGTATATATTTTTTACACACTGAAACACATCAGCGTGGACCAGATTGAGCGCTGCTCAACTATTTATTGTTTCTGCAGTGTGGATTCACTATCTTTAGATCATTATGTTGTAACTTATCTGCAGAAAAACGTTTTGAGCTCAAAAAGCAGTAGTAGCAGTATGCACACCAGGGAGTCAAATACACGGCTCTTTCGCCAATGCGATTCGCATCGAGACGTTCACCACAAAAGAGCCACTCAAGAATAGTTCGCGAACAACCCATCATTAGTGGAATTGTTCTCTCGACGGCGAGCTGTTTAGAGCTACGTGTGCAGGTTATCCCCAATTAAGCAGGATTTGACGCCTTCATTATTTCTCCAACAAAGACACCGATGAAAAATAACCGATTGAATAGAGGTTGGTGATGTCTTGTGTTTTCTACACGTGTCATAAAAGCGCTAGCTTCTAGCTATATGTTCGCTCATTAAACTCAACTCCTGTTTCCTTCACTATGGAGTTGATTTTATTCAGCTAGCTAACTATATGTCATGTTCTATTTGATATATAAACCCTATTGCAGGGACTGGCAACTGGTGGTTGCCCCTTTTTTTTCTCCTTTGTTTTTTAGTAACTCAATTGGGCTCAATTTACTGTTGCGAGTTAGAATAACGTAATTATAATATAGAAGGTGGCATTTCGAAATTTGGTTGTGTATTAGCAGTTTTTCTGTCAGTCACTGATAGTCTAGCCTGGTCTCAGACTAGACGTAACATAGTAAAAGTAAATCTGGGATAACCAAATTGGTATGATGTGTTATGTTTGGGATGGTTACTTAAAGCAAAAACGACAGGGTGGTAAATCTGAGTGGATGGGTGGGCATATAACGCGAATGTCTAGCAACCCAAAGGTTATGTTTGAATCTCATCACGGCCAATTAAAAGATTTTGCTCATTAGTAACTTTTCAACTACTTGCTACTTTGCAACTACTAATTTGCATGTTAGCTAATCTTTCCCCTAACCCTGCTGAGCGATTAGTGCTTTTTGGGGTCGGTTCGATTGATAAAAAATAACAACAGATTTTTGTTTTGATTATTTGGGTTGAATGCTGTAACACAGGATAAAACTTCCTAAAAGTCCCATGATGATAGTGACTGCGCATTGCTGCTTAACACTTAACCTTCATTTATTCACATTACTTTAATGAAATATTTCAGTTGTGTAAATTACATTTGTTTTATTTGATGACTTTATCATGTAATTCCAAGTCATCTCATCTCTATAGAGCTGTTGCCTTTGCTGTTTGACAAATTAACTATTTTGTAGTTCTTCAAAGTACATAAGGCATACTTTTATGACTACTGATTGGCAACTATCAATCACTTAGATCATGTATTTTCAGGTAGAAATACCTCGTGAAGCAACAGCTGCTCTCTATATCCCCTCACGATCGTGCTTTCTTCTCCATGTCTGCCCCATACTAACCTAACGTAGCAGGCGTAAAAGAAACACAGACCGGAGAAGTACACTATATATACAAAAGTATGTGGACACCCCTTCAAATTAGTGGATTCGGCTATTTCAGCCACACCCATTGCTGACAGGTGTATAAAATCGAGCATGCAGCCATGCAATCTCTATAGACAAACATTGGCAGTAGAATGGCCTTACTGAAGAGCACAGTGACTTTGAATGTGGTACCGTAGGATGCCACCTTTCCAACAAGTCAGTTCATCAAATTTCTGCCCTGCTAGAGCTACCCCGGTCAACTGTATTTGTGTGCTGTTATTGTGAAGTGGAAATGTGTAGGAGCAACAACGGCTCAGCCGCAAAATGTTAGGCCGCAGAAGTTCACAGAACGGGACCGCTAAGTGCTGAAGTGCGTAAAAGTCGTCTGTCCTCGGTTGCAATACTCTGAATTTCAAACTGCTTCAGGAAGCAAGGGCAGTACAAGAACTGTTAGTCAGGAGCTTCATGAAATGGGTTTCCATGGCCGAGCAGCCGCACACAAGCCAAAGATCACCATGCACAATGCCAAGCATCGGCTGGAGTGGTGTAAAGCTCGCCGCCATTGGACTCTGGAGCAGTGGAAACGTGGTGAATCACACATCACCATCTGGCAGTCCGATGGGTAAATCTGGGTTTGGTGGATGGCAGGAGAACACTACCTGCCCCAATGCATAGTGCAACTGTAAAGTTTGTTGGAGGAGGAATACTGGTCTGGGGCTGTATTTCATCGTTCCAGCTAGGCCCCTTAGTTCCAGTGAAGGAAAATCTTAATGCTACTGCATACAATGATATTCTGTGCTTCCAACTTTGGCATCAATTTGGGAAAGGCCATTTCCTGTTTCGTCATGAAAATGCCCCCATGCACAAAGCAAGGTCCATACAGAACTGGTTTGTCGAGATTGGTGTGGAAGAACTTGAGCCCTGACCTCAAACCTTTCGAACATCTTTGGAATGAATTGGAACGCTGACTGCAAATCGCCCGACCTCACTAGTGCTCTTGTGGCTCAGTGGAAGCAAGTCCCTGCAGCAATGTTACAACATCTAGTGGAAAGCCTTCCCAGAAGGGTGGAGGCTGTTTTGGCAGCAAAGTGGGGACCAACTCCATGTTAATGCCCATGATTTTGGAATGAGATTTTTGACGAGCAGGTGTCTGCATACTTTTGGTCATGTAGTGTAGATGCGCAATGGATTATGTTCATTGTAGGCAATTACCATGTGTTAAGCTCTGAACTGTCAAATATTGGCCTGTTGGAAACTAACTCCCTACTACATCTCACAGTTCAGACATAATTTACAGACAAACCATGTGTGTTAAGTGAATCCGCCAGATCAGAAGTAGTAGGGATGACCAGGGATGTTCTCTGTTTAGTGAGTCCACCAGATCAGAGGTAGTAGGGATGACCAGGGATGTTCTCTGTTTAGTGAGTCCACCAGATCAGAGGTAGTAGGGATGACCAGGGATGTTCTCTGTTTAGTGAGTCCACCAGATCAGAGGCAGTAGAGATGAGCAGGAATGTTCTCTTGATAAGTGTGTGAATTGGACCATGTTCCTGTCCTGCTAAGCATTCAAAATGTAATGAGTACTTTTGGGTGTCGTGGAAAATGTATGGAGTAAGAAGTACATACTTTTCTTTAGGAATGTAGTGAAGCAAAAGTTGTCAAATATAAATAGTAAAGTATAGATGCCCCAAAAAACTATTTAAGTAGTACTTTAAAGTATTTTTACTTAAGTACTTTACTACAACGAGTATTGTCAAAGCTGAATGCAGCTTATGCTGTCGTATATAATGTAATCACTTTTTCCCTTGTTGTGTTAAGTTTAAAATGACGCGTCTTCAATGAGATGTCTACACACACTTATAGATTAGGACAATGATCTGTCTACCTGTCAGGAGACTATAAATATCCCTTTATCAGCAACCTCCATGAGGCACACCCCTGCGACTTACCTGAGAACTAGAATGACCAGTGTCATACTGACTGTCACACTACCAGGGAGGAGGACTCAGAGGGGCCTGATTGTACCGGCTGTATGTTTGGCACCCCTGGACTAGACTGTATATTAGGGCTCCATAGGCAAGTTTATTTTTGGCAAATCCTATTTTAAGACCCATGTTTTGATATCATGCATGTACTGTAGTACAGTGCCAGGGTTTCCAGTAGGCAGTAAAAGCCGGCTTTGGGCCTATTCAAAAATAGGAAAGCCGGTAAATAAAATTTGCATTGGGTATTACTGCTTTTTTGCCTATTTAATTGTGCAAATACCAGTCACTGTAAATACATTTTACTGGTCATGCTTATAGGTCAATTTGCATAATTTTGTGGAATTAAATTGGTGCGTGTGTAGGCTACAGTATATTCATTATGTAACTTATTTATCACACCCGTACAGCATACAGTCTGAGCGGAAAATCTGTCAGACGGGCAAGAGCTGCTGCAGCTTCTCAAATGGCAACGGAAGGCAGGCTTCATGAGCGCGTCACACCACTTTGTAATGATCTGGAGGCACTAGGCTATGCATTTTGAAAACATATACTTCATTTGTTTTAACCTGTTAGGGCTAGGGGGCAGTATTGACACGGCTGGATAAAAAACGTACCCGATTTACTCTGGTTACTACTCCTGCCCAGTAACTAGAATATGCATATCATTATTGGCTTTTGATAGAAAACACTCCAAAGTTTCTAAAACTGTTTGAATGGTGTCTGTGAGTATAACAGAACTCATATGGCAGGCCAAAACCTGAGAAGATTCCATGCAGGAAGTGGCCTGTCTGACAATTTCTTGCCCTTCTTGATTATCTCTATCCATTACAGAGGATCTCTGCTGTTACGTGACACTTCCTACGGCTCCCATGGGCTCTCAGAAGGCGGCAAAAAGCTGAATCGTGGCTTTGCAGGCTCTGGTTGAAAAAAAGTAGCGCGTTTGGGTAGTGGCTGGTTACAGTACTGTGAGATAGTTCCACTAGGTGCAAACCAGATGGGATGGTGTATCGTTGCAGAATGCTGTGGTAGCCATGCTGGTTTAGTGTGCCTTGAATTCTAAATAAATCACAGTGTAACTAGAAAAGCACCATCACACCTCCATGCTTCAAGGTGGGAACCACACATGCGGAGATCATCCGTTCTCCTAGTCTGCGTCTCATAAAGACACGGCGGGTTGGAACCAAAAATGTCAAATTTGGACTCATCAGACCAAAGGACGGATTTCCACCGGTCTAATGTCCATTGCTCATGTTTCTTGGCCCAGGCAAGTCTCTTCTTATTTGTGTTCTTTAGCAGTGGTTTCTTTGCAACAATTCGACCACCAAGGCCTGATTTCACGCAGTCTCCTCTGAACAGTTGATGTTGAGATTAGAGGTCGACCGATTAATCAGAATGGCCGATTTAATTAGGGCCGATTTTTCAAGTTTTTTTCTGTGTGTTATGTTATAATTAAGTCTGATTTGATAGAGCAGTCTGACTGAGCGGTGGTAGGCAGCAGCAGGCTCATACGCATTCCTTCAAACAGCACTTTCGTGCGTTTTGCCAGCAGCTCTTCGCTGTGCTTCAAGCATTGAGCTGTTTATGACTTCAAGCCTATCAACTCCCGAGATTAGGCTGGTGTAACCGATGTGAAATGGCTAGCTAGTTAGCGGGGTGCGTGCTAATAGGGTTTCAATTGGTGACGTCACTCGCTCTGAGACCTTGAAGTAGTTGTTTCTCTTGCTCTGCAAGGGCCGTGGCTTTTGTGGAGCGATGGGTAACGATGCTTCGAGGGTGGCTGTTGTCGATGTGTTCCTGGTTCGAGCCCAGGTAGGGGCGAGGAGAGGGACGGAAGCTATACTGTTACACTGGCAATACTAAAGTGCCTATAAGAACATCCGATAGTCAAAGGTATATGAAACACAAATGGTATAGAGAAATAGTTCTATAATTCCTATAGACCTAAAACTTCTTACCTGGGAATATTGAAGACTCATGTTAAAAGGAACCACCAGCTTTCATATGTTCTCATGTTCTGAGCTAGGCACTTAAACGTTAGCTTTTTTACATGGCACTAATTGCACTTTTACTTTCTTCTCCACACTTTGTTTTTGCATTATTTAAACCAAATTGAACATGTTTCATTATTTGAGGCTAAATAGATTTTATTGATGTATTATATTAACTTTAAAGTAAGTGTTCATTCAGTATTGTTGTAATTGTCATTATTATAAATAAAATCGTCCGATTTAATCGGTATAGCCTTTTTTTTGGGGGTCCTCCAATAATCGGCATCGGTGTTGAAAAATCATAATCGGTCGACCTCTAGTATTTTGTGAAGATTATTACGTTACAGGCTTAAAATGTCCTCAGTGGAAAAAGGGTAGGGGTCTGAATACTTTCTGAATGTAGTGTATATGCAGCAATTTAGCAATTAGAACTTTTGTGGAAAATTCGATCCAAAAGATTATGCAAAGACTAAAGTTTTAATATTAATGTTTAATCAAGCGGCTGCAAGGGAGCTCTGTCTCTGGGCGAAGCCAGGGAAGAAACTGTAAGTGGTTACATGTCCCTTTTTATATATAGTGTTACATTTTTTTTTAAACAATATGATTCTATTATTATACAAGCAACAGTTCCAGAACGCAATGGCCTTGTGTTAAGGTGCAGACATAACAGGAGTCTATTAAATGCATTTCATCACAGTTCAACACAGATGAGAGCATAAACCTTGAAGTTAAAACAGCTTACCCCAAATTCTGCCACCACAACTTGTTTATCTGTAATGGTTATGATAAATGAAGCATTGTGCGCCATTGGCATGCAGATAAATGCGCAATTTTTTTTTGAATGCTGGCCTTGTTATTTTTATTATTCAAACAGTCAAAACATTTCAAATGCCCATCCCTGTTGGAAATTACTTTTTTTGTTTGTTGCTTATCCCAACTCCCACTGAGACACCCGAAGGGAGTGGGGTCACGGCCAGGTTCGCCATTGTACAGTGCCCCTCGAGCAATTAGCGTGACGTGCCTTGCTCAAGGGCACAGCTTATTTATTTATTTATTTATTTATTCATTCATTCATTCTCACATACACGTACACAGTGCCTGGCAAAAGTTTTCACCCCCTCCTTGGCATTTTTCCTATTTTGTTGCATTACAACTTGTAATTTAAGTGGATTTTTATTTGGTTTTTGTGTAATGGACGTACACAAAATAATCCAAATTGGTGAAGTGAAATGAAAAAAATTACTTAAATGTTTTTGGGGAAAAGTGGTGCGTGCATATGTATTCACCCCCTTTGCTATGAAGCCCCTAAATAAGATCTGGTGCAACCAATTACTTTCAGAAATCACATAATTAGTTAGATTGCACACAGGTGGACTGCAGCACCACTAAGCAAGGGGCTCCACCAAGCAAGCAGCACTATGAAGACCAAGGAGCTCTCCAAACAGGTCAGGGGCAAAGTTGTGGAGAGGTACAGATCAGGGTTGGGTTATAAAAAAATATCAAACTTTGAACATCCCACGGAGCACCATTAAATCTATTATTAAAAAATGGAAAGAATATGGCACCACAACAAACCTGCCAAGAGACGGCCGCCCACCATAACTCACCAGGCAAGGAAGGCATTAATCAGAGAGTCAACAAAGAGACCAAAGAGAACTCTGTAGGAGCTGCAAAGCTCCACAGCGGAGATTGGAGTATCTGTCCATAGGACCACTTTAAGCCGTACACTCCACAGAGCTGGGCTTTACGGAAGAGTGGCCAGAAAAAAATAGGAAAGCATGTTTGGTGTTCGCCAAAAGGCATGTGGGAGACTCTTCCATAGGTTTGGGGAAAGTACTCTGGTCAGATGAGACTAAAATTGAGCTTTTTGGCAATCAAGGAAATCGCTATGTCTGGTGCAAACCCAAGACCTCTATCACCCCGAGAATACCATCCCCACATTGAAGCATGGCGGTGGCAGCATTCTATTTTTCATCGGCAGGGACTGGGAAACTGGTAAGAATTGAAGGAATGATGGATGGTGCAAAATACAGAGAAATTCTTGAGGGAAACCTGTTTCAGTCTTCCAGAGATTTGAGACTGGGATGGAGGTTCACCTTCCAGCAGGACAATGACCCTAAGCATACTGCTAAAGCAACACTCAAGTTGTTTAAGGGGAAACATTTAAATGTCTTGGAATGGCCTAGTCAAAGCCCAGACCTTAATCCAATTGAGAATCTGTGGTATGACTTAAAGATTGCTGTACACCAGCAGAACCCATCCAACTTGAAGGAGCTGGAGCAGTTTTGCCTTGAAGAATGGGCAAAAATCCCAATGGCTAGATGTGCCAAGCTTATATAGACATACCCCAAGAGACTTGCAGCTGTAATTGCTGCAAAAGGTGGCTCTACAAAGTATTGACTTTGGGGGGGTGAATAGTTATGCACGCTCAAGTTTTCTGTATTTTTTTGGTCTTAATTCTTGTTTGTTTCACAATAAAAAAAATATTTTCCATCTTCAAAGTGGTAGGCATCTTGTGTAAATCAAATGATACAAACCCCCCCAAAAAATACATTTTAATTCCAGGTTGTAAGGCAACAAAATAGGAAAAATGCCAAGGGGGGTGAATACTTTCGCAAGCCACTGTATATACATAGATCTCGTTTTTTTTCTTCACCTTGTCAGCTCCGGTATTTCGAAACAGCAACTTTTGGGTTACTGGCCCAACGCTCTCAAGTCCATGCTACCTGCTGCTTGTCATGTGAAAAAGCTCATAATCGATGATTATAATTGACTGTGAGCTTTTAAATATCCTCACAACATGAAAATTATCACGGGTCAATCTTATTGGTTTGTTTCGCTAGCATTCCCGGAAGTCTCGCGATGTTGCACCTCTGGGTTGAGAAACTCTGTGGCAGAAGCGTGAGCAATTGACCAGTGAGAATTCTCAATCTGAGCTTTTTCAGACTTTGACATGACAATCACAGCCAGTCATAAGCTTAAAAATGCTCTCAATAATAATCGATTGTGAGCTATTTCAAGCTGTGAGCTTTTTTACATGACACCACCCCTATTTGTAGTAGCAGTGTAATTCTTTACATGTTAAATAAAGACCTATGAGCACTACATGCAGACAAAATGCTAGTTATTAGAGGATACAATGGCAGTTATTAAGAGGACGATATCTAAACTATGTAAACAAAGAAAATAAGTCTCACTAAATGATTCCAGTAACTTGTGGAAGTAAAATTTTCTGAGAACTGATCTAGCTATGCTTATGCATCAATACTGATACAGGCCTATGACATACACTGAGTGTACAAAACATTATGAAAATCTGCCCTTTCCGTGACTGACCAGGTGAATCAAGTTAATGTCACATGCGCAAGTACAGTGAAATGCCTTTCTTGCAAACTCAAAACCCAACAACACAATCAGTAAGTGTATTACTAGAAAAAAAACACGAGAAATAAGAATATGAAATATGAAATACACAAAGTAAGCATACTATATACAGAAAATATTTGTCAGTTCCAATAAAATGTTTACATGTGCAGGGGTACTGGAGTGATGGTGGTAGATATGTGTGGGGTACGGGGGGTGGAGAGGGGAGGGGCTAGGCAATAGGATAGAAGATAGACTAGCAGCAGTCTGCGAGTGGGTGTATAGGATCAGTATATGTGTGAGGTGAGCAAATGATGGCGTGAGTGTGCATAGAGAGTGCAAATATTTAAATTAAAGGTCAATAAAGTTTTTTTTGTTAGCTATTCATCAGTCGTATTGCTTGGGGATATGAGCTGTTCAAGAGCCTGTCAGTGTCAGACTTGAAGCACTGGTTCCGAATCCAGGTGAAGCTATGATCCCTTATTGATGTCACTTGTTAAATCCACTTCAATCAGTGTAGATGAAGGGGAGGTGACAGGTTAAAGAAGGACTTTTAAGCCTTGAGACAATTGAGACATGGATTGTTTATGTGTACCATTCAGAGGGTGAATGAGCAAGACAAAAGATTGAAGTGCCTTTGAGCAGGGTAGGGTAGTAGGTGCCTTTGAGCAGGGTAGGGTGGTAGGTGCCTTTTAGCAGGGTAGAGTGGTAGGTGCCTTTTAGCAGGGTAGGGTGGTAGGTGCCTTTGAGCAGGGTAGTGTAGTAGGTGCCTTTGAGCAGGGTAGGGTATTAGGTGCCTTTGAGCAGGGTAGGGTAGTAGGTGCCTTTGAGCAGGGTAGGGTAGTAGGTGCCTTTGGGCAGGGTAGGGTGGTAGGTGCCTTTGAGCAGGGTAGGGTGGTAGGTGCCTTTGAGCAGGGTAGGGTGGTAGGTGCCTTTGAGCAGGGTAGGGTGGTAGGTGCCTTTGAGCAGGGTAGGGTGGTAGGTGCCTTTGAGCAGGGTAGGGTGGTAGGTGCCTTTGAGCAGGGTAGGGTGGTAGGTGCCTTTTAGCAGGGTAGGGTGGTAGGTGCCTTTGAGCAGGGTAGGGTGTAGGTGCCTTTGAGCAGGGTAGGGTGTAGGTGCCTTTGAGCAGGGTAGGGTGTAGGTGCCTTTGAGCAGGGTAGGGTGTAGGTGCCTTTGAGCAGGGTAGGGTGTAGGTGCCTTTGAGCAGGGTAGGGTCGGTCGTGGGTGCCCTTTGAGCAGGGTAGGGTCGGTCGTGGGTGCCCTTTGAGCAGGGTAGGGTCGGTCGTGGGTGCCCTTTGAGCAGGGTAGGGTCGGTCGTGGGTGCCCTTTGAGCAGGGTAGGGTCGGTCGTGGGTGCCCTTTGAGCAGGGTAGGGTCGGTCGTGGGTGCCCTTTGAGCAGGGTAGGGTCGGTCGTGGGTGCCCTTTGAGCAGGGTAGGGTCGGTCGTGGGTGCCTTTTGAGCAGGGTAGGGTGGTAGGTGCCAGGTGCAGAAGATTGTATGAAATGTATGCATTCACTACTGTAAGTCGCTCTGGATAATTGCGTCTGCTAAATGACTAAAATGTAAAATGTAATTGTCAAGAACTGCAACGCTGCTGGGCTTTTCACGCTCAACAGTTTCCAGTGTGTATCAAAAATGGTCCACCAGCCAACTTGACACAACTGTGGGAAGCATTGGAGTGAACATGGGCCAGTATTCCTGTGGAACGCTGTTTTGTACACTGTGTTAATAAACTGATGTAGGCTATATATGTCTGACATCTTCAAGTGGACAGAAGAATGCAGACAGATTGTAATTCACCATCTGAGGCTTCAGAACACAGTCCTCAGAGGAATGTGTAACGTCGGTTATTTCTTCTGAGGAAAAACTATACCTAGAAATCTTCACTCCTAGAATGGTTCCTTTGTGTAACCTATATCCGTGAGTCATCAGTGAAGGCCTATCTCTTCTCTACCATAGCCAACAGCAGAGGAAAATAGGTAGGCGAAGATATGGGGAAAACATGTCTTAGGTCAGCGTTTCCCAAACTCTGTCCTCAGGATCCCAAGGGTGCACGTTTTAGTTTTTTGCCCAAACACTGCACAGCTGATTTTAAATCATTAACAAATCATCAAGCTTGAATCTGCTCTGTAGTGCTTAGGGAAAAAAACGAAATGTGATCCTGAGGACAGAGTTTGGGAAACACTGTCTTGGGTAGTTTGAGGTTCAACTCTAAACACTTCTGGTTTGCATCTAAGGGAATGATCAGGTTTAGATTTTCAGTTGAATCTTTTGTCAAGTTACGGTAAGAAGTGTTTCTTGATTTCCTCCCCTGGGCTTCAGATGCATTTGAAACATTTTAAGGATATGTTTGTGGTTAGCTGCCTGAGTGATCAGGCCCCAACATCTGGTGGGATGACAATGTGTTTAAGGGGGTGTAGTGACTACCAGGCCGGCAGGCAAGCTTCTCAGTGGCTTATAGAATGACTAACCTAACTGACTCAAGTCTGTCTGTCTCATTTCCTAGACCTGAGGTCATGGTCTGGATGATTCTACTGAGATGGGCCTAGGTGGTTCTGGTCCAGATGGGTCCTGTGAAGAAATGGGTGGAAGAAGCAGGACGCCTATCATTCTGACTGTAGTCTGGATGTATGGACTGTAGACAGACACCATTGTTTTACGTCAGATGCTGTGACTCTGTCCACACGGTTGATCTTACGTTGTATAGGAGGAGTGTTACGAAGGAGTGACGCCACCTGTTGGACTCCAAACAGAAGACAATGCTGTAACCAGACAGTGTGTGTCTACCAAGCTATGGTATCTGGCCGGCTCTGCTGTTGTCTAGGCTCTGATGGCAGATATTCCCTCTGGACTGCTGGAGGCTTGTGTAGTGGTTGGAGCAGCCTGCGATAAACTCAGGGAAGTCCATCAGGTAGATACTGCTGACTCAATCAATGGACTGATGCATGGTGGGGACATACACTGTTCATTATTGTGGGCTTAGGCTACCACCACATCATATCAATCATATACTAACAACACTGGAATAGTGGTTAAGAGCGTTGGGCCAGTAACCGCAAGGTTGCTGGTTTGAATCCCTAAGCCGACTAGGCAAAATCTGCCGGTGTCTTTGAGCAAGGCACTTAACCCTAATTCCTCCTGTAAGTGACTCTGCATAAGAACGTCTGCTAAATGACTAAAATGTAAATGTAAGAAACATACTTATACATCCATATGTAGGTCTATATATGATAAGTTATGTACAGAATGTTAGATATTGAAAATGTTTCCACTTCCTGCCAGTCCCATCAGCAGGGTAAAATCAAAGAGCTCCCCCTGTTGGGGGCAGAGGTACTACAGGTTCACGCCCCACCTTTCGTGACCAAGGAGAGTGCGAGTAGCGAGACCCAGGGTCACGCCCCGGCCTTCAGCAGGGTCCAGAAGAGGCGCTCCTTCATCAAGAAGAAGAAGGAGAGGGCTGGAATAGCTAACGGAGAGACAGCCAAGGGTAGCGATGGAAGGGGCGACACCACCACAGAGGACATCAGTGTCCCCAAGGACCTGGACCTCATTGCCCTGCCACAACTCTGCTTCCCAGGTGACACAGCGCGATGTCGAGAAGTCGCTGTTTTGATTCAAACTAGAACCATGCTAGTGAAATAGCTAGACAAGGATGGATGAAAACTAGCTGTCTAGCTAAATCCCAAATACCTTTAGTATTGAGATGTTGATTACTGTACGATATCCCTGTCTAGTAAATTAAATCCATCAAATTAGGACAAAACACGGCACATACACTATGAGCTGATTATCTACGTTCTGATTATCTCACACAACTATATTTGAAGCAGTGATGTGATTCCTCTTGTCATGCTTATATGAGACCTTGTGGGTTTTCTTCCATTGACCAGGTGGTCTTCAGATAGCCAGCGAGCAGAGAGAAGACTCGTACCATTACCTCGTGTTTACTGATGTCTTTGGGAACAGGACACATGCTGTAGTGGTGCAGTACTACAGGCCTATACAGGTGAGACGGCTCACCAGCTGAGCTTTATTCATGCCAACTGGAATGCTTTGGATTCTTGGAAACAAAATTGTTTAAACAAAGGGGCTTACTGTTACATCCCCTGGGTATGTAGCCTATATTAGCTAGGTTTAGATAATCTAAAGATGGATTGATTATGAGCATGGACATCTGAAGCCTTTTAGGGACAGGTTTCCTGTCCGCTGCTGAGTTAGTCTACTTAAAATGCAGGTTGATGAATCTTGTCCTGGAGGCAGAGCTGAGCGATATTTTTTATTTTTTTTATTTTACCTTTATTTAACTAGGCAAGTCAGTTAAGAACATATTCTTATTTTCAATGAAGGCCTAGGAACACTGCTTTGTTCAGGGGCAGAATGACAGATTTTTACCTTGTCAGCTCGGGGATTCGATCTTGCAACCTTTCGGTTACTAGTCCAACGCTCTAACCACTAGGCTACCTGCCGCCCCCGATTTCCACTTTGCCAGCTGCAAAGTCAAAATTGGCAATATATCATAAACACGTTTCTGTTGTTATGAATGTTTAAGGTTAGGACTCAGCATAAGGTTAGTAGTGTGGTTAGGTTTAAAATCCGATTGAATGACTTTGTGACTGTGCCAGCTAGTGACTACCCTGCAGAGCTGCCTCCAGTATATGAGTCATCCAAATAAATGGCATCCTGCACTAAAAATGCAGGTATGTGTATTACCTGTCAGTGTATTGTTTAGAACACATGTTAATTAAACTCATTCATGGAGGGCCGAGTGTCTGCAGGTTTTTGCTCTTCCCTTGTACTTGATTGATGAAATAAGGTAACTAATTAGTGTGGAACTCTCATCACCTGGTTGTCTAGGTCTTAACTGAAAGGAAACACCAAAATCCTGCAGACACTAGGACCTCCATGGAATGAGTTTGACACCCCTGGTTTAGAAGGACAAATGACATGGTAGACCTACAGTAATTTCACCATTCCAGAGATCCTCATCTGGTCACTGATTTGGTTGTTTGCTTCCCCGTTTTTTCAGGATGTTGGGCACCAAAATGGCCACCGGTCGTCCTCCAAGTCGTCCCGTCTCTACACGGCATACGGCATCTGTGTCATCTCTAAATACCCTTACTACAATGCTCTCCGGGACTGCCTGTCATGGTGAGAACAATTCACTGTTCTCCTACTCCTCTAGGTCTTTGTGTTGTTCAAATAAACACCGGAAGAGAATACCAAACAGTACATGATATCAAAATAAATCCAGCCAGACTTGGGCCCTCATCATGAAGTGTCTGATCAGTTAACTTATCTTAGGCACCTATTGACCTTTTTATGTTAATGTTTTTACTGAACGGCGTCCCTCCTCCCAGTCTCTTGACCCAGCTCAAGCCCAGCTGGATGGGGGACTTTGAGGAGAGAGTGAAGGAGTTTTCAGCCAAGCTGGCTCTGGTGCCCATTCCCCCACCAGGGCAACTTCATGTGGTGAGCCAATTGTTTTTCTCTCCATCTCGCTCTATGATATACGTGCATTATTAAACTGTGCTATATGCCATTTAGCGCCATGCTCTACCAAGTGAGCCATACAGGACCACATCATGTTTCTCTTCTATTGTCATGTGTTATGTTGGTAATGTTCCAGCAACATAATCTCTGTGTTGTTGGTGTCTGTGTTGTTCCTCTGTCCTGTCCCAGGTCTTTAACCTCAGGCCTCTTCAGATTGGGCTTCCCTCCCGGGAGGATAAGGACCGGCCGGCTGTTGACCTGGACCTCCATCTGCCTTTCCTGTGCTTTAGACCCCGACAGCTCCTCCAAGTGAGGACAGACAGTACATAGCTGTCCCACACAGCCTGATTCTACTGCTATTAAACTGCCTAACCCACTACACAATCTGTTCTTTCAATGCAGTTAAAGAAATGAGATTATGTGCAAATATACAGGATGTTTCTGTCAACCTGTTTTGATTGGTAAAAGATGTGTATATCTCTATATCAATGTGTGTGTGTGTGTGTGCCTGCCTGCCTGTGTGCCTGCCTGCCTGTGTGCCTGCCTGCCTGTGTGCCTGCCTGCGTGCCTGCCTGTGTGCCTGCCTGCCTGCGCTGGTGTCTCTGTGCTCTTCAGATCATTACCAGCCTGTTGACAGAGCAGAGGGTAGTGCTGTTGTCCTGTGACTGGGCCCGGCTCACCCTGCTGGCAGAGAGCCTGATGCTCTTCATCCACCCCCTGGTGTGGCAGCACCCCTTCGTACCCATCCTCTCACGCCAGATGCTGGACTTCCTCATGGCGCCCACCGCCTACCTCATGGGCTGTCATCTGCACCACTATGAAGAGGTGGCTGCGGTAAGGATGGATTTTCACTACATGGCCATGCTAGAATGGTGTGATGTGATAGTTATAGAGATGGTTACTGTGACAGTTATCACTATAATGGTGGTTAAAGTGGTGGTGGTGATGGTTAAAGTGATGGTTAAAGTGGTGGTGGTGGTGATGGTTAAAGTGGTGGTGGTGATGGTTAAAGTGGTGGTGGTGATGGTTGAAGTGGTGGTGGTGATGGTTAAAGTGGTGGTGGTTAAAGTGGTGGTGGTTAAAGTGGTGGTGGTTAAAGTGGTGGTGGTTAAAGTGGTGGTGGTTAAAGTGGTGGTGGTTAAAGTGTTAAAGTGGTGGTGGTTAAAGTGGTGGTGGTTAAAGTGGTGGTGGTTAAAGTGGTGGTGGTTAAAGTGGTGGTGGTTAAAGTGGTGGTGGTGATGGTTAAAGTGGTGGTGGTGATGGTTAAAGTGGTGGTGGTGATGGTTAAAGTGGTGGTGGTGGTGGAGGTGATGGTTAAAGTGGTGGTGGTGGTGGAGGTGGTGGTTAAAGTGGGGGTGGTGGTGGAGGTGGTGGTTAAAGTGGGGGTGGTGGTTAAAGTGGGGGTGGGGGTGGTGGTTAAAGTGGGGGTGGGGGGGATGGTTAAAGTGGTGGTGGGGGGGGTGGTTAAAGTGGTGGGGGTGGTGATGGTTAAGGTGGTGGTGGTGGTGGTTAAGGTGGGGTGGTTAAAGTGGTGGTGATAGTGACCTCTACCTGGGACGGCAGGTAGCCTAGTGGTTAGAGAAGTGTGTCTTGAGCAAGGCACTTCACCACCTAGAACTGCTCCAGGGGCACTGCACTGTGGCTGACTCATTTTCCCAGCCCCTCATAGGTGTGTGTCTCTGGGGCTTGGGTTGAGCATAAAGACACATTTCTGTTCTCTGTAAGTTGATGGACAATAAAGTACATCTTCTTTTACCTTCCCTTACCTCATGGTCTGCCACCTGCACCACTACAAGGAGGTAGCCGCGGTAAGGAGCACTCACACCATAGTGGAGAATGTTTACACTTCTCAGTCTGGACATTTTTCTGGCATCAGTGATTTATTTCTTACTTAATACCCAGATTTATCATGCTTTATTAAGATGTATCATTTATTTTCAGTTTCTACTTGCTTACACGGTATAGAGGATATGTGGTTCAATGTCCTAACTAACATAAAGTGCAGGCGTTAAGAGTCAAGTTAATTTTAGCTTATCCACTTGATTTGTCCCTAATCCTTTGTTCTCTTCCGTCTGTGTTTTCCCTACATGACAGGAAACGGATGATCTGATCCTGGTTAATATTGATGATGGGACCGTGTCGTCTTCCTGGTCTGATGGGATTGACCTGCCCGATGTCCCGATGGCGGCCGCAGAGTGTTTTATAACACGGTAGGACAGGAGACCATCTGGGGCGTGTTCATTAGGGCTTGCCGTTGCAAAACATTTCTTATTGGACTGTTCAGAATGTCTTTCCCCGTTTCAATCTGTTTTCTTTCATTTGGTGCCTAATGAATTTTACCTAGAGGACAAGACTCACGGTTAATCTGCTGTCCTAAGATAAACTCGGCAAAAAAAGAACCGTCCTCTCACTGTCAACTGCATTTATTTTCAGCAAATTTAACATGTGTAAATATTTATGAGCATAACAAGATTCAACAACAGACATAAACTGAACAAGTTCCACAGACATGTGACTAACAGAAATGGAATAATGTGTCCCTGACCCAAGCGGGGGTCAAAATCAAAAGTAGCAGTGAGTATCTGGTGTGGCCACCAGCTGCATTAAGAACTGCAGTGCATCTGCAAATTTGACAGTCCTTGTTGTGAGATGTTACCTCACTCTTCCACCAAGGCACCTGCAAGTTCCCAGATATTTTTGCGGGGAATGGCCCTAGCCGTCACCCTCCGATCCAACAGGTCCCAGACGTGCTCAATGGGATTGAGATCCGGGCTCTTCGCTGGCCATGGCAGAACACTGACATTCCTGTCTTGCAGGAAATCATGCACAGAACAAGCAGTATGGCTGGTGGCATTGTCATGCAGGAGGGTCATGTCAGGATGAGCCTGCAGGAAGGGTACCACATGAGGGAGGAGGATGTCTCCCCTTTAACGCACAGCGTTGAGATTGCCTGCAATGATAACCAGCTCAGTCCGATGATGCTGTGACACACCGCCCCAGACCATGACGGACCCTCCAAATCGATCCCGCTCCAGAGTACAGGCCTCGGTGTAACGCTCATTCCTTCAACGATAAACGTGAATCCGATCATCACCTCTGGTGAGACAAAACCACGACTTGTCAGTGAAGACCACTTTTTGCCAGTCCTGTCTGGTCCAGCGACAGTGGGTTTGTGCCCATAGGCGACGTTGTTGCCGGTGTTGTCTGGTGAGGACCTGCCTTACAACAGGCCTACAAGCCCTCAGTCCATTGCGGACAGTCTGAGCACTGATGGAGGGATTGTGCGATCCTAGTGTAACTCGGGCAGTTGTTGTTGCCATCCTGTACCTGTCCCGCAGGTGTGATGTTTGGCTGTACCGATCCTGTGCAGGTGTTTTTTTTTATACGTGGTCTGCCACTGCGAGGACGATCAGCTGTCTGTCCTGTCTCCCTGTAGCGCCGTCTTAGGCGTCTCACAGTACGGACATTGCAATTTATTGCCCTGGCTACATCTGCAGTCCCCATGCCTCCTTGCAGCATGCCTAAGGCACGTTCACGCAGATGAGCAGGGACCCTGGGCATCTTTCTTTTGGTGTTTTTCAGAGTCAGTAGGAAGGCCTCTTTATTGTCCTAAGTTTTCATAATTGTGACCTTAATTGCCTACCGTCTGTAGGCTGTTAATGTCTTAACCTGTTGGGTCTAGGGGGCAGCATTTGCACGTCTGGATAAAAAAAATGTACCCGATTTAATCTGGTTACTAATCCTACCCAGTAACTAGAATATGCATATACTTATTATATATGGATAGAAAACACTCTAAAGTTTCCAAAACTGTTTGAATGGTGTCTGTGAGTATAACAGAACTCATTTGGCAGGCAAAACCCTGAGACATTTTCTGACAGGAAGTGGATACCTGATGTGTTGTATTGACTTTAAAGCTATCCCATTGAAAAACACAGGGGTTTAGGAATATTTTGGCACTTCCTATTGCTTCCACTAGATGTCACCAGCCTTTACAAAGTGTTTTGAGTCTTCTGGAGGGAGATCTGACCGAACAAGAGCCATGGAACGGTGATGTCCCATTAGACACCTGGCGCGCTACTTCATGTTGGGTACCCTCGTTCCAATACGTTATAAAAGGCTATGCATTCGTCCACCTTGAATATTATTCATGTTCTGGTTAAAAAAGGCCCTAATGATTTATGCTATACAACGTTTGACATGTTTGAACGAACGGAAATATATTTTTTCCCCTCGTTCATGACGAGAAGTCCGGCTGGCTTACATCATGTGCTAACGAGACGGAGATTTTTGGACATAAATGATGAGCTGTTTTGAACAAAACTACATTCGTTATGGACCTGTGATACCTGGAAGTGACATCTGATGAAGAGAATCAAAGGTAATGGATTATTTACATAGTATTTTCGATTTTAGATCTCCCCAACATGACGTCTAGTCTGTATCGCAACGCGTATTTTTCTGGGCACAGTGCTCAGATTATTGCAAAGTGTGATTTCCCAGTAAGGTTATTTTTAAATCTGGCAAGTTGATTGCGTTCAAAAGATGTAAATCTATAATTCTTTAAATGACAATATAATATTTTACCAATGTTTTCTAATTTTAATTATTTAATTTGTGACGCTGACTTGACTGCCGGTTATTGGAGGGAAACGATTTCCTCAACATCAATGCCATAGTAAAACGCTGTTTTTGTATATAAATATGAACTTGATAGAACTAAAAATGCATGCATTGTCTAACATAATGTCCTAGGAGTGTCATCTGATGGAGATTGTAAAAGGTTAGTGTATCATTTTAGCTGGTTTTATGGTTTTGGTGACCCTGTCTTTGACTTGACAAAACATTACACACAACTCTTGTAAATGTACTGTCCTAACATACTCTAAATTTATGCTTTCGCCGTAAAACCTTTTTGAAATCGTAAAACGTGGTTAGATTAAGGAGATGTTTATCTTTCAAATGGTGTAACATAGTTGTATTTTTGAAAAATTTGAATTTTGACATTTATTTGGATTCAAATTTGCCGCTCTTGAAATGCACCTGCTGTTGATGGAGTGCACCACAGGTGGCACGCTAGCGTCCCACCTAGCCCCAAGAGGTTAACCTCTATGGGCTAGGTGGGACGCTAGCGTGCCACCCGTGGTGCACTCCATCAACAGCAGGTGCATTTCAAGAGCGGCAAATTTGAATCCAAATAAATGTCAAAATTCAAATTTTTCAAACATACAACTATTTTACACCCTTTGAAAGATAAACATCTCCTTAATCTAACCACGTTTTACGATTTCAAAAAGGTTTTACGGCGAAAGCATAAATTTAGAGTATGTTAGGACAGTACATTTACAAGAGTTGTGTGTAATGTTTTGTCAAGTCAAAGACAGGGTCACCAAAACCATAAAACCAGCTAAAATGATGCACTAACCTTTTACAATCTCCATCAGATGACACTCCTAGGACATTATGTTAGACAATGCATGCATTTTTAGTTCTATCAAGTTCATATTTATATCCAAAAACAGCGTTTTACTATGGCATTGATGTTGAGGAAATCGTTTCCCTCCAATAACCGGCAGTCAAGTCAGCGTCACAAATTAAATAATTAAAATTAGAAAACATTGGTAAAATATTATATTGTCATTTAAAGAATTATAGATTTACATCTCTTGAACGCAATCAACTTGCCAGATTTAAAAATAACCTTACTGGGAAATCACACTTTGCAATAATCTGAGCACTGTGCCCAGAAAAATACGCGTTGCGATACAGACTAGACGTCATGTTGGGGAGATCTAAAATCGAAAATACTATGTAAATAATCCATTACCTTTGATTCTCTTCATCAGATGTCACTTCCAGGTATCACAGGTCCATAACGAATGTAGTTTTGTTCAAAAAAGCTCATTTATGTCCAAAAATCTCCGTCTTGTTAGCACATGATCTAAGCCAGCCGGACTTCTCGTCATGAACGAGGGGAAAAAATATATTTACGTTCGTTCAAACATGTCAAACGTTGTATAGCATAAATCATTAGGGCCTTTTTTAACCAGAACATGAATAATATTCAAGGTGGACGAATGCATACTCTTTTATAACGTATTGGAACGAGGGTACCCAACATGAACTCGCGCGCCAGGTGTCTAATGGGACATCATCGTTCCATGGCTCTTGTTCGGTCAGATCTCCCTCCAGAAGACTCAAAACACTTTGTAAAGGCTGGTGACATCTAGTGGAAGCAATAGGAAGTGCCAAAATATTCCTCAGCCCCTGTGCTTTTCAATGGGATAGGTTTAAAGGTAATACAACACATCAGGTATCCACTTCCTGTCAGAAAATGTCTCAGGGTTTTGCCTGCCAAATGAGTTCTGTTATACTCACAGACACCATTCAAACAGTTTTAGAAACTTTAGAGTGTTTTCTATCCATATATAATAAGTATAAGCATATTCTAGTTACTGGGTAGGATTAGTAACCAGATTAAATCGGGTAAAAAAAAATTATCCAGACGTGCAAATGCTGCCCCCTAGCCCTAACAGGTTAACGACCGTTCCACAGGTGCATGTTAATTGTTTATGGTTCATTGAACAAGCATGGGGAAACAGTGTTTAAACCCTTTACATTGAAGATCTGTGGAGTTATTTGGATTTTTACAAATTATCTTTGAAAGACAGGGTCCAGAAAAAGGGATGTTTCTTTTTTTGATGAGTTTATTACAATGTGTATTGTAATGAATAAGGGAAGGGATGTTATGCAGATAAGCGTGCCACATGTTTTCAGAATATTTCACCAAGTCGAGCATTGGAATAGAAAATGTTTTGTTACCCCTCCCCATTAAGTGTGGGTGTGTCTGGGTGTGTGTGTGCAGGGTGGAGGGTCTCCAGGTGCACTATGACCTGGAGGTGTGTCACCTGGGGGCCAGTACAGAGGTGAACGAGAGGAGGGCCCAGAGGAAGCAGTGGCAGAGGAAACTCAACACACACATCCTGAACATCACTCTGGAACTCATCGTCAACATCTTCAGGTCAGCATCATTTATGAAATTGTATTTGACCTTTATTTTACCGGGCAGGTCAATTAAGAAGAAATTCTTATTTACAATGACTGCCTGGCAAGAGACAAAAGGCATCAAATCTATACTGTTGTTCACTGTCGTTTACTATGACTTAAAATATTATATTATTACATAATTGTTACTATTGTAACCTAATTGACATGCTTCAATTATATTACTTTGATAATTGAGACTCACATTGAGCATATCTAGTCATACATTTTGGGTTGGACCAAAGATGCCTATTTCTCTCACAAGCAAAGCCTTTTGATTATCAAATTAACTATTTAGAAAATAGTGACATTCTAACACTGTTACTTATCCTATTAAATCTTGCTTTATTACAACTAATACAATTGCAATTCCCTGTGCAAAATCACAGCAATATCCTGTAAAATATCAGGACAGGTAAGCTAATCTAGTGATTATTACCCCCCCCCCATACTCCACACCCCAACCACCACGACAGAGAAGTCCACGATCACCTCAACTATGAGCACAGAGTCTTCAACAGTGAGGAGTTCCTTAGGTCTAGAGAGCCAGCAGACCAGCCATTTTACAAGAAGGTATGATACAAATCCTGGTCTGTCAGTTCAGTGAGACGTCAATCTCTGTTTGACTTCTAACTTACAATATTTGGGGCAATGTTTTCTGTCCAGAATGTGATCCAATTTTGTCTTCTTTGCAGGTGTTGGACACACACATCTTCCACTCATTCCTAAAGGATCGTCTAAACAGGAAGATGGACGGGTTCACACGTATGGAGCTGAGTACTCGGACAGAAGCTTACAGGTGAGAGGGAAGATGAGTTTAGCATAAATATTTACCTTTAAACTAGTAAGAGTTTTTGACCTTGCAAATGGAATTAGATTTCAATTTGGTTTAAAAAAAATAAAAAATATCCTAGCACTAACACACTTGATTCAACTTTTCATCACCCTTTAGAATCAGGTGTGTTAGTGATATGGCAAAAACAAAAATGTGCACCCCATTGGGTCCCCAGGACCAGGATTGGGAAACACTGCAGTACTGTATCTTCAAACGCACATCCCAAGTCCTTCCCGGTATAAGCACAGCCTTTCCCCTGACGTCTGTCCTCGCTCCGGTGACATTTCCCCTAGGTACAGATCTAGGATCAGCTTCCCCTCCCCCAACCCTAACCTTAACCATTAGTTGGGAAATGCTAAACTGACCCAAGATCAGCATCTAGAGGCAACTTCACCCTCCACCTCTGGCCTCTTCCCCAGGCTGAGGTCCATGACAGAGTCTCCGCGGCGGCCCACCATGCAGGAGTTGGCCCGTAAATACACCAGCCCAGAGAGCCGGCTCAGCAAGAGGCTGGGGGCCAGCCTGCCCAACCTGGGGGAGAGTGGGGGGTCTCTGGTGGGGCCCCTCAGGCAGACCTCCTTCAAGAACATACAGGTGGACAGCGGTAGGTTGAGGTGGACAGCGGTAGGTTGAGGTGGACAGCGGTAGGTTGAGGTGGACAGCGGTAGGTTGAGGTGGACAGCGGTAGGTTGAGGTGGACAGCGGTAGGTTGAGGTGGACAGAGGACTCATCTTTGTATCGGTGCCATTGTAGCGTCTGTGATAGCATGGGCATTTTAGAGTTGTCAATTTTATTAATTAGATGATTTCTCCCAACTTCTAGGAATCCCCACCCAGTTGACTACTTGGTGGAATGGTGGAAGCCCTTAATGCTAAAACGGGTTATATACATGAGTCCTCTATCTCTGACAACAGGCACAACTTCGATATGTTTTCCAAAGTTGGCGAAATGTCATGTGCGTCAACTTCATATCAGTGTATTTGTAACAACCTAACCAATGCGGGACTTGTATTTGATCAGATAAGCCTCAAGTAGCAAATTAGCAATTGCATTTATTTTTTGTTCAAATTCTACAATCATTGACCTCCACACCAGAATTCTGCACTTCGTGGGCATATTTTTGTGGAGTAAAGCCTCCCGTTTTGCCTCATCCTCTCTGCTACTACCATCGACAGGCGAAGAATTTAACTCGGGAAGGGGCTGTGTGTGTGTTTGTCACTCATTTTGCCCCGTGGGCCGCAATCGTTCTTCAACGAGGTCCGGAGGGCCGCACTGGAAATGTATTATATATTATAAAAATAGTTTGCAATGCTCCCTGACGGTCTAGTGATTTATTAGCCTTCTGGACTGTCAAGAAACCATTATCATTCTACACAGTTTTGATGTGGTGAAATGGTTTACTCAAACCACTCAGACTGGATTCAACACCCCTGATAGAACTTAGAAATCCCTCATGAGATTGGTTTAACTGTTGTACCCCATCAGAACCCAAAATACCATCTTGTTTTACTCCAATGTTTGTAAACAAATGAAATGTAAACAAGCACTCTATAGCCTCAACATGGTTAAAAGTATAATTTGGATACCGTGGATGGTCGATCCTTGCAATCATAGCTCTGTCCATGAACTTGAGAGTGATCAAACATTTCTCCAGCCCTATCACTCAGCTTTTTACCGAAGCTGTGGTCGGGACAATGCTTTGTTATTGTTCCAATTGCTGATTGACCCTTTTAAAGGTTCCTCTGTATGAATGGATTATCTAAGATTATCTATGGAACCCCATAGGTATGAAGTCTCCCCAGAGGCCAGTGAGATTGTTCAAGCTTCCTGAGTTCCCCCCTCCGCTGGCCTACCACTACGTCCAGAATTACTACCAGGAGATGATCACCCTCCTGGGCAAGGCCATCAGCGGGGCGGCCTCCGAGGACTCCTCTCTCCTGGCCCGCTATCACTACCTCAGGGGCTTCGTCAACACCGTGGCCGGTAAACGCCTGGACGCTCTAGAAGACTTCCAGAACCTCTACAAGACAGACACAGACATCTTCCCTGGCGAGCTGGTCAACGCGCTGGTGGACTCTCTACAGGAGGGCGAACAGGCACTGGCTGACCGCCGACCTGAAATCAAACGGCTGATTAGTCGAGTGAAGAGGGACCATGAGAGGGAGCGGGCGCGCCATGTCGACCAAGGTGTCAAGCGGTTCCAACTCCCCAAAAAGCACATGCAGTTGGAGGACTTTGTGAGGCGCGTGCAGGAGTCTGGGATTGTCAAAGACCAGGGGACCATTCACCGGCTGTTTGAGGCTCTCACTGTGGGTAAGGAAGTCATACAGACTCCAAGCTTAGAAAGAGGGAAATAATGAGAGAGGGTTGTCGTTCTTGGTGGAGGTTTTCTTCTATGTTAGTTTTGCAGTAGCCCCTTGTTGTATGGGACTCATCATGAACGTAATCCAATTGATAATACTTGGCCTATACTCCGTAATCAGTCCAGTCCCTGTGATCGATGTGTTAATACCTTACTACATGTAGAGTGAATGCCATGCTAATTCATCTGACTATTGAATCTGCTTCATTTCTTATCCTTTACCTGATCAGAATGTTGTAAGAGCAGCTTGGGTTGGCATGGTGGTGGTTCTGCGGTGAAGGCTTCTTCCCAGTCTATCTTTTACCTTGATTCCAATCTGGAGGGTAAGCATAGCATTATGCCCTGCCTGCTTGCAGAGTGTGCTGTGCCCAACTCCTACCTTTGTGTGTGTGTGTGTGTGTGTTGCTTTGGCCTGTGTGTTCTACTTAATCAACTATCCCTTCAGGTCTTAAATCTGAGATGTGTTTGCTTTTAACATTAGTATCGCTTCAAACACCTCCTCACATAGCATTCATGGCTGACTAGTTAATATTTTCCTTCTATGTTTTGAAGGACGAATAGCATTCCTCCTCTGTGTTCAATTGACTGTTACAGGACTCTTATCTTAAAATGGTCCATTGGACTGTGAGTAGCCTCATGGAAGTGTGTTAAAGTGCCTCACATTTCACTTTACATAGGAGTCATACTGTGCACGTCCAGTAGGGCCAGGGACGATATCAGTATCGAAACAAATCATGAAGCAGATTTAACATCTTTAGGAAAACAGATCTAATGTTTGAAACAAACAAACATCGTTATGTTGTCATCCAGAGTCTCATGTATTTATTTTCCAAGCTATAGAACACTATTTTACATATAGCAGGTTTTTAAAGAGTTTAGTCTGCTCGTGTTTTCAATTTTGCCATGGAAAAATGATTGTTATACTGGTATCGTCCCGGCCCTAACGTCCAGTGAGCTTTGTGTGAATCTCTTGCTCCAGTACACCCACACACCATGAACTTGCTCCACCAGCCAATCAAAAAAAGGCTGTTTAATGTGGTTCCTAATATAACTCCTTCCCCAACCCTGCTAGCTTATCACCTGTCCATTCTAGCTCATTGATTATTGTTTTGAATGGGAAACCTAGTTGAATCCCACCCAGTTTACAGTGAATGTAAACTGCTCCTATGGTTGCAAACCCCTAACTCTAGACTGTCCCCTGCAGGCCAGCAGAAACAGGTGGACCCGGAGATTTTCCGCGTGTTCTACACCTTCTGGAAGGAGACGGAGGCCGAGGCTCAGGAAGTGGCCCTGCCGGCCTCGGCCCTGGAGCACCTGGAGGCTAATGAGTGTGTCTTCAAGCTGTCCTCTTCGGTCAAGACCAGCCACGGCGTGGGCAAGATCGCCATGACACAGAGACGGCTGTTCCTGCTGACCGAAGGACGACCCGGGTACATGGAGGTCACCAAGTTCAGAGACATTGAGGTGTGTTAGGACCTAATTGATCTACGTTACTACTACACTTTATGTCATAGACTGTATATTATTTATGATACTATATATTTGTGTAGAAATTACTACAGTATGTGAATACATTTAAGGCTCTCGGCTCCATAATGAAAACATATATTTTATTGACTCCGTCGGGGTCTCAGCTTACTGTTGAAATAGTAGAATACACAAGGTGCATTTAGAAATTTGGTTGTACATCACCAGTTTTTCTCTTGTCAATGACTGCTAGTCATTCAATTAGCCACGTCAGCTAACGTTTTTTACATTGGTAGCGGCCAGCTAGCTAAACTTAGTAATCATGGTTGAATTACTGGCTGGGGTGGCCCCATTGATTTTGTTAGTCAGTCGCTCTCAGATATCATATTAAAAACGGCAAACACTTCTCTCTGGCAAAATGTGTAGAATTGTAGGAAATGAGCTGTAAAACATGGTGTATGCATGGGTACGCAGTTCAGAAGTTTTGTGGCCCCCACCCCCATCAAAGTTGCCCATCCCTGCATTAAGCTATACAATAAAATGAATGTGTTTGATGTGCTTATAGATGTAATCTATGCTCCTCAATGCAGCTAATGTAGACAACTAGATCTGTTTTTTAAAACACTATTTCATGTACTGTCATATCATTGAGAAACAGGACATTTTCCTGGCTCTATCCATGTTATGATTGCTTATAGCAAGTGTTACAGTGCACTGTTAGTATGTCGTAAGGCTTTATACATGTGTACCATCATACAAAGTATTACCAAATATGATATTACAAATATGAATGTCAAAGATGGTGTTAGGTGAATAACCAGGCTAGTGAATAACCGGTCGGCTTTTGTACCTCAGGAGGTGAAAATCTCCTCTGCTCCCTTCCTACTGCTGAGGATCCCGTCTCTGAAGATCAAGACCACCCTGAGGAAGGAGACGTTTGAGGTCAACCTGAAGTCAGAGGTTGACCTCTGGCACCTCATGGTCAAGGAGATGTGGGCTGGAAGGAAGATGGCCGACGACCACAAGGTAGTATGTCAAAATGTGACTGGGTCTCTGGGTGCGTGTCAATTTATATACATTTTTTTTCCTGAATTGTGCACTCGTTCACTACTTCCCACAATTCTAGGAATTGGGTTGGTGCAGGCATGGGCCTTATTTCACCATACGTCTTATACTGTACTAGACATTTCCTTTCAAATCAGTAAATGGAAGTGAACAAGGACACCCTTGGGGTGGAAGGAGAGAGAATTGGGACATAGCTTCTCTCTCTCTCGCTATCCCGCTCTGCATACGACTATGTATGGCCAGTATGTAGCTACACTATAAAGGGAGTTTTTCTTTAGCAGCACAGATGGCCAACGTTAGCACTAAAACCTCTCTGGTAGATTGGACTCTAGCTCAGTGGGTGTGGTTGACATTCCATGTAAGAGGGGGAGCTATGGAGTTTCATATGGGCTTGGCTCTATTGTTCAGCCAGTCCAAAGTCTGCACTACTCTCCAGCCTTCAGTTTCCACTATTAAACTGCATGAAACAACGTGGCCGCTTCTGGCCCCCGGCCCATCTCTCTTCATGTATTGTCGTCTTCTCTGTTATCACTGGAAAGACCGCATTTCCCAGGGTTAAGTTCCGTCTTTCTCTTTAATTAAGGCCTCATCCCCTGCTGCCTCCAGCTAGCCTAGCTCCGGATCTGTTTGTGCTGTCGTGGCATGACAATAACTACATTAGACAAGGAGTTGGTAAGACCGCACCAACAGATCTGGCACCAGGCTAGCCTCCCCCAACGCATGGTTCAGATGCCATGGAGTTACCGTAAGAGCCAGTTAGTCTGGTTACAAACTACTGGCCCTAGAGATATTTTGCTTTCTATTCCTCCTTTTCTTTCATGTTTCCGTCAGCATGATGTCATGGGAAACAGACTCTTGTACATCTGGAGTATGCATAGAATGTGTGACGTTCATCATAATTCATATACATATGAAGAGAATCTCAAATCTGTGTTTCTCTCTTTTTCTGTCTCTCTCACTCTTCCTCTCCTACTCTCTCCCTCTACCTCGCTCTCTCAGGACCCCCAATATATGCAGCAGGCTCTGACCAACGCCCTGTTGATGGATGCAGTGGTTGGCTGTCTGCAGTCACAAAAGGCCATTTTTGCTGCAACCAAGCTGGCACACTTTGACAGAATGAAACTGGAAGGTATGGCAACTGAGATATTTGTGGAACTATGAATTAGGTTTAAGCAGCTTGTCTCTCCCGAAGTTGATATTTTCACAGGGACAAAAAGACACTGGAAAAACATCAGATCATACCAAAAAATCCCCAAACATTTTAGATCATTTGAAATAAATAGCTTTACAGAAAGCACATGTTCATGAGTCTGGTTTCTCAGGAGATTTTTTTAATTCATTTCAAACTTTGACCTCTGAGCTTTCTCTCCATCCTGAGCAGTCCCGCTGATGGTCCCTAAAACCACGTCAGAGACCCTGAAACACAAGATCAACCCTTCTCTGGACCTGACTAGCCCCCAGGCGGTGGATGTTCTGCTCTACACCCCAGGTAATCTCTCAGGCACTCTGTCAGTCATGACATCAGACACCATACCGTTCCTGTTCAACAAACTGGTAACACTACATATCTGTAGAATGATTTCCCAGTACTACAAACGCCCTACAGGATGCTCAGTAAATCAAGTAGGTGCTGCTGGTATTTCCCATTCAACCTAAACTCTCCTCCAGTCTAGGACATACCACGTACCCTCACACAGTACTCCTCACTTCAACCTAAACTCTCCTCCAGTCTAGGACATACCACGTACCCTCACACAGTACTCCTCACTTCAACCTAAACTCTCCTCCAGTCTAGGACATACCACGTACCCTCACACAGTACTCCTCAGGTCATGGTAGTACACCTCAAATCTGTGTTCTGTAGTCGAGGTATTGCATGACAACAACACCTGAGTCATGTTGTCTGTGTCCTGGTAACATATGTCACACTCCAAGACCTGGTTTTAAATACTATTTAATAATCGTTCAACTACTTTGTTTGTTTTAATCTGCCTTGATTGCCAGGTGGGTGGGGTTTGCACTTTTGTGACTATTCAATTGGTTCCATTACAATAGGCAAGCTCAATCAAGCACAGCTAAAGTATTTTATTTTAAATGGTGTTTGAACCCAGGTCTGTCACACTCCCTACTGCTGCTTGGCCGGTGACGGTGACAGTGTCAGGTTACAGGAGGAGGCTTGGCAGAAGGGGCCAGAGGCGTTTTTATTTTATTTTACTGCCTCTTAAACAATTAATGAGGCACAGCTTTTCCCAACGCATCACCACCAACCACTTCCTGTTGTGTTCCTTAGTTTCATCCTTAGTTTCATGCAGTGGTTACTGATAGTAGACTCCTATAGTAGTCACAATAGAATCACTGTGATTGTTCCTCCTACTCAAACCACAAATGTTTATTACAGTTGAAGTCTGAAGTTTACATACACCTTAGCCAAATGCATTTAAACTCAGTTTCCTAGTAAAAATTCCCTGTCTTAGGTCAGTTAGGATCACCACTTTATTTTAAAAATGTGAAATGTCAGAATAATAGTAGAGAGAATGATTTATTTCAGCTTTTATTTATTTCATCACATTCCCAGTGGTTCAGAAGTTTACGTACACTCGATTAGTATTTGGTAGCATTGCCTTTAAATTGTTTAACTTGGGTCATTAGTTTCGGGTAGCCTTCCACAAGCTTCCCACAATAAGGTGGGTGCATTTTGGCCCATTCCTCCTGACAGAGCTGGTGTAACTGAGTCAGCTTTGAGGCCTCCTTGCTTGCAAACGCTTTTTCAGTTCTGCCCACACATTTTCTATAGGATTTGAGGTCAGGGCTTTGTGATGGCCTTTCCAATACCTTGACTTTGTTGTCCTTAAGCGATCTTACCACAACTTTGGAAGTATGTTTGGGGTCATTGTCTATTTGGATGACCCATTTGCGACCAAGCTTTAACTTCCTGACTGATGTCTTGAGATGTTGCTTCAATATATCCACATAATTTTCCTGCCTCGTGATGCCATCTATTTTGTGAAGTGCACCAGTCCCTCCTGCAGCAAAGCACCCCCACAACATGATGCTTCACTGTTGGGATAGTGTGCTTCAGCTTGCAAGCCTCCACTTTTTTCCTCCAAACATAACGATGGTCATTATGGCCAAACAGTTCTATTTTTGTTTCATCAGACCAGAGGACATTTCTCCAAAAAGTACGATCTTTGACCCCATATGCAGTTGCAAGCCGTAGTCTGGCTTTGTTATGGCGGTTTTGGAGCAGTGGCTTCTTCCTTGCTGAGCGGCCTTACAGGTTATGTTGATATAGGACTCATTTTACTGTTGATATAAATACTTTTGTACCTGTTTCCTCTAGCATCTTCACAAGGTACTTTGCTGTTGTTCTGGGATTGATTTGCACTTTTCGCACCAAAGTACGTTCATCTCTAGGAAACAGAACGCGTCTCCTTCCTGAGCGGTATGACGGCTGCATGGTCCCATGGTGTTTATACTTGCGTACTATTGTGTGTACAGATGAACGTGGTACCTTCAGGCGTTTGGAAATTGCGCCCAAGGATGAACGAGACTTGTGGAGGTCTACAATTCTTTTTCTGAGGTCTTGGCTGATTTCTTTTGATTTTCTCATGATGTCAAGCAAATAGGCACGGAGTTTGACGGTAGACCTTGAAATACATCCACAGGTACACCTCCAATTGACTCAAATGATGTCAATTAGCCTATCAGAAGCTTCTAAAGCCATTACATCATTTTCTGGAATTTTCCAAGCTGTTTAAAGGCACAGTCAACTTGGTGTATGTAAACTTCTGACCCACTGGAAATGTGATACAGTGAATTATAAGTGAAATAATCTGTCAGTAAACAATTGTTGGAAAATGACTTGTCTCATGCACAAAGTAGATGTCCTAACCGACTTGCCAAAACTATAGTTTGGTAACTAGACATTTGTGGAGTGATTGAAAAACAAGTTTTAATAACTCCAACCTAAGTGTATGTAAACTTCCAACTTGAACTGTATATTACACAGACCTGTATTACACTATCTGACACAATGAGATGTTTGATTCTGACTTCTGTATTAATTTCACATCTTGAACATCTAACATCAATCGTTTGAATCAGCATTGTTTTTCTGACTCATTTGTACGGTTCGTGTTTTGACTGGGCACGTCATAAGAAACATGCTCTAGTCTGCAAGGCTCTTCAGTCCCAGCACTCGGTGTAAAGGAGCCTGTGTCTTAACCTAGTGACATCACAGAACCAACAGCAGCTTCTTTGTTTAACACAGTGTCCCTTCTCCCTACTCCTTCCCCTGGTCCTCTCACAGACAGTGGTGTGTTTGTCTGAGCCTTCCCCCTGATTGGTCCATCTGTAACCAGTTAGAAGGGGGTATGGTAGTGGCCATGGTACGGGGCCTGGCCATGACCCTCTAGGCCTGTGGTTCTCAAACCTCTTCTCGGAGACCCCCAAGCTGTTCCATGTCTTTGAACAATTCCAGAGCTAGCACACCTGATTCAACTAATCATCAAACCCTTGAATAGGTAAATCAGGGGAGCTAGTTCAGGGCTACAACAAAGTTGTGAAACTTCTGGGGGTCTAGGTGGAGAGGTCTGAGAAGCACCGCTCTAGGCACTGGTAATAGTGCTGCGTCAGCACAGAGCACCATTGAAGTCCCAGCTCTCAGGGACTAAATGTAGGTCACTTATGTACCCTTGGACAGAGTCCAGATTCCCTCCCTCCTGTTCTGTTCATCACTCCTCCCCAAGAAAGGGAGGATGTGACACATCAAGTTCTTTTCTTTTTCCTATTATGATTTGAAAAATAAATGTTAGGCCGTAAGAGGAAATGGAACAGCTAGGCTGAAGCTGGACAGATTTAGGTTGTATTCCATAATATGGATTGATGTCTGAAAAGTTCCATATGTGTGCCATTGTGTAACTAAATGTTAACACTTCTTCTCTGTGTGTGTGTGTGTGTGTGAGAGAGATGTATTAGAATATACGTATTTATTATAAATAAAGAATATTCAATGCATTTCAGCCTTCATCAGGGATTTTTTATTTATTTTTTTACTTAACTGTATACAGTGCAGTCAGTATTCAGACCCCTTGACTTTTCTCACATTTTGTTAGGTTACAGCCTTATTCTAAAATTGATTTAATTTTTAAAAAAATCCCTCAATCTACACACAATAGCCCATAATGACAAAGCGAAAACAAGTTTTTAGAAATTTCTGCAAAAAATAAAAACATTCCTTATTTAAGTATTCACACTTTGATAAGAGACTCGAAATTGAGCTCAGGTGCATCCTGTTTCCATTGATTAACCTTGACATATTTCTACAACTTGATTGGAGTCCACCTGTGGTAAATTCAATTGATTGGACAAGATTTGGAAAGGCACACACCTGTCTATATAAAGTCCCACAGTTGACAGTGCATGTCAGAGCAAAAACCAAGCCATGGGGTTGAAGGAATTGTCCTTAGAGCTCTGAGACAGGATTGTGTCGGCACAGATCAGGGGAAGTGTACCAAAACATTTCTGCAGCATTGAAGGTCCTCAAGAGCACATTGGCCTCCATCATTCATAAATGGAAGAAGCTCTTCCTAGAGCTGGCAGCCCCTGCCAAACTGAGCAATCGGTGGAAAAGAACCCAATGGTCACTCTGACAGAGCTCCAGAGTTTCTCTGTGGAGATGGTTGTCCTTCTGGAAGGTTCTCCCATCTCTGTGGCAGTACACCAATCAGGCCTTTATGGTAGAGTGGCCAGACGGAAGCCACTCCTCAGTAAAAGGAACATGACAGCCCGCTTGGAGTTTGCCCAAAGGCACCTAAAGATTCTCAGACCATGAGAAACAAGATTCTCTGGTCTGATGAAACCAAAATCTAACACTCTTTCCTGGATGCCAAGCGTCATATCTGGAGGAAAACTGGCACCATCCCTATGGTGAAGCATGGTGGTGGCAGCATCATGCTGTGGGGATGTTTGTCAGCGGCAGGGACTGGGAGACTACTCAGGATCGAGGGAAAGATGAATGGAGCAAAGTACAGAGCTCCTTGATGTAAACCTGCTCCAGAGCACTCAGGACCTCAGACTGGGGTGAAGGTTCACCTTCCAACAGGACAACTACCCTAAGCACACAGCCAAGACAACACAGGAGTGGCTTTGGGACAAGTCTCAATGTCATTGAGTGGCCCAGCCAGAGCTCGGACTTGAACCTGATCGAACATCTCTGGAGAGACGACGCTCCCCATCCAACCTGACAGAGCTTAAGAGGATCTGCAGAAAAGAATGGGAGAAACTCCCCAAATACAGGTACATACTCAAAGCTGTAATTGCTGCCAAAAGGGTTTAAACAAACTACTGAGTAAGGGGGCTGAATACTTATGTAAATTAGAATCTTTTTTTTGCAACGTTTTCTAAAAAACTGTTTTTGCTTTGTAATTATGGGCTATTGCATGTATGTTGGGGGGGGGGGGGACAATTTAATCCATTTTAGAATAAGGCTGTAACGTATCAAATTGTGTGAAAAGTCAAGGGGCTTGAATACTTTCCAAATGCACTGTAGTTACCATCTCTACTAGTCAAGCCATGAGCTACTTACTGTATTTGAATCAGACCTACTGTATATAGACTTTTTCAGCATGTGAGAAATATTCTGCCATGCTTGTAGGACAATAGATGCATAGAAAATGCAGATTCAGGGGTTCCTGCATTCAGCAATGTTTTTGTTCACATTCTCAGGCCAGCTGGGCGTGTCGTCTGACTCTGAGGGTGATGGGAACCCCAAACTGTGGTGTGCCCTGAGTGACGGGAAGGTGGTGGTGTTTGATGCAGCCAGCTGGTCCATGCAACAGAACCAAGTCCAAGTGGGAACTTCACGAGTGGTAAGGCTGTGGATGTGGAATGGGGATGGGACCACTATTTTAAAGGAGTAGGCAAATTGAAGGGAGGAGGACAATTTATAGAATTATCAAAAAGCAGTAGTAATTCACTTACCACATTTAGTCATCTTCTTGGTCCCGTTTGGCTATATTTAGTGTTCGTGTAGATGAAAATAACTAAGGGATTCTGCTGACCCCTGGTGGGTACAGTATGTTATGACTGAAATGACCTGCTTGGACCTGCTTCTATGTTTTTGAAATGGTACGGTTTTAAAATGGTGTTTTATGTCTGAAATGTCTTGGTGCCATGGTTTGAAATAGGCAGGCCACCTGGTTTGAAATGGGCAAATGTTTTGTCCAGAACTGCATGCTGGGAGTGGACCGGCAGCAAGTGTGGATTGGCACCCAGGATTCAGTGATTTACATAATCAGCACCCGCAGCATGTCCTGTAACAAGCAGCTGAGAGACCACCGCAGTGAGGTCACAGGGCTGTCCCTAGGGGAATGCAGCGAGAAATACAGGTGAGGGGTGACAATGACATGCAGTTGAAAACTATCCGGCTGGCTTTAACTGGCACATTTACAGTAATGTTGATTAATGAACACTGTCCTTGTAAAATGAAATGTAATATAGTGAAGTAACATACAGCTACTACTGGCATCATATCCATAGAGAGATGTTTTTTTTAGGACCGCATGATAACGGCGGCAATGAGCAGTCCCAGCTCGAAGTAAAATAGTTTTAAGTATAACATCCTTTCTTTATGCCTGGGTAGTGTACATTAGGCACCAAAAGGAGGACAACGGACTGAAGCAGGGAGCGACTATCTGAACGTGTCCAATATGAAATGCTCTTTCCAGTTTTAAAAAACATTTTGCTACTGTGTGCCACACTAAACACGACCCTGCTGATTTTTTCCCCTGTGGTTATTAATAACATTAATCTTTACCTGAACATGTATTCCCTGTTGCAGCCCAAAGGTGGCATACTCCTGCAGTGCGGAGGGTACAGTGATGGTGTGGGACGTGTCCACGTTACAGGTCAGGAAACAGTTCCGGGTCTCCTGCGACCGTCTCCAGTCCATTCAGCTCTGCAATGGAACCCTATGGTGCTGTAAGTACAAGCATAAAAATAGGGTACTTAAAGTGACTTCTGGCTGTACTATACTTCTGTATATATTGTTTTATATATTTTTTTTATTTGACCTTTTATTTAACCAGGTAGGCCAGTTGAGAACAAGTTCTCATTTACAACTGCGACCTGGCCAAGATAAAGCAAAACAATGTGACACAAACAACAACAGTTACACACGGAATAAACAGACATAGAGTCAATAACACAATAGAAAAAGTTTATGTACAGTGTGTGCAAATGAGGCAAGATAAGGGAGGTAGGGCAATAAATAGGCCATAGTGGCAAAATAATTACAATTTAGCAATTAAACACTGGAGTGATAGATGTGCAGAAGATGAATGTGCAAGTAGAGATACTGGGGTGCAAAGGAGCAAAAAAATAAATACAGTATGGGGATGAGGTAGTTGGATGGGCTATTTACAGATGGACTATGTACAGGAGCAGTGATCTGTGAGCTGCTCTGACAGCTGGTGATTAAAGTTAGTGAGGGAGATATGGGTCTCCAGCTTCAGTGATTTTTGCAATTCGTTCCAGTCATTGGCAGCAGAGAACTGGAAGGAAAGGCAGCCAAAGGAGGAATTGGCTTTGGGGGAGACCAGTGAAATATACCTGCTGGAGCGCGTGCTACGGGTGGGTGCTGCTATGAAGACCAGTGAGCTTAGATAAGGCGGGGCTTTACCTAGCAAAGACTTATAGATGACCTGGAGCCAGTGGATTTGGCGACGAATATGAAGCGAGGGCCAGCCAACGAGAACATACAGGTCGCAGTGGTGGGTAGTATATATGGCTTTGGTGACAAAACGGATGGCACTGTGATAGACTGCACCCAATTTGCAGAGTAGAGTGTTGGAGGCTATTTTGTAAATGACATCACCGAAGTCAAGTATCGGTAGGATAGTCAGTTTTTCGAGGGCATGTTTGGCAGCATGAGTGAAGGATGCTTTGTTGCGATATAGGAAGCCGATTCTAGATTTAATTTTGGATTGGAGATGCTTAATGTGAGTCGAAGGAGAGTTTACAGTCTAACCAGACACCTCAGAATATGTGGACAACTACAAATACCGAGTCAGAACCGTCCAGAGTAGTGATGCTAGTTGGGCGGGCAGGTGTGGGCAGTGATTGGTTGAAGAGCATGCATTTAGTTTTACTTGCATTTAAGAGCAGTTGGAGGCCACGGAAGGAGTGTTGTATGGCATTGAAGCTCTACTCGAGGTTAGTTAACAGTGTCCAAAGAAAGGCCAGAAGTATACAGAATGGTGTCGTCTGCTTGGAGGTGGATGACAGATGGATTCTTAATGATTGTTTTAATTGTGATTTGTGATTGTTATTCCTCCCACATCATTCAGGTGCCAGAGACTGCATTATGGAGGTGTGGAAAAACGGAATGTTACATCGCAAGATCTGCCTTCCTGAGCAGCTCTGTGGCTCCCCAACTGCCTTCAGCAGCTTCCTGCTCTACCATGAGGTGGGTAGTGTCTATGGTGATATAGAGATATACAGTGCATTCGGAAAGTATTCAGACCCCTTGACTTTTCCCTAAAAATGTCCCCCTTCATCAATCTTCACATGATACCCCATAATGACAAAGCAAAAACACATTTTTAGAAATTTGATAAGCTGAGATATCACATTTACAGAAGTATTCAGACCCTTTACTCAGTGCTTTGTTGAAGCGCCTTTGACAGTGATTACAGCCTCGAGTCTTCTTGGGTATGACGCTACAAGCTTGGCACACCTGTATTTGGTAGAGTTTCTCCCATTCTTCTCTGCAGATCCTCGGGATCAAGTCCGGGCTCTTGCTGGGCCACTCAAGGACATTAAGACACTTGTCCCGAAGCCACTCCTGTGTTGTCTTGGCTGTGCTTAGGGTTGTTGTCCTGTTGGAAGGTGAACCTTCACCCCAGTCTGAGGTCCTGAGAAGAGTTTCATCAAGGATCTCTCTGTACTTTGCTCTGTTCATTTTTCCCTCGAACCTGACTAGTCTCCCCAGTCCCTGCCTCTGAAAAACATCTCCACAGCATGATGCTGCCACCACCATGCTTCACCGTAGGGATGGTGTCAGGTTTCCTCCAGACATGACGTTTAGCATTCAGGCCAAGGAGTTCAATCTTGGTTTCATCAGACCAGAGAATCTTGTTTCTCATGGTCTTAGACTCCTTTAGGTGCCTTTTGGCAAACTCCAAGCAGGCTGTCATGTGCCTTTTACTGAGGAGAGGCTTCCGTCTGGACACTACATTAATGGCCTGATTGGTGGAGTGCTGCAGAGATGGTTGTCCTTCTGGAAGGTTCTCCCATCTCCACAGAGGAGCTCTGTCAGAGTGACCATTTGGTTCTTGGACATCTCCCGGGCACAAGGCCCTTCTCCCCCGATTGATCAATTTGGCTGGGCGGCCAGCTCTAGGAAGAGTCTTGGTTCCAAACTTCCATTTAAGAATGATGGAGGCCACTGTGTTCTCGGGGACCTTCAGTGCTGCAGAAATGTTTTGGTACCTTTCCCCAGATCTGTGCCTCGACATAATCCTGTCTCGGAGCTTTACGGCCAATTCCTTTGACCTCATGGCTTAGTTTTTGCTCTGACATGCACTGTCAACTGTGGGATCTTATATAGACAGGTGAGCTTTTCCAAATAATGTCTAATCAATAGAATTGACTACAGGTGGACTCCAATCAAGTTGTAGAAACTCTCAAGGATGATCAATGGAAACATGATGCACTTGACCTCAAACATTTCTAAAAACCGGTTTTCGCTTTTTCATTATGGAGTATTATTGTTTGTAGATTGAGGGTGAAAAATTATGTAATCAATTTTAGAAGGCTGTAACATAACAAAATGTGGAGAAAGTCAAGGTGTCTGAATACGTACTGTGTGTGTATATATCTCTATCCATCGATCTATACATATATACTGAGTGTATATAAAATGTTAAGAACACCTGCTCGTTCCATGACATAGGCTGACCAGGTGAAGCTCTGATCCCTTATTGATGTTACTTGCTAAATCCACTTCAGTCAGTGTAGATGAAGGGGAGGCGACATGTTAAAGAAAGATTTGCGACATGGATTGTGTGCCATTCAGAGGGTGAATGGGAAATACTAAATATTTAATTGCCTATGAACGGGGTATGGTAGTAGGTGCCAGGCACACCAGTTTGTGTAAAGAACTGCAACGCTGCTGGGTTTTTCATGCTCAACAGTTTCCCTTGTGTATCAAGAATGGTCCACCACCCAAAGGACGTCCAGCCAACTTGACACAACTTTAGGAAGCATTGGAGCCAACATGGGCCAGCATCCCTGTGGAACGCTTTCGACACCTTGTAGAGTCTATGCCCTGACGAATTGAGACTGTTCTGAGGGCAAAAGGGGGTGCAACTCAATATTAGGAAGCTGTACCAAATATTTGCTCTACTCGGTGCATAGTCACAAAGGCAATTCAGTCGCTATAAAACACTAAAATTGTCCTCCTTTTTGAACAACCCCACGTGTGTGTGTGATGAGCTGAAATATAAGATCCCCGAAATGTTCCATACGCACATAAAGCTTATTTCTCTAAAATTTAGTGCACAAATTTGTTTACATCCTTGTTAGTGAGCATTTCTCCTTTGCCAAGATAATCCTATGCCAGGTGTGGCATATCAAGGAGCTGATTAAAAAGCATGATCATTACACAGGTGTACCTTGTGCAGGAGACAATAAAATGCCACTCTAAAATGTGCATTTTTGTCACAACACAATGCCACAGATGTCTCAAGTTGAGGGAGTGTGCAATTGGCATGCTGACTGCAGGATTGTCCATCAGAGCTGTTGCCAGAGAATTGAATGTTCATTTCTCTACCATAAGCCGCCTCAAACGTTGTTTTAGAGAATTTGGCAGTACGTCCACCCGGCCTCACAACCGCAGACCACGTGTTGCCACGCCAGCCCAGGACCTCCACATCTGATTTCTTCACTTGCGGGATCGTCTGAGTCCAGCCACCCTGACAGGTGATGAAACTGAGGAGTTTTTCTGTCTGTAATAAAGCCCTTTTTTGGAGGAAAACCTCATTCTGATTGTCTGGGCTTGGCTCCCAAGTGGGTGGGTATGGTAAAAGGCAGAGGTGGGATCAAGTCATTGTTTTACAAGTCACTAGTAAGTCTCAAGCCTTAGCACTCAAGTCCCAAGTGAAGACAGGCAAGTCTCAAGTTCTAAATAATGTGCTCTTCCCCAAATGTAATACCATTTCATATTTTTAACAAGAGTAATAGTTAGTATATTAAATTTACGCAAATCATGAATGCATTTAAAAATATATTTGTTTTCCAAATAAACTTAATATTTCCATGGAAATAAATGAAATGACCTGCTTGTCAATATGACAACAAAAACTAAATATTGTAGTGCTCTCTCCTCTCTCCAGATATACTCTAGACACCTAAAACAACCCTGCCATCAAGTTACAATCATTTATTAAAAGGTACATCAAAAAACTGCTACTGAACTTCAAGTAGGCCTACAATTTGAACACTGGCCTGAATATCTGTGGGGAAAAAATACAGTTCCAAAAGATGGGAGATAAAACCTGCACTGCACCCCCCCCCCCCCCCCCATATAGCGATCGACTATCGAGGATCGCTATGGGGCGCAATCGGGCGACGTAGGCTTGTACACAATCGCCCAACCTTACACACACACAACCTCTCTGTGTGTGGTTACTGTATGTCAATGGTTTTAGGAACAGCAGTTGTAGCTCAATCTTAGGTGCATCTTTCCAAGGGCTCCGTCTGAATTCACCTGCCGACGTTCCTCTGCACTGCCACACGCAACTTTTTCTCCGTTGGCACAGTTTCATTTGGCTGCTGTCAGATTCAAACTGTAATCCGTTAAATGAAGAGTTGATGCGCTGCACACTTTTCTTTTTAAATAGCATAATTTTTTATATTTGGGCTTGGGGAGGGTATCAAGTCAGTTCGAGTCAAAAGTCCAAGTTAAGTCACGAGTCATTGGTGTTAAGGTCGAAGTCGAGTTGCAAGTCTTATTTTTTTTTTTTTTTTTTTTTTTGTCAAGTCTAAAATCATCAATGTGACTCGAGTCCACACCTCTGGTAAAAGGTGCCAGGCGCACCGGTTTGAGTGTGTCAAACTGAGGCTAGTGAAATGCGTATATACACTGCTCAAAAAAATAAAGGGAACACTAAAATAACACATCCTAGATCTGAATGAAATAATCTTATTAAATACTTTTTTCTTTACATAGTTGAATGTGCTGACAACAAAATCACACAAATAATCAATGGAAATCCAATTTATCAACCCATGGAGGTCTGGATTAGGAGTCACACTCAAAATTAAAGTGGAAAACCACACTACAGGCTGATCCAACTTTGATGTAATGTCCTTAAAACAAGTCAAAATGAGGCTCAGTAGTGTGTGTGGCCTCCACGTGCCTGTATGACCTCCCTACAACGCCTGGGCATGCTCCTGATGAGGTGGCGGATGGTCTCCTGAGGGATCTCCTCCCAGACCTGGACTAAAGCATCCGCCAACTCCTGGACAGTCTGTGGTGCAACGTGGCGTTGGTGGATGGAGCGAGACATGATGTCCCAGATGTGCTCAATTGGATTCAGGTCTGGGGAACGGGCGGGCCAGTCCATAGCATCAATGCCTTCCTCTTGCAGGAACTGCTGACACACTCCAGCCACATGAAGTCTAGCATTGTCTTGCATTAGGAGGAACCCAGGGCCAACCGCACCAGCATATGGTCTCACAAGGGGTCTGAGGATCTCATCTCGGTACCTAATGGCAGTCAGGCTACCTCTGGCGAGCACATGGAGGGCTGTGCGGCCCCCCAAAGAAATGCCACGCCACACCATGACTGACCCACCGCCAAACCGGTCATGCTGGAGGATGTTGCCGGCAGCAGAACGTTCTCCACGGCGTCTCCAGACTCTGTCACGTCTGTCACATGTGCTCAGTGTGAACCTGCTTTCATCTGTGAAGAGCACAGGGCGCCAGTGGCGAATTTGCCAATCTTGGTGTTCTCTGGCAAATGCCAAACGTCCTGAACGGTGTTGGGCTGTAAGCACAACCCCCACCTGTGGACGTCGGGCCCTCATACCACCCTCATGGAGTCTGTTTCTGACCGTTTGAGCAGACACATGCACATTTGTGGCCTGCTGGAGGTCATTTTGCAGGGCTCTGGCAGTGCTCCTCCTTGCACAAAGGCGGAGGTAGCGGTCCTGCTGCTGGGTTGTTGCCCTCCTACGGCCTCCTCCACGTCTCCTGATGTACTGGCCTGTCTCCTGGTAGCGCCTCCATGCTCTGGACACTACGCTGACAGACACAGCAAACCTTCTTGCCACAGCTCGCATTGATGTGCCATCCTGGATGAGCTGCACTACCTGAGCCACTTGTGTGGGTTGTAGACTCCGTCTCATGCTACCACTAGAGTGAAAGCACCGCCAGCATTCAAAATTGACCAAAACATCAGCCATGAAGCATAGGCACTGAGAAGTGGTCCGTGGTCACCACCTGCAGAACCACTCCTTTATTGGGGGTGTCTTGCTAATTGCCTATAATTTCCACCTGTTGTCTATTCCATTTGCACAACAGCATGTGAAATGTATTGTCAATCAGTGTTGCTTCCTAAGTGGATAGTTTGATTTCACAGAAGTGTGATTGACTTGGAGTTACATTGTGTTGTTTAAGTGTTCCCTTTATTTTTTTGAGCAGTGTATATATTTTTGTTATATTATTATATCAAATGGAATAATGAGGATCAAAGATCATACCCCCAAGACATAGTAACCTCTCACCATATCTGTAATCATGGTAGCTTCCACATTAATGTAGATGTCTTTTATATACATCTACTATTCTTATTTACAATAAAAGTGACTACAAAATGACACTATGCATTATTTACCATTCATTTCTATTGGGCACATAATCAAACAAAACCAAATTGACTTCAAATGTATCCAACAAGTTTGTAGAGTCACAAGCTTGATTAACAATCTGCGGGACACTATTCAACAGCCAGTGAAATAGCAAGGTGGCAAATTCAAAACAACAGAAATCTCATAATTCAAATTTGTCAAACATACTATTATACCCCATTTTAAAGATACACTGCTCGTTAATCCAACCACATTGTCCAATTTCAAAAAGGCTTTACGGCGAAAGCATAGCATTAGATTATGTTAGGACAGCGCCTAGACAAGAAAAACCACACAGCCATTTTCCAAGCAAGGAGAGGCGTCACAAAAAACAGAAATACAGCTAAAATGAATCACTAACCTTTGATGATCTTCATCAGATGGCACTCATAGGACTTCATGTTACACAATACATGTGTGTTTTGCTCGATAAAGTTCATATTTATATCCAAAAACCCCATTTTACATTGGCGTGTAATGTTCAGAAATGTTTTGCCTCCCAATGTTTTGCCTCCTTTCGGTGAATGAGCACATCAATTTACAGAAATACTCATCATAAACATTGATAAAATATTCAACTGTTATTCAAAGAATTATATATACACTTCTCCTTAATGCAACCGCTGTGTCAGATTTCAAAAAAGCTTTACGGCGAAAGCAAACTTTGCAATCTGAGTACAGTGCTCAGATATCAAAACAAGCCATACAGATACCTGCCATTTTGGAGTCAACAGAAATGACAAAAATGACATAAATATTCACTTACCTTTGATCTTCATCGGAATGCACTCCCAGGAATCCCAGTTCCAGAATAAATGTTTGTTTTGGTCGATAAAGTTCATCTTTATGTCCAAATACCTCCATTTTGTTCGTGCGTTCAGTCGAGTAATCCAAATCCACTGTGCTCGCGCAGTGAGTTCATACGAACAGTCAAAAGTTATATTACAGTTTGTAGACACATGTCAAACGATGTATAGAATCAATCTTTAGGATGTTTTTATCATAAATCTTCCATAATATTCCAACCGGACAATTCCTTTGTCTTCAGAAATGAAAAGGAACACAGCTAACTCTCACGTGAGCGCACATGATTGAGCTCATGTCATTTTCTCAGTCATCTGATTCCAATGGCTCTTTTTCTCTCCCCATTCACAGTAGAAGCATGAAACAACGTTCTAAAGACTGTTGACATCTAGTGGAAGCCTTAGGAAGTGCAAAATGACCCCATTGACACTGTATACTGGATAGGGAATCACTTAAACTTCAAACCTCAGATTTCCACACTTCCTGGTTGGATTTTTTTCTCAGGTTTTTGCCTGCCATATGAGTTGTGTTATACTCACAGACATCATTCAAACAGTGTTTTTAGTTTTAGTTTTTTAGAAGTTTTCTATCCAAATCTACTAATAGTATGCATATCCTACCTTCTGGGCCTGAATAGCAGGCAGTTTACTACGGGCACGCTTTTCATCCGGACGTCAAAATACTGCCCCCTACCCCGATGAAGTTAAAGTCATTGCATGCTAAGAATATGGGACCAAATACTACACTTTTGACTACATTATTTATAAGAATCTTTAGGGGTGTCCATTTTTAATCCTACCTTTTTGAGGGGAAAAAGTCTAACCTTGTAAACCAAATCTTTCTCTGAGCAATTGTATTAGTATAAAATAATATAATTTCCTTTTTTTGTTGTGTACAATATAGCTCCATTTATTTTATACATTAATTATTGTTTGTCTTTTATCAAGGGTGTCAATCATTTCGGACCCCACTGTATGTACATAGAATGTCATAGTTTTACATACAGCCTACTGCGATCCGTGAGGTCTGGGCTACTTTGACATGGTATGGGAGTGATGATTGGAGCCGTGTTGTATACCGTACGTGTTTCAGAGAGAGCAGCTGTGGACGGCCTGTATAGACGTAGGGGAGCTGTGTGTGTGGCACCTCAGGGAGCCCACCAAGCCTTTCCAGAGGATCCAGCTGCCTGACTGTGCAGGTGTCACCTGCCTTATCAAGGTCAAAAACCAGGTGAGATTGTCTGTAGACTGCACTGTAGGAGGAAAAGGAGTGTGCTTCTACTCTACTGTAGTTTCTATAAGATGGCATTGCTTGGGTACTCCACTGGATTAGTTACATTACTTAGTTCTGTATTAAGGTATTATGTGAAAGTTTAACCTAGGTTTAAAGTATTAACAGGCCCAAATCACCATGGGTTCCCTTTCCCGCTCCTTTCCCGCTTTTTCATATATATCTTTTTTTAAATACTGACTAGATCTTTCATATCACAATGCACTCTGACATGTCAATTTTCAATTCAGCATGTCTTAAAACCAGAAATGAGATGTGTCCTTTATGGTGATGAAACCTAATCTGTTAACTGGTCCTGTCAGATCTGGGTTGGGGGCCGAGGGTGGAGTTCAGGGAAGTCCAGGGGGAAGATCTACGTAGTGGATGCCCAGCGACACACGGTGGAGAAGGAGCTGGTAGCTCACACAGACTGTGTCCAGGCACTGTGCTCCGCAGAGGACCGCTATGTGCTGAGTGGGGCAGCCCGTGAGGACGGGAAGATAGCCATCTGGAAAGTGGAGTAACTTCAGTGGAAATTCAATACTGCCCCCTGGTAGCTAGGGGTCAGAACAGGATCGTGTTCATTAGGCATCAAACGGTAGAAAACGGACTGAAACAGGAAGTTGTTCAATAAGAAACGCTCATTTTTGTTAACCATTGAAAATTGTTTTGCTAAGGTGTGCCCTAATAACCCAGGTGATTATGAACAGTTGGGAAATAAACTCTTGTCGTGATTTGTGACTGCCTATGGATGGATGACCAACCCAAAGTTCACCTGATTGCATAGGATTTATTTTTATTGCTGGAATAATCTTTCCAACCTATAGTTTTAAACATGTATCTTATTGTTTATGTTAAAGGGAAACTATTTAGGTATTTGTTTCATTAGTCCATTGTTGATATAATCCCAACATGTTTTGAATGTCAGAAATACATTTTAAGATATATAACTTAAAAAATACAGAAATACTGCTGGTGTGATGCATTTTTGGACTATATCAACAATAGACTAATGAAGCAAATACCAAAACACTGTTTTGGGTGTCATTTTCCTTTTAAGTATTATTTACATTGGAGGAACCATAGATTTTATATTGGGATGCTTCACAGGTTACTCACATCCAAATAAGTATTTCATATTTAATGTATGTGCTTTCTCTTCTAAATATTTTTTTGTATGTTTAATACACTCAACCCAAACTATGCATTTTAGTATTATTAAAATGTTAAGTAATGCAGACTTGTATTTGTCTCAGTCTTCATGTAACATGACACAAACTACTTCTAACATTTTAAATGAACAACTGAAATATTATCCATAAATATTAGTGTTTCTTGTATATTCTTTATAGTACAGTATATTGTTTTGTAATATGCCTTTTGCCACCAGGGGGCAGTACAGCATCCTCTATTACATTTTAATTCACATCCCAGAACTGTCTTCTGTAAACTGTTTCTGTAGGCTACATGTCATGAGATCGACATTGTAATGACTGAAACTGAATACTTTAATTTCTCTATATAGCGATTTGGTGGAACAAGCTTCCCCTTAACATCAGGACAGCTGAGTCCCTGCCCATCTTCTGAAAACGCCTGAAAACCTACAGTACCTTTTCAAAAAGTATTTTGATTCATCACACAGCACATCATCAATATTCAGCTATACTAACATTTATTTTTTTTTAATCTTGAGGATTATGACATTTTAACCCACTTGGCCCATATATAATCAGATGTAGTAATTTGGCTGCCTTCATGCAGTAGTCTTCATTCAGATTTGTATTAAATCCCGTTACGGTGGCTACAGGCAAGCCCGTATCTACATCATCTGAGAATCCTTTCATTAATCACACCAGCAGATGGCAAAATCATCAAAGTCATCATCCAAATGCCAGGGTATTCCAATTTTTATTCTCTAACTGTTGCCAGCTCTACGAATATAAATCCCTCTCCTCTCTGTGTTCATACAATGCAGCACAGAAACAATCACAGACCACATTTTAAATCCAGCTGTAGATTAGAGACTGGGGATTTTTAAAAACAATGTTTTTTTTCCCACAGATTGGGATGTACCCAATGGGTTTCAAATGCCATTGATTTTTGGTCATAACTACAACTTTGCTATGAGTTGTAGTAATTGAATCCAGGGACGTCTAAGACCCTTTGAGGTTGAATCTATAAGACTAGGATTACATTACACAGGGGCCCTGTTGAATCAAGCATCTATACATAGTCAATTAGCAGACACTCATATCCAGAGCGACTTAGTCGCAATTAGGGTAAAATGCCTTGCTCAAGGGCACAATTCAACAGATTATTATTATTTTTTTACCTAGTACCTTGGCCAGTAACCCTTCGTTTACTGGCCCAGTGCAGGTAGCTACTGTGGGAAGGCTACCTGCCACCAACCCTCAGACTGGGTGACAGCAATAAGATTAGTCCAACACACATCATGACATCATTTATACACAACACACGTACAGTATATAACAGGAAGACTCTGCCCCTCACAGGCAGATATCAATTCCCAGAAGAAGTATTGTGTGTGGGGGCTGGTAATGGCTAGAGTGGAATAAATGTTAAGTTATCAACAACATCAAACACATGGTTTCCATGTGTTTGATGCCATTCCATTCGCTCCGTTCCAGACATTATGAGCCGTCCTCCCCTCAGCAGCCTCCACTGTTCCCTACACAGTGCACTACTTTAAATCTGGGGCCTTGTCAAAAGTAATGCACTATATAGGGAATAGGATGCCATTTGGGACCTAGCTACTATGCAGAGTAAGGTCTGGTTGATGGTCATATAGTGTTTTATATATAGTGTTAGTGTTTTTTATTTATTTTTTAAGTTCTGACTTTATTTGTATTTACAGTATAAGGCCATGAAATATTGAAGATGAAAATTACCTAGCGAAACTGCATTACCAATTTACCAAACCATTATGGAAGATGGCCTTGGGAGCACCATTGTCCTGACCTGGGTCTCTGTCAGTTTTCTGTAAACCTGTTTTCTGTAAATCATGAGGATTGGATGATTCCCTATGCCAAGGGTTACTCTGTTTGGAAGTTTTCCAAGCTTTTATAACTCACAGTATGTGCGTGTTTTCAACATTGTGTGTGGGTGATTGTGCATGAGGAATAGGAATCTGCCTCTTCATGAGTCCGTACAGAACACTGCTGAGTGAACAACCACTTGCTATCGGCAGAGAGGGATGGATGGATGTATGCACAGTATGTGGCAGTTAAACCGAGAGGGGTCTTTATTATGTGTTTGCCAAATGGATGTACCTCTGCTACCATATCTACTGTATACCAGTATCCGTTCCTTCCATTTGATAGGCAAAATAGTTGGCTACGGTAAATGTCATCTGTACATAGTGGCGAGGAAAAGTATGTGAACCCTTTGGAATTACCTGGATTTCTGCATAGCTTTGTCATGAAATGTAATCTGATCTTCATTTAAGTCACAACAATAGACAGTCTGCTTAAGCTAATAAAACACAAACAATTATACGTTTATGTCTTTATTGAACAGACTGTGTAAACATTCACAGTGCAGGGTGGGAAAAGTATGTGAACCCTTGGATTTCTAACTGGTTGACCCTCCTTTTTGCAGCAAGAACCTCAACCAAACATTTTCTGTAGTTGCGGATCAGACATGCACAACGATCAGGAGACATTTTGGACCATTCCTCTTTCCAAAATGGTATCAGTTCAGCAATATTCTTGGGATGTCTGATGTGAACCGCTCTTTTGAGGTCATGCCACAGCATCTCAATCGGGTTGAGGTCAGGACTCTGACTGGGCCATTCCAGAAGGTGTATTTTCTTCTTGTTAACCATTCTGTTGATTTACTTCTGTGTTTTCGGTCGTTGTCCTGTTGCATCACCCAACTTCTGTTGAGCTTCAAATGGTGGACAGATAGCCTTACATTCTCCTGCAAAATGTCTTGATAAACTTGGGAATTCATTTTTCCGTTGATGATAGCAAGCTGCCCAGGCCCTGAGGCAGCAAAGCAGCCGCAAACCATGATGCTCCCTCCACCATACTTTACAGTGGGGATGAGGTTTTGATGTTGGTGTTCTGTGCCTTTTTTTTCTCCACACATAGTGTTGTGTGTTCCTTCCAAACAACTCAACTTTAGTTTCGTCTGTCCACAGAATATTTTGCCAGTAGCGCTGTGGAACATCCAGAGGCTCTTTTGCGAACCTCAGACGTGCAGCAATGTTTTTTTTGACAGCAATGGCTTCTTCCAGGGTGTCCTCCCATGAACACCATTCTTGTTTAGTGTTTTACGTATCGTAGACTAGTCAGATGTTAGCATGTCCCAGAGATTTATGTAAGTCTTTAGCTGACGTTCTAGGATTCTTCTTAACCTCATTGGGCATTCTGCGCTGTGCTCTTGCAGTCATCTTTGCAGGACAGCCACTCCTAGGGAGAGTAGCAACAGTGCTGAACTTTCTCCATTTATAGACAATTTGTCTTACCGTGGACTGATGAACATCAAGGCTTTTAGAGATACTTTTGTAACCATTTCCTGCTTTATGCAAGTCAACAATTCTTGATCTTAGGTCTTTTGATCTATTTTCTTCAAGGCATGGTTCACATCAGGCAATGCTGCTTGTGAATAGCAAACTCAAATTGTGTGTTTTTTTGGTTTTTTTTATAGGTCAGGGCAGCTCTAACCAACATCTCCAATCTCGTCTCAATGATTGTACTCCCGGTTAGCTGACTCCTGACTCCAATTAGCTTTTGGAGAAGTCATTAGCCTAGGGGTTCACATACTTTATCCAACCTACACTGTGAATGTTTAAATGATGTATTCAATATAGACAAGAAAATACAATTTGTGTGATTATTAGTTTAAGCACAATGTGTTTGTCTATTGTTGTGACTTAGATAAAGATCAGACCAAATTTTATGACCAATTTATGCATAAATCCAGGTAATTCCAAAGGGTTCACATACTTTTTCTTGCAACTGTAGTTCAGGCCATGGTGGGTACTGTTAGTTGTATTGAATTTCCATTGAGTCTCTCTTTATCAAGAGTCCTCACACTCAGAACTACTGTATCACACACTTACTCATATGGAGTGGGCATTATGTTTCCCTTATATATAGGATGGATACCACAGTAGTACACATCCATCACAACACCCATATAGGACTGTTGATAAGCATTGAATCATTACTGTAATGACAAGATATCAGTCATACACTTACTCTTTGTGGTGGAAATCGAGCAACAACAAAAAACATGGTTGTGATTTCCTCAAAGGAGAAGGAGAGTCCGGTTACCAGTGAACAGGTGTTGCTGGCCTTGCACCCCTCTGATGTGGGGGAAGGGTGATGCAATTTGTAAATCGTGGCCCTTTTTGTTGATACATAAATCAGTCTCCAGGTAACTTGACTCCACTGCATGCAGACAGTGTAAGACCGTATATGTGCCAATGCACACATGTCATCAACTTTACTTTGTCCTCTAATGGTAGGGTTGGAGTGGGGAGATATGTAGGCTAGCTAGGCTACTTTAGGGGTAACCCCTGCTACTAGAAATGAAACATACTTGTGTGTGAACAAATTGTGTGCAGAGAAGTAGGATAACAATAGTGGTCATTCAGTCAAATACACACCACACACAACCACATAAATTACATAAATAGAAACAAAATAAAACTGACCTTTGAACATGAAAATGAAAGATCTATTAAAATATATGCAATAACAGCTATGTTCAAAATGATACAGTAGCCTATAACATACAGAACTGCATAAAATGATTATTACATTAGTAGCTCACAGATAATTTGCAACATTGTCAACAGCAGCAAAAAACATACACTTCGACTTCTGGGGCAGCCTTAAGTTTTAGAACGTTACATTGTGGCCTTTGATGTCAAGTAATACAGTAATTGCTGGGGCATCGCAAAATGAATCACCATGACTTGAAATATTTCAAGTAGAATACTGTTTTAAAGTAACACTCAAGGTGTGGCGGCATGAATGTTTGGTGAGTGTGTGGCACTGCCTGCTACAGTTTTTCTAACGCCTGCCTGCTTCACAATTTTCCTGTGAGGGGTGTAGTTGCTTCAACTGTAGACCGGTTGTTCCTGCGTGTCAGCCATATTGGAATGCTCGGCTCAGGATGGGGAATATACAGAACTAAACGAGCCTGGAGTGGTGGGCAGAGAAAGGAGAGCTCACGAACGGCGAAGCAACTTCAGTTTTTAACGGATTTAAAACGCATATAAACGAGGAATTAAACCAGTAAACTAAAGTGAATTGATCCGACACGCGAATTGGAAAGGACAAAGTGAGTACAGTCATGTTTATTATATTATATATTTATGTAAAATTGAGGCGGCTTGCAGTTGAAGCCTGTGTGTGCTGGAGGATTTGCTGTGCCGACACATTGACGTTTTCTTCACATAAAATTATAAATAATTTTCCATATCAGTTAATATTCTGTTGAAGATGGCTATTTGGCTAATGTAATGCTCAATCATTGGTGTTGTCGCTCAATTGATACTTCATCGGTATAATGTGCCACACGTAACAGTAACGTTAACCAATTCAAGCTAAATCTTCAGGAAAGTAACGTTACTGTACATTTAATAGTTAACAATGACTCGAGAATCTCCAGAAATTGTTCTATATTACATTTCTTTCCACAATATGATCATAAAGTCTTAGAGCATATTCTATTCAATTATTGTTTCGTTTGTGTAGTCTACCTAGACTACCTTTCTGAGAGATGTATGAGGTAACTATAGGTAGCCTAGCCTATGGGTGTTTCCTGAAGATTTGTGATTCGCCTACGGCTCCCATTATATTTGAATATTGCCGTGGAATTCTTGTTACTGTTTACAACTGTAAGCTTCGTGTAGCCCGAGGCCCTTTAAATTACAGTGCAGTGAAGGCCTGTATTTTTAGGAGCAGTGAGTGACTCCTGAGTGTAAACCACCAGGCATATATTGTCCTTGTTAGGCTACTTTTAGTTTATTTAGTCGAAATCCAGGAGACTCGTGAATGTGATAGGATAGTCTGACGTTCATGTTATAAATTATGAAATAAGTCTATATATCACATACTCACTCTCTCTCTCTCTCTCTCTCTCTCTCTCTCTCTCACACTCTCTCTCACACTCTCTCACTATCTCTCACTCACACACACAAAAAGGTGAAATCGGTTTTTGATATGCCATATGACCTTGGTCTGTCATAATATTGTGTTCATGTTGACTATCCCAATGTTTTTCAGGGATGTTCCAAACATCTACTTGTCTGCATGAGACTCACAATAAACCTCTGTAAAGAGTGAAGGGTGGGACAGTATTGCACTCAGGGCCTGTAATCAAGTGTCTCAGAGTAGGAGTGCTGATCTAGGATCAGGTTAACCTTTTCCATAATAGTCTGAATTATTATGATTTAAAAGGCCATACTGATCCTAGATCAAAACTCCTACTCTGAGACACTTGACAAATACAGGACCAGATCCCCCACTTATGAAAGTACACTTTCAGAGCCAGGAGAGCAGATGTGTAGACAGATACAGACTTCATGATGACACAAACAAACACTTGTACAGTTTGTAATCTAATGGGCTGGCAGTAATAAGGGGGATGAAAGGAAACATACAGACTTTGATTTGACTCATTCATTGCTTGATGAATTCATTGCAAGACTCCCAGGGGCCACTCGGTGGGTGTCTGTGAGTACGTGCGTGGATGCATGCTTGTGTCTGTCTGTGTGCGCGTGCACATGCAAATATGACATTGTCCACTGAGTAGGCCTAGGCCTAACCATGCTCATCATACCCACCTCAGGCAAGTTGGGATCCCACACGGACATAGGCTATATTCCACATCCTCCTCCTTATTCTGCCTACTGTTGTTTTAGCTGCAGAGGAAGAGGAGCTGTGTCTGAAGCAGCAGCTGTGACAGGAAGGACAAATTAACAATGTTCTCCAGTTGTGCTGCTGCATTCTGCTTTAGATTGGCCTTCCAGGATGCAGCCTAGCCTGGCTGCCTCAGACACACTGTCCCTCAGGATTCTGGGGGGGAAACGCCTTTTTCCCCTCTACACAGCAGCAGCAGTTTCATATTGTATGTTTGTGAGAGAGATTGAGAAGAGAGAGGATTTGCTGTGCTGTGATGCAGCTGTGACTATTATGTGAATTGTTGTGTTGCATTTTGACCTGATGAGATGCAGTGGTAAATAACATGTTTCACAAACACAGGTTTTAGAGTAGGTCTGTTCTGCTGCTGGCATTTATAATGGACACGTTGGAGTTCCAGCCTCAGATCCCTAACCATAATTACAAAACAAAGATGGAGTGTCTTTGTGTGTGTGTCCATTTTGAACACTTTGTTGTTTCATTATTCTCTCCATTTCTTTGGACGGAGGCGTAAATAACAGATTAACATCAAGTTTATTGCTTCCACTCGGTCCGCAGCATGGTTTCACAGCCAGCATCATGTTGCAGTTCACTCCAAGTTTAATTGACTACAGTTTCCCTCTGATCATAGCTTGTGTTGTATGTTTCATAGATGTGTTCATTTATAACTCTTTGAACTCTCTCTGTGAGAATGGATGAGTTGATTGAAAACAGTTGTTGTTTTCAGTCTGTATGTAAATGCCTGCGTGTGATCGTCCTCTATTATAACTATATTATAAACTATATTATATATTAAGCAATAAGGCCTTAGGGGGTGTGGTATATGGCCAATATACCACGGCTAAGGGCTTTTCTTAGGCACGACCAACATAATTAGAGCAGTAAAAAGAAATGTTTTGTCATACCCGTGGTAAATGGTCTGATATACCATGACTGTCAGCCAATCAGCATTCTTGGCTCGAACCACCCAGTTTATAATACACTGCTGAAAAAAATAAAGGGAACACTTAAACAACACAATGTAACTCCAAGTCAATCACACTTCTGTGAAATCAAACTGTCCACTTAGGAAGCAACACTGATTGACAATAAATTTCGCATGCTGTTGTGCAAATGGAATAGACAACAGGTGGAAATTATAGGCAATTAGCAAGACACCCCTAATAAAGGAGTGGTTCTGCAGGTGGTGACCACAGACCACTTCTCAGTTCCTATGCTTCCTGGCTGATGTTTTGGTCACTTTTGAATGCTGGCGGTGATTTCACTCTAGCGGTAGCATGAGACGGAGTCTACAACCCACACAAGAGGCTCAGATAGTGCAGCTCATCCAGGATGGCACATCAATGCGAGCTGTGGCAAGAAGGTTTGCTGTGTCTGTCAGCGTAGTGTCCAGAGCATGGAGGCGCTACCAGGAGACAGGCCAGTACATCAGGACACGTGGAGGAGGCCGTAGGAGGGCAACAACCCAGCAGCAGGACCGCTACCTCCGACTTTGTGCAAGGAGGAGCACTGCCAGAGCCCTGCAAAATGACCTCCAACAGGCCACAAATGTGCATGTGTCTGCTCAAACGGTCAGAAACAGACTCCATGAGGGTGGTATGAGGGCCCGACGTCCACAGGTGGGGGTTGTGCTTACAGCCCAACACTGTGCAGGACGTTTGGCATTTGCCAGAGAACACCAAGATTGGCAAATTCGCCACTGGCGCCCTGTGCTCTTCACAGATGAAAGCCGGTTCACACTGAGCACATGTGACAGACGTGACAGAGTCTGGAGACGCCGTGGAGAACGTTCTGCTGCCTGCAACATCCTCCAGCATGACCGGTTTGGCGGGGGGTCAGTCATGGTGTGGGGTGGCATTTCTTTGGGGGGCTGCACAGCCCTCCATGTGCTCGCCAGAGGTAGCCTGACTGCCATTAGGTACCGAGATGAGATCCTCAGACCCCTTGTGAGACCATGTGCTGGTGCGGTTGGCCCTGGGTTCCTCCTAATGCAAGACAATGCTAGACTTCATGTGGCTGGAGTGTGTCAGCAGTTCCTGCAAGAGGAAGGCATTGATGCTATGGACTGGCCCGCCCGTTCCCCAGACCTGAATCCAATTGAGCACATCTGGGACATCATGTCTCGCTCCATCCACCAACGCCACGTTGCACCAGACTGTCCAGGAGTTGGCGGATGCTTTAGTCCAGGTCTGGGAGGAGATCCCTCAGGAGACCATCCACCACCTCATCAGGAGCATGCCCAGGCGTTGTAGGGAGATCATACAGGCACGTGGAGGCCACACACACTACTGAGCCTCATTTTGACTTGTTTTAAGGACATTACATCAAAGTTGGATCAGCCTGTAGTGTGGTTTTCCACTTTAATTTTGAGTGTGACTCCAAATCCAGACCTCCATGGGTTGATAAATTGGATTTCCATTGATTATTTTTGTGTGATTTTGTTGTCAGCACATTCAACTATGTAAAGAAAAAAGTATTAAATAAGATTATTTCATTCATTCAGATCTAGGATGTGTTATTTTAGTGTTCCCTTTATTTTTTAGAGCAGTGTATATTATAAAGTGTACTGTGATAGCCTTAGCAGCATAATCTTAAATGAATAGTGCGGAGGATGCTGGCTACTGATTACTGTATTGGCTGACTGACCTGTCAATTGAAGTCAATGACTACGTGAGGCTGCTAGAAAGCCTTTATTCTCTTCCTCTATTAAGTCTCAATTAGGAAAATTGTGTTGTCTTACACTGTGGAAAACCCCCCACAAAAACAACCATATATTATGAAAAAAAACAGTGTGGATATCCTGAGGTATTATCGAATTCAATAAAAGTTTATTGGTCACGTACACAGATTTGCAGGTGCAGCGAAGTGCTATTGTTTCTAGCTCCAACAGTGCAGTAATACCTACCAATTAAAACAATACACACAAAATTCAGAAATATCAGAACGAGCGATGTCAGAGACTGGAATATAAATATACACTACATGACCAAAAGTATGTGGACACCTGCTCGTCAAAATCATGGGCATAAATATGGAGTTGGTCCCCCCTTTAACGGCTATAACAGCCTTTACTCTTCTGTGAAGGCATTCCACGATGTTGCAACATTGCTGTGGGGACTTGCTTCCATTCAGCCACAAGAGCATTAGTGAGGTCGGGCACTGATGTTGGGCGATTAGGCTTGGCTCGCAGTCAGCGTTCCAATTCATCCCAAAGGTGTCCAATGGGGTTGAGGTCAGGGCTCTGTGCATGCCAGTCCAGTTCTTCCACACCGATCTCGACAAACAATTTCTGTATGGACCTCGCTTTGTGCACGGGGGCATTGTCATGCTGAAACAGGAAAGAGCCTTCCCCAAACTGTTGCCATAAAGTCCGAAGCACAGAATCGTCTAGAATTTCATTGTATGCAGTAGCGTTAAGATTTCCCTTCACTGGAAGGGGTCTGGCTCGAACCATGAAAAACAGCCCCAGACCATTATTCCTCCTCCACCAAACTTTACAGTTGCACTATGCATTGGGCAGGTAGCATTCTCCTGGCATCCTCCAAACCCAGATTCGTCCAGATGGTGAAGCGTGATTCATCTCTCCAGAGAACGCGTTTCCACTGCTCTAAAGTCCAATGGCAGCAAACGCTTGTTATTGCGTATTGTGATCTTAGGCTTGTGTGTGGCTGCTCGGCCATGGAAACCCATTTCATGAAGCCCCCGCTGAACAGTTATTGTGCTGACAGTGCTTCCAGAGGCAGTTTGGAACTCCGTAGTGAGTGTTGCAACCGAGGACAGACGATTTTTACGGGTTATGCGCTTCAGCACTTGGCGGTCTCATTCTGTGAGCTTGTGTGACCTACTACTTCGCTGCTGAGCTGGTGTTGCTCCTAGATGTTTCACTTCAGAATAACAGCACTTTGACCGGGACAGCTCTAATAGGGCAGAAATTTTACATTTTACAAAATTTTACAATTTTACAAACTGACTTGTTGGAAAGGTGGCATCCTATGACGGTGCCACGTTGAAAGTCAGCAATGCCATTCTAGCAATGCCATTCTAGGTCTTCAGCAATGCCATTCTACTACCAGTGTTTGTCTATGGAGATTGCATGGCTGTGTGCTCTATTTTTATACACCTGTCAGCAATGGTTGTGGCTGAAATAGCCAAGTCCACTCATTTGAAGGCGTACTTTTGTTTATACAGTGTCTTCAGAAAGAATTTATACCCCTCAACTTATTCCACATTTTGTGTTATAGCCTGAATTCAAAATCTATTGAATAAATACATATTCTCACCCATCTACACACAATACCCCATAATTACAAAGTGAAAACATGTTTTTCTAAAATATTGCAAATATATTGAAATTTAAATATAGAAATATATAATTTACATAAGTATTCACAACTCTGAGTCAATACATGATAATATCACCTTTGGCAGTGATTACAGCTGTGAGTCTTTCTTTGTAAGTCTCTAAGAGCTTTGCACACCTGGATTGTTCAATATTTGCACATTATCTTTTTAAATGTAACCTTTATTTAACCAGGCAAGTCAGTTACGAACAAATTCTTATTTACAATGACGGTCTACACCGGCCAAACCCGGACGACGCTGGGCCAATTGTGTGCCGCCCTATGGGACTCCCAATCACAGCCGGTTGTGATACAGCCTGAATTCGAACCAGGGGGTCTGTAGTGACACCTCTAGCACTGAGATGTAGTGCCTTAGACCACTGCCCCACTCAGGAGCCCATTATTCTTTTTAAAATTCTTCAAGCTCTGTCAAGTTTATAGTTGATCATTACAAGACAGCCATTTTCAAGTCTTGCCATAGATTTTCAAGTAGATTTAAGTCAACTTTGCCACTCAGGAACATTCACTCTGTTCTTTGTAAGCAACTCCAGTGTAGATTTGGCCTTGCGTTTTAGGTTATTGTCCTGCTGAAAGGTGAATTAGTCTCCCAGTGTCTGTTGGAAAACAGATTAAACCAGGTTTTTCTCAAGGATTTTGCCTGTGCTTTTTATATCCTCAATAACTTCCCTGTCCTTAATTATAAGCACACCCATAACATAATGCAGCTCTCACTATGCTTGAAAATATAGAGAGTGGTACTCAGTAATGTGTTGTATTTGATTTGTCCCGAACATAACACTTTGTATTAAGGACAAAAAGTTAATTGCTTTGCCAATTATTTTTGCAATATTACTGTAGTGCCTTGATGCAAACAGGATGCATGTTTTGTAATATTTTTATTCTGTACAGGCTTCCTTTTTACCGTGTCATTTAGATTAGTATTGTGGAGTAACTATAATATTGTTGATCCATCCTCAGTTTTCTCCTATCAAAGCAATTCAACTCTGTAACTGTTTTAAAGTCACCATTGGCGTCATTGTGAAATCCCTGAGCGGTTTCCTTCCTCTCCGGCAACTGAGTTAGGAAGGACGCCTGTATCTTTGTAGTGACTGGGTGTATTGATACACCATCCAAAGTGTCATTAATAACTGAACCATGCTCAAAGAGATATTCAGTGTCTACTTTTTTTACATTTTTACCCATCTACCAATAGGTGCCCTTCAATGCGAGGCATTTGAAAATCTCCTTGGTCTTTGTGGTTGAATCCTTGTTTGAAATTCACTGCTCGACTGAGGGACCTTAGATAATTATATGTGTGTTGTACAGAGATGAGGTAGTTGTTTAAAAATCACGGTAAGCACTTATTGCAACTTACAATATGACTTGATAAGCAAATGTGCACTCCTGACCTTATTTAGGCATGCCATAATAAAGGGGTTGAATACTTCAATATTTCAGCTTTTCATTTTTAATTAATGTGTAAAAAAACAACAAAAAACCATTAGGAACACCTGCTCTTTCCATGACATAGACTGACCAGGTGAATCCAGGTGAAAGCTACGATCCCTTATTGATGTCACTTGTTAAATCCACTTCAATCAGTGTAGATGAAGGGGAGGTGACAGGTTAAATAATGATTTTTAAGCCTTGAGACAATTGAGACATGGATTGTGTATGTGTGCCATTCTGAGGGTGAATGAGTAAGACAAACTTTGAATGGGCTATGGTAGAAGGTGCCAGGTGCACCGGTATGAGTGGTTGAAGAACTGAGTTTTTCATGCTCAACAGTTTCCCGTGTGTATTAAGAATGGCCCACCATCCAAAGGACATCCAGCCAACTTGACACAACTGTGGGAAGCATTGGAGTCAACCAAGCATTGGAGTCAACACACACACACACACACACACACACACACACACACACACACACACACACACACACACACACACACACACACACCTGAGTTCACAAAACATTAGGAAAACCATCCTAATATTGAGTTACACCCCCTTTTCCCTCAGAACAACCTCAATTATGATGTGTATATGATGTGTATGGACAGTATATTATATGTAACTGAGTGGGTGGATGAATCAGTTGAACACACCTGACCAGACAGTGGCGTACTGTTACATGTATTAAAAGCTCTGAATGGTCAAGTGGCCGTATAGCATTTACTGCGATGCAGACTTCAGGGCTTTCATACTTCTTGCGCTTAGTCAAGCACAGCAGAGCTATTGTGAAGGAAGTTGTCAAGGAAGTGACTGTGTTTATACAGGACGTACCACCCCCACCTACCATCAACCAATTATGTCAATGCGGAGCTATGCAGAGCCCTCCGCGTTGTTACACAATTTCAGAGGCGCACGGCGATGTGGTACGGAGGTCAATACTGCCTCCACAAGCCTCCAGAGGCTCAGCAATTGCGTCACACCCTCCATTCGGAGCCTCCGACCACATTTTTGGATCAACCATAAATTGGATTTTAGACATTCAGACCTGGCCTGTGTCCTAAATGGCACCCATAGGCATCCTATAGGGCTCTGGTCAAAAGTATGGCACTTTGTAGGGAATATGGTGCCATTGTAGCCCTGGCCTTCTGCAGTGTCTGGAAGATGAGGTGTTTTTGACCTTTAGTTTGAATCCATTCATAATGCATTTAACATACAGTGATGCTACTAATATTATACGGCTGTAAGTCAAAGCATCACCTTTCACTGGTGGCGAGGACAACGTTACAGTGGTTTGACATTTTTGATTTATGTTTGTAGTCCTGTGGTGTGCTTTGAGCATTATGGGAAGTTGCTACGCCTCTTTCCATTCAAATCATTCTCTTAATGTTTCTGAAAGAAAAATGGTTCCACATGTCCATGGTCTGAATGCCCATGGGCATAGTGTTGTGCTTATTGGTTTAGACTAATACAGTACAGTTAATCCTGGTACACATTTAATCAACCTCAATGAACATAAACAAAGCTAACAACTTCCAGGTCTTTTTCCATGAGTGGTTTCTTTGTAAAGGGGCTAAAATGGCAGAGGAAGGAGATGGGGGAGCTAAAGTGAAACCAAACTACTACCCTCCACTAGCCTCCACTAGCCTCCACTAGCCTCCACTAGCCTCCACTAACCTCCACTAGCCTCCACTAGCCTCCACTAACCTACACTACCCTCCACTACCCTCCACTAGCCTCCACTAACCTCCACTAGCCTCCACTAGCCTCCACTAGCCTCCACTAACCTCCACTAACCTCCCCTAACCTCCACTAACCTCCACTAACCTCCCCTAACCTCCCCTAACCTCCACTAACCTCCACTAGCCTCCACTAGCCTCCACTACCCTCCACTAACCTCCACTAGTCTCCACTAGCCTTCACTACCCTCCACTAGCCTCCACTAACCTCCCCTAACCTCCACTAGCCTCCACTAATCTCCACTAATCTCCACTAGCCTCCACTAGCCTCCACTAACCTCCACTAGCCTCCACTACCCTCCGCTAGCCTCCGCTAGCCTCCGCTAACCTCCACTAGCCTCCACTAACCTCCACTAGTCTCCACTAGCCTCCACTAACCTCCGCTAACCTCCACTAGCCTCCACTAGCCTTCACTACCCTGACTATGTTTCGCCTCAAGCTAAAGGTCCCAGTGTTCTTTCTGTCTGCGTCCCAAATGGAACCCTATTCCCTACATAGCGCACTACTTTTAACACTATATATGTTCGTTTCCCATTGCAAATCATTTAGCTACGGTGTGTCCTGGCCTAGTGAACCCTCCCCCGGCCCGGCCTGCTGTGGCCTTAGCAGGCAGGATCAAGGACAGGAAGAGGAAAACAAACAAAGCCAGGTCTGTCTGCCAGCCATTCTCTTCCATCCGGGAGATGAAGATCTATGCAGAGCATGTCAGGGACCACAGTGTAGCCTGGGTAACTGGTGAGAGATATACGCACTACCCCCACTACCATTTCTCTTTGCATGTTTAGCCGTCACATATGCAGCACATACCCTGTATGTCAACTCCCTCTAAAGGTAAATAGAAGACAATATACAGTAGGCAGTCACATATGTTTTCTTACATAGAAGAGGGCAGGTTACAGTAGGCACAATGAAGGAAAGCTTCTATAGTGTGTAGGCACATCTGTTTTTTACATGGAAGACCATTGCCAAGTGACTTCCGGCTGTAATGGAAAGACAATAGCCATTGCTTAGCCTAGATCTGGACGGGGTCGTGTACTGTCTCACCTGCAGTCAGGATATAGGCTATTTAGGACAGAGAGGCCATAGAGGAAGGCTCAGGTGGTCAGTCAGACACTTGAGACCTGTACTGAATGTGTCTAGACTATCTTTAGCGAGCTGCCTGGCTTCTCAGAACTTTTCACACCGTGCGTTCTACTGGAAGGTAAGGACTACCCAGCCTCACTGTCATGCTGTCTGTCTCGATCAGGGGTGAGTCTCACTGTCATGCTGTCTGTCTGGATCAGGGGTGAGTCTCACTGTCGTGCTGTCTGTCTGGATCAGGAGTGAGTCTCACTGTCGTGCTGTCTGTCTGGATCAGGGGTGAGTCTCACTGTCATGCTGTCTGTCTGGATCAGGGGTGAGTCTCACTGTCATGCTGTCTGTCTGGATCAGGGGTGAGTCTCACTGTCATGCTGTCTGTCTGGATCAGGGGTGAGTCTCACTGTCATGCTGTCTGTCTGGATCAGGGGTGAGTCTCACTGTCATGCTGTCTGTCTGGATCAGGGTTGAGTCTCACTGTCATGCTGTCTGTCTGGATCAGGGTTGAGTCTCACTGTCATGCTGTCTGTCTGGATCAGGGGTGAGTCTCACTGTCATGCTGTCTGTCTGGATCAGGAGTGAGTCTCACTGTCGTGCTGTCTGTCTGGATCAGGGGTGAGTCTCACTGTCATGCTGTCTGTCTGGATCAGGAGTGAGTCTCACTGTCATGCTGTCTGTCTGGATCAGGGGTGAGTCTCACTGTCATGCTGTCTGTCTGGATCAGGGGTGAGTCTCACTGTCATGCTGTCTGTCTGGATCAGGGGTGAGTCTCACTGTCATGCTGTCTGTCTGGATCAGGGGTGAGTCTCACTGTCATGCTGTCTGTCTGGATCAGGGGTGAGTCTCACTGTCATGCTGTCTGTCTGGATCAGGGTTGAGTCTCACTGTCATGCTGTCTGTCTGGATCAGGGGTGAGTCTCACTGTCATGCTGTCTGTCTGGATCAGGGGTGAGTCTCACTGTCATGCTGTCTGTCTGGATCAGGGTTGAGTCTCACTGTCATGCTGTCTGTCTGGATCAGGGTTGAGTCTCACTGTCATGCTGTCTGTCTGGATCAGGGTTGAGTCTCACTGTCATGCTGTCTGTCTGGATCAGGGGTGAGTCTCACTGTCATGCTGTCTGTCTGGATCAGGGGTGAGTCTCACTGTCATGCTGTCTGTCTGGATCAGGGTTGAGTCTCACTGTCATGCTGTCTGTCTGGATCAGTTTGAGTGTATCCCTGGGCCTCTAGATTTAGATACCTTGACCAGGAAGTTTTGAACAGCAATACAAGATGGGATAAACACACTGACTCTCTCAGCCCAACTATTCCTCACTGACATTTATCCAGGCTGGTTGGAGAATTATGAGCAGAATGTTGTGGTCGGCGAACACTGGAATGCGTTACATCTTCATCTATTGGCAGTGGCAAGGCATTCTACACAAGCATTCTTGTTTTTTGAATTTGAATTCTAATAGTTTTCATACAGTTGTACTGTAGTACAGTGCATTCGCAAAGTATTCAGAGCCCTTGACCACATTTTGTTACATTACAGCCTTATTCTAAAATGGATTAAAAACATTTTTTATCTCATCAATACAATACACCATAATGACAAAGCGAAAACAGGTTTTTCAATTTTTTTGCAAATGTATAAAATATAAAACAGAAATAAGTATTCAGACCCTTTGCTATGAGACTCAAATGAGCTCAGGTGCATCCTGTTTCCATTGGTCATCCTTAAGATATTTCTACAACTAGATTGGAGTCCACCTGGGGTAAATTCAATTGATTGGACAAGATGTGGAAAGGCACACACCTGTCTATATAAGGTCCCACAGTTGACAGTGCATGTCAGAGCAAAAACCAAGCCATGGGGTCGACGGAATTGTCCGTAGAGCTCAGACAGGATTGAGTTGAGGCACAGATCTGGGGAAGGTTACCAAAAGATTTCTGCAGCATTGAAGGTCCCCAAGAACACAGGGGCCTCCATTACTCTTAAAATGGAAGAAGTTTGGAACCACCAAGACTCTTCCTAGATCTGGCCGCCTGGTCCAAATTGAGCAATCGGGGGAGAAGGGCCTTGGTCAGGGAGGTGACCAAGAACCCGATGGTCACTCTGACAGAGCACCAGAGTTCCTCTATGGAGATGAGAGAACCTTTCATAAGGACAACCATCTCTGCAGCACTACACCAATCAGGCCTTTATGGTAGAGTGGCCAGACAGAAGCCACTCCTCAATAAAAGGTGCATGACAGCCCGCCTGGAGTTTGCCAAAAGGCACCTAAATGACTCTGACCAGGAGAAACAAGATTCTCTGGTCTGATGAAACCAAGATTAAACTATTTGGCCTGAATGCCAAGTGTCATGTCTGTTCGGGGAGTGTGATAACTTATCCCTCTCGCTCTACAGTGATGTGGAATGTGTACGGGGACTGTGATAACTTATCCCCCTCTCTCTCTACAGTGATGTGGAATGTGTACGGGGACTGTGATAACTTATCCCCCTCTCTCTACAGTGATGTGGAATGTGTACGGGGACTGTGATAACTTATCCCCCTCTCTCTACAGTGATGTGGAATGTGTACGGGGACTGTGATAACTTATCCCCCTCTCTCTACAGTGATGTGGAATGTGTACGGGGACTGTGATAACTTATCCCCCTCTCTCTACAGTGATGTGGAATGTGTACGGGGACTGTGATAACTTATCCCCCTCTCTCTCTACAGTGATGTGGAATGTGTACGGGGACTGTGATAACTTATCCCCCTCTCTCTACAGTGATGTGGAATGTGTTTGGGGACTGTGATAACTTATCCCCCTCTCTCTAAGGTGATGTGGAATGTTTGTCCCCGTACACATTCCACATCACTGTAGAGAGAGGGGGGGATAAGTTATCACAGTCCCCATTTCAACATGACAATGACCCTAAGCACACAGCCAAGACAACACAGGAGTGGCTTCAGGACAAGTCTCTGAATGTCCTTGAGTGGCCCAGCCAGAGCCCGGACTTGAACCCGATCGAACGTCTCTGGAGAGACCTGAAAAAAGCTGTGCAGCAACACTCCCCATCCAACCTGACAGAGCTTGAGAGGATCTGCAGAGAAGAATGGGAGAAACTCCCCAAATACAGGTGTGCCAAGCTTGTAGCGTCATACCCAATAAGACTCAGGGCTGTAATCACTGTCAAAGGCGCTTCAACAAAGTACTGAGTAAAGGGTCTGAAAACTTATATAAATGTCATATTTCAGTTTTTTGGGTTCATTATGTGGTATTGTGTGAAGATTATTGAGGGGGAAAAAACAATGACATCCTTTTTAGAATAAGGCTGAAATGTAACAAAATGTGGAAAAATCAAGGGGTCTGAATACTTTCTGAAGGCATTGTAAGTATGTTTCTCTTTTGACCAGTAGTAAACATAGTCACTCTCTCTCCATCTCTCCCTTTCCATCTCTCTCCCTTTCAGTCTCTCTCCCTGTCCATCTCTCTCCCTTTCAGTCTCTCTCCCTTTCAGTCCCTCTCCTTTTCCATCTCTCTCCCTTTCCATATCTCTCCCTTTCCATCTCTCTCCCTTTCCATCTCTCTCCCTTTCCATCTCTCTCCCTTTCAGTCCCTCTCCTTTTCCATCTCTCTCCCTTTCCATCTCTCTCCCTTTCCATCTCTCTCCCTTTCAGTCTCTCTCCCTTTCAGTCCCTCTCCTTTTCCATCTCTCTCCCTTTCCATCTCTCTCCCTTTCCATCTCTCTCCCTTTCCATCTCTCTCCCTTTCCATATCTCTCCCTTTGTCTCTCTCCCTTTCCATATCTCTCCCTTTCCATATCTCTCCCTTTGTCTCTCTCCCTTTCCATATCTCTCCCTTTCCATCTCTCTCCCTTTGTCTCTCTCCCTTTCCATATCTCTCCCTTTCCATATCTCTCCCTTTCCGTCTCTCTCCCTTTCCATATCTCTCCCTTTGTCTCTCTCCCTTTGTCTCTCTCCCTTTCCGTCTCTCTCCCTTTCCATATCTCTCCCTTTCCGTCTCTCTCCCTTTCCGTCTCTCTCCCTTTCCGTCTCTCTCCCTTTCCGTATCTCTCCCTTTCCATATCTCTCCCTTTGTCTCTCTCCCTTTCCATATCTCTCCCTTTCCGTCTCTCTCCCTTTCCATCTCTCTCCCTTTCCATATCTCTCCCTTTCCATATCTCTCCCTTTCCGTATCTCTCCCTTTCCATATCTCTCCCTTTCCATATCTCTCCCTTTGTCTCTCTCCCTTTCCATATCTCTCCCTTTCCATCTCTCTCGCTTTGTCTCTCTCCCTTTCCATATCTCTCCCTTTCCATCTCTCTCCCTTTGTCTCTCTCCCTTTCCGTCTCTCTCCCTTTCCATCTCTTTCCCTTTCCGTCTCTCTCCCTTTCCATATCTCTCCCTTTCCATCTCTCTCCCTTTGTCTCTCTCCCTTTCCGTCTCTCTCCCTTTCCGTCTCTCTCCCTTTCCATATCTCTCCCTTTCCATCTCTCTCCCTTTCTCTCTCCCTTTCCGTCTCTCTCCCTTTCCGTCTCTCTCCCTTTCCATATCTCTCCCTTTCCATCTCTCTCCCTTTGTCTCTCTCCCTTTCCATATCTCTCCCTTTCCATATCTCTCCCTTTCCATATCTCTCCCTTTCCATATCTCTCCCTTTCCGTCTCTCTCCCTTTCCATCTCTCTCCCTTTCCGTCTCTCTCCCTTTCCATCTCTCTCCCTTTCCGTATCTCTCCCTTTCCATCTCTCTCCCTGTCCATCTCTCCCTTTCCGTCTCTCCCTTTCCATTTCTCTCCCTGTCTATCTCCCTTTCCATCTCTCCCTTTCCATCTCTCTCCCTGTCCATCTCTCTCCCTTTCAATCTCTCTCCCGCTCTCCCTTTCAATCTCTCTCCCGCTCTCCCTTTCAATCTCTCTCCCGCTCTCCCTTTCCATCTCTCTTCCTTTCGCACTTTCCATCTCTCTCGCTCTAGCTCCTCAGTCCACTGTGTGCTAACCATCCATCCCACACAAGACAAGAGTTGGGCTCATTTCCTAACGTTATTCTGGGTCATGACAGAAGAGAAAAAAATGGAAAGAAACATATTTCAAAGATTTGATGGCACAGATGTGTTTTCCTAGGATGGATTAAAGTAGTATTGTTGTAGGCAGAGTTGAGTAGTCTGGAAAGCCGCAGCATCAACTAGAAATCCCCTTTGTTGCCTTGACGTAGTCACACCGAGATCTTTACGGTTACGTCGTTTTGATTGAGGTATAACGGTGATGAGTTGAGAATGTATGCATCAGAGTATGTACTATGCTTACTATGCTCTATTCTAGGTACTGGCCCAAAAAATGGCGCCGGAGGAGATGGCTGCCGTTTTACGGTCTCCTAACCAATTGTGCTATGTGTTTTTTTTTCGCGATATTTGTAAATTATTTTGTACATAATGTTTCTACAACCGTATCTTACGGCAGAAAAGAGCTTCTAGATATCAGGACAGCGATCACTCACCTCGGATTAGACAAAGATTCTTTCAACAACAACAACAAGCAGGACTCACATGATATTCTCCAAACACCCCACAGGGCAGACATCCCAATTATTCGCAAAAGGAAGCGACGCAGAGGACGAAGAGCCGGATGCCTCGTCCGGACCCGCAGAAGGCGAGTAGGAAAGCTGCCGTTACCGTCAATATTACTCGCCAACGTGCAATCATTGGACAATAAACTAGACGAGGTACGATCACGAATATCCTACCAACAGGACATCAAAAACTGTAATATCCTATGTTTCACGGAATCGTGGCTAAATGACGACATGGATATTCATATTTGTAAACAACAGCTGGTGCACGAAATCTAAGGAAGTCTCTAGATTTTGCTTGCCTGAAGTAGAGTATATTGTGATAAATTGCAGGCCACACTACTTGCCTAGAGAGTTCTCAGCTATACTTTTCGTGGCTGTTTATTTACCACCACAAACAGATGCTGGCACTAAGACCGCACTCAGTCAGCTGTATAAGGAAATAAGCAAACAGGAAACCACTCACCCAGAGGCGGCGCTCCTAGTGGCCGGAGACTTTAATGCAGGGAAACTTAAATCAGTTCTACCAAATCTCTATCAATATGTTAAATATGCAACCAGAGGGGAAAAAAAATGTAGATCACCTTTACTCCACACACAGAGACACGTACAAAGCTCTCCCTCGCCCTCCATTTGGTAAATCCGACCACAACTCTATCCTCCTGATTCCTGCTTACAAGCAAAAATTAAACCAGGAAGCACCAGTGACCCGGTCTATAAAAAAAATGGTCAGATGAAGCACATGCTAAACTACAGGACTGTTTTGCTATCACCGACTGGAACATGTTCCGGGATTCTTCCGATGACATTGAGGAATACACCACATCAGTCACTGGCTTCATCAATAAGTGCATTGAGGACGTCACCCCCACAGGGCCTGTACGTACATAACCCCAACCAGAAGCCATGGATTACAGGCAACATTCGCACTGAGCTAAAGGGTAGAGCTGCCGCTTTCAAGGTGCGGAACTCCCGGAAGCTTACAAGAAATCCCGCTATGCCCTGCGACGAACCATCAAACAGGCAAAGCGTCAATACAGGGCTAAGATTGAATCATATTACACCGGCTCCGACGCTCATCGGATGTGGCAGGGCTTGCAAACTATTACAGACTACAAAGGGAAGCACAGCCGTGAGCTGCCCAGTGACACAAGCCTACCAGACGAGCTAAATCACTTCTATGCTCGCTTCGAGGCAAGCAACACTGAGGCATGCATGAGAGCATCAGCTGTTCCGGATGACTGTGTGATCACGCTCTCCGTAGCTGACGTGAGTAAGACGTTTAAACAGGTCAACATACACAAGGCTGCAGGGCCAGGCGGATTACCAGGACGTGTGCTCCGGGCATGTGCTGACCAACTGGTAGGTGTATTCACTGACATTTTCAACATGTCCCTGATTGAGTCTGTAATACCAACATGCTTCAAGCAGACCACCATAGTCCCTGTGTCCAAGAACACAAAGGCAACCTGCCTAAATGACTACAGACCCGTAGCACTCACGTCCGTAACCATGAAGTGCTTTGAAAGGCTGGTAATGGCTCACATCAACACCATTATCCCAGAAATCCTAGACCCACCCTAATTTGCATACCGCCCAAACAGATCCACAGATGATACAATTTCTATTGCACTCCACACTGCCCTTTCCCACCTGGACAAAAGGAACACCTATGTGGGAATGCTATTCATTGACTACAGCTCAGCGTTCAACACCATAGTACCCTCAAAGCTCATCAATAAGCTAAGGAACCTGGGACTAAACACCTCCCTCTGCAACTGGATCCTGGACTTCCTGACGGGCCGCCCCCAGGTGGTGAGGGTAGGTAGCAACACATCTGCCACGCTGATCCTCAACACTGGAGCTACCCAGGGGTGCGTGCTCAGTCCCCTCCTGTACTCCCTGTTCACCCACGACTGCATGGCCAGGCACGACTCCAACACCATCATTAAGTTTGCAGACGACACAACAGTGGTAGGCCTGATCACCGACAATGACGAGACGGCCTATAGGGAGGAGGTCAGAGACCTGGCCGGGTGGTGCCAGAATAACAACCTATCCCTCAACGTAACCAAGACTAAGGAGATGATTGTGGACTACAGGAAAAGGAGGACCGAGCACGTCCCCATTCTCATCGACGGGGCTGTAGTGGAGCAGGTTGAGAGCTTCAAATCTCTTGGTGTCCACATCAACAACAAACTAGAATGGTCCAAACACACCAAGACAGTCGTGAAGAGGGCACGGCAAAGCTGTTCCCCCTCAGGAAACGAAAGATTTGGCATGGGTCCTCAGATCCTCAAAAGGTTCTACAGCTGCAACATCGAGAGTATCCTGACTGGTTGCATCACTGCCTGGTACGGCAATTGCTCAGCCTCCGACCGCAAGTCACTTCAGAGGGTAGTGCGTACGGCCCAGTACATCACTGGGTCAAAGCTGCCTGCCATCCAGGACCTCTACACCAGGCGGTGTCAGAGGAAGGCCCTAAAAATTGTCACAGACCCCAGCCACCCCAGTCATAGACTGTTCTCTCTACTACCGCATGGCAAGCGGTACTGGTGTGCCAAGTCTAGGACAAAAAGGCTTCTCAACAGTTTGGTTACCCGGACTATTTCCATTGTGTGCCCCCCCCTCTTTACTTACCTACACACACACACACACACACACACACACACACACATACCTTTTTTTTTGCACTATTGGTTAGAGCCTGTAAGTAAGCATTTCACTGTAAGGTCTACACATGTTGTATTCGACGCACGTGACAAACTTTCATTTGATTTGTTTTGACATTGTTAAATGGAAACATTAGCCTAGCTACTGTTATGCTTAGTCACTAGATTGATCCTCTGCCTGTTTGTGATGCTTTAAACAGCCTGTGTGTGTTATTACTGTATAATTGGGTAACTGACGATTATGGATGAAGTCCGTCATGAAAATAAAATAACCTCCATAACCGTAAAAATCATAATAATAATTTGAGTGAACAGCTGACTGAAAACTGTATAGACAGGCATTCGTGAAGTTGAGTCCGTTTCCACAGTTACATCGACTCTTTACAACGTGATGAAACTTTGTTGCTCCTTGCTGAAACAAGCAAGGTGTTCTAGCAAATGATTCTTTGGGTACCTAGGCAACACTCCCCTTCCTGCAGCAGTAGCACGTGCAGTCAGGAGAGGAGAAAATGTGCAACAATTATAACGGTGACCGCAATCATTTGGCTGACCAATAACCATCATCCAAAATTCCATGACCGTCACAGCCTTCTACAGTACCAGTCAAAAGTTTGGACACACCTACTCATTCAAGGGTTTTTCTTTATTTTTTAATATTTTCTACATTTGTAGAATAATAGTGAAGACATCAAAACGATTAAATAACACATCTGGAATCATGTAGTAACCAAAAAAGTGTTAAACAAATCAAAATATATTTTAGATTTTAGATTCTTCAAAGTAGCCACCCTTTGCCTTGATGACAGCTTTGCACACTCTTGACATTTTCTCCACCAGATTCACTTGGGAGGCTTTTCCAACAGTCTTGAAGGAGTTCCTACATATGCTGACACATTTGCTGGCTGCTTTTCCTTCACTCTGCGGTCCAACTAATTCCAAACCATCTCAATTGGTTTTAGGTCGGGTGATTGTGGAGGCCAGGTCATCTGATGCAGCACTCCATCACTCTCCTTCTTGGTCAAAAAGCCCTTACACAGCCTGGTGGTGTGTTGGGTCATTGTCATGTTGAAAAACAAATGATAGTCCCACTCAGCACAAACCAGATGGGATGGCGTATTGCTGCAGAATGCTGTGGGAGCCATGCTTGTTAAGTGTGCCTTGAATTCTAAATAAATCACTGACAGTGTCACTAGCAAAGCACCCCCACATCATCACACCTCCTCCATGCTTCATGGTGGGAACCACACAAGCGGAGATAATCTGTTCACCTACTCTGCGTCTCACAAAGACAGCGGTTAAAACCAAAAATCTCAAATTTGGACTCATCAGACCAAAGGACAGATTTCCACCACTCGAATGTCCATTGCTCTTCTTTCTTCGCCCAAGCAAGTCTCTTCTTCTTATTGGTGTTCTTTAGTAGTGGTTTCTTTGCAGCAATTTACCATGAAGGCCTGATTCACGCAGTCTCCTCTGAACAGTTGATGTTGAGATGTGTCTGTTACTTGAACTCTGTGAAGCATTTATTTGGGCTGCAATTTCTGAGGCTGGTAACTCTTATGAACTTATCCTCTGCAGCAGAGGTAACTCTGGGTCTTCCTTTCCTGTGGCGGTCCTCATGAGAGCCAGTTTCATCACAGCATTTGATGTTTTTTTGCGACTGCACTTGAAGAAACTTTCAAAGTTCTTGAAATGTTTTGTATTGACTGACCTTCATTTATTAAAGTAATGATGGACTGTCGTTTATCTTTGCTTATTTGAGCTGTTCTCGCTATAATATGGACTTGGTCTTTTACCAAGTAGGGCTATCTTCTATATACCACCCCTACCTTGTCACAACCCAACTGATTAGCTCAAACACATTAAGAAGGAAAGAAATTCCACAAATTAACTTTTAACAAGGCACACCTGTTAATTGAAAAGAATTCCAGGTTACTACCTCACAAAGCTGGTTGAGAGAATGCCAAATGTGTGCAAAGCTGTCGTCAAGCAAAGGGTGGCTACTTTGAAGAATCTCAAATAGAAAATAGATTTTTGTTGCTTACTACATGATTCCATATGTGATATTTCATAGTTTTGATGTCTTCACTATTATTCTACAATGTAGAAAATAGTACAAATTAAGAAAAACCCCTTGAATGAGAAGATGCGTCCAAACTTTTGACTGATACTCTGTGTTGCCCAAATGGCTTCCTATTCCCTATACAGTGCACTACTTTTGACCAGAGCCCAAATGTTGTGGTCCAAAGTAGTGCACTTTAAAAGGAATAGTGTGCCATTTGCAGACCTGCCAACTTGCAGGAATTATGCGTACCATGCACACAATTTGAGGTCAAATTGCGCAGGTACGAATAACTACCCTAAAATAGGCTTCTAGTTGGCACATTGTGGTTTTTGACTCAACTGTCTAAAGTTGGAGCTGAGCCAATCAGATGACTTTGGCAAGGAGTAAAAATCTCTAGCTCTTCACTCTGGGCTGCTGCCCTGCAGTTCTGTTTCCCTCCCTCGAGCTGGATAGCAGCCTCCACTTTGTCCGTTGACACCATTGATGTGTGAAGGAAAAGACTCGGGAAAATTAGAGAACAAACTGTTTTCAAATACATTTTCAAAAGTTGTATGTGTTAAGCACAACCACTATTTCGTAGTTGTCTCCTTAGCTAAGGCATCATTACGATGAAGGTAGTTAGCTACCTACAGTGTTCAGTCAACAAAGTGAGAACTGTTTCTTGCTCGCACATGCTTTGATTTCTGCAACGGTATTAGGCATGAGCGCAATGTGGAGCAAGGAAACATGTGCAGTGTTACGCTGATCATACCGTCCTTCACAGGAAGTCATGTTAGATTGTTATGGATTAGTACACTTATGTTAATTAATGAGTTCTTTATCGGTCCTCTTGATATAGCTGTATGTCAACAGTAGGCTGCTAATGATGTGATAGTTGTCAATTCCCCAATGACAACATGGCATGTTGAATAAATGGTCGCCTAGTAGTCAGACCTAGCTTGATGGATGAGGTCAGGGATGGAGATCTGCAACAAGCTCATACAGGCCTAGTTCAGTTGTTTAATATTCCAAATAGCCTGCAGTAAGATACACTACTACATTGCATCCAGTCATTTACTTATTCAGAATGTTCTCCTGAATCAAAATGAAGAAGAAGCCAGTTTACATTTTCACTAAACTATCCTCATAAAGACACCTATTAATTAGAATAGTCATTACCCCTAAATTTAACCTAGAAAAATGGGAAGGTGTGTCATTGAGACCACCTCAATTTTATTTACGATCAAACACAAGATTTCTTAAACTAAAGCAAACAGAACAAAACAGGGAGGGACTTACCTGAATTTGTCCAAGAGAAACTCTAATTTTGGTTGCAAAATGTTCTGTTTTGCAACTGTTTGGACTAATGATTACACCCCCGATTGTACATTTAAACGTATTTCTAGTTAGTTCCTGAAGAGCAGCCAATTACCAAGTACCTGTATGTCTATAGCCTTCCGATCCTACTGAGACAGTCTTCTGCCAACATCATTATTAGACTAAAAAATATACATTTGCCTATGACTTGAGCAGTGTGGGTGTCACGCGCGTGCCGCCGCCGGGCTGAAGTGGTACTCTTCAAGGTTGGCAGGTCTGCATTTATGACGCAACCGTGATATTTAAAGGTCAATAGATATTCATGCACAAGAGGCTGCCTGGCCTGCTTTACGTTTATCACAACTCCTTCATATCTGTCACCAGCACTGTAGCTGATTTGTACTTTGTAACATGCCCTTATAGCCCAGCGGCTCTAAAATGTTTCTTATTCGGCAACAAATCCTTTCCTGGTTATAGGCATATGTGCAGTAGTTAGACGTGTTCACAATCAATCTTGAGTCCGTTTCATGGTGAGCCTGTTTCTATTCCCTCTGCATCTTCTCCCACCATTTCGCAGTTGAATTTTGTTGGCTAAGCAGTGAGCAGGTAGGAGCGGTGAAACTCGTAGGCTGTCATAGCGTACGGTACACGATGCAAGGTTGCTGCCAGCCTGTGGAATTCCAGCAGGTGTGAGGGAAGATAAGGAAGCTCAGTGAGGCTCTGTCATATCTGCCACCCCCCACGTACTGTCACCACTGGCCCCATTTAGCTTTCTCTCTCTTCTCTCCTCTTTCTCGCTCTCAATCTCTCTCTCTTTCTCTCTCTCTGTTTCTCTCTCAATTCATTTCAAAGCGCTTTATTGGCATGGGAAACATGTTTACATTGCCAAAGCAAGTGAAATAGATAATAAACAAAAGTGAAATAAACAATAACATTTACAGTAAACATTACACTCACAAGTTTCAAGGAAATAGAGACATTTAAAATGTCATTATGTGTATATATAATGTATATAACTGTATATACAGTGTTGTAACAATGTGCAAATAGTTAAAGTACAAAAGGGAAAATAAAAAATGAATATGGGTTGTATTTACAATGGTGTTTGTTCTTCACTGGTGGCCTGTTTTTTGTGGCAACAGGTCACAAATCTTGCTGCTGTGATGGCACACTGTGGTATTTCACCTAATAGATATGGGAGTTTATCAAAATTGGATTTGTTTTCAAATTCTTTGTGGGTCTGTGTAATCTGAGTAAAATACAGTATATGTCTCTAATATGGTCACACCTTTGGCAGGAGGTTAGGAAGTGCAGCTCAGTTTCCACCTCATTTTGTGGGCAGTGTGCACATAGCCTGTCTTCTCTTGAGCCAGGTCTGCCTGTGGCGGCCTCTCTCAATAGCAAAGCTATGCTCACTTAGTCTGTACATAGAAAAGCTTTGACTAATTGGGATGTTGAACTTTGGTCCTTTTGATGGCGTAGAAGGCCCTTCTTGCCTTGTCTCTCAGATCGTTCACAGCTTTGGGGAAGTTAGCTTTTGTGCTGATGTTTAGGCTGAAGTATGTATTGTTTTTTGTGTGCTCAAGGGCAACGGTGTCAAGATGGAATTTGTTTTCGTGGTCCTGGCAACTGGACCTTTTTTGGAACACCATTATTTTTGTCTTACTGAGATTTACTGTCAATGCCCAGGTCTGACAGAGTCTGTGCAGAAGATCTAGGTGCTGCTGTAAGCCCTCCTTGGTTGGGGACAGAAGCACCAGATCATTAGCAAACAGTGGACATTTGATTTCAGATTCTAGTAGGGTGAGGCCGGATGCTGCAGACTGTTCTAGTGCCCTTGCCAATTCGTTGATATATATATACACTACCGTTCAAAAGTTTGGGGTCACTTAGAAATGTGCTTTTCTTTAAAAAACAAGGCCTTTTTTTTTGTCCTTTTAAAATAATATCAAATTGATCAGAAATACACTGTAGACATTGTTAATGTTGTAAATTATTATTGTAGCTGGAAACGGCAGACTTTTTTTTAAATGGAATATTTACATAGGCGTGCAGAGGCCCATTATCAGCAACCATCACTCCTGTGTTCCAATGGCACGTTGTGTTAGCTATTCCAAGTTTATCATTTTAAAAGGCTAATTGATCATTAGAAAACCCTTTTGCAATTATTTTAGCACAGCTGAAAACTGTTGTTCTGATTAAAGAAGCAATAAAACTGGCCTTCTTTAGACTCGTTGAGTATCTGGAGCATCAGCATTTGTGGGTTCAATTACAGGCTCAAAATGGACAGAGACAAATAACTTTCTTCTGAAATTCATCAGTCTATTCTTGTTCTGAGAAATGAAAGCTATTCCAATGCGAGAAATTGCCAAGAAACTGAAGATCTCGTACAACGCTGTGTACTACTCCTTCACAGAACAGCGCAAACTGGCCCTAACCAGAATAGAAAGAGTGGGAGGCCCCGGTGCACAACTGAGCAAGAGGACAAGTACACGTTAGAGTGTCTAGTTTGAGAAACAGACGCCTCACTAGTCCTCAACTGGCAGCTTCATTAAATAGTACCCGCAACACACCAGTCTCAACGTCAACAGTGAAGAGACGACTCCGGGATGCTGGCCTTCTATGCAGAGTTCCTCTGTCCAGTGTCTGTGTGCTTTTGACCATCTTAATCTTTTCTTTTTATTGGCCAGTCTAAGATATGGCTTTTTCATTGCAACTCTGCCTAGAAGGCCAGCATCCCATGGTCGCCTCTTCACTGTTGATGTTGAGACTGGTGTTTTGCGGGTACTATTTAATGAAGCTGCCAGTTGAGGACTTGTGTGGCATCTGTTTCATTTTGCCACAACTTTGGAAGTGTGCTTGGGGTCATTGTCCATTTGGAAGACCCATTAACCTCTCTGGGACATGTGGGACGCTAGCGTATTATATCCCATTTTAAAGATGCACTTCTTGTTAATCCAACCACATTGTCCGATTTCAAAAAGGCTTTACGGCGAAAGCATAACATTAGATTATGTTAGGACAGCGCCGAGACAAGAAAAACCACACAGCCATTTTCCAAGCAAGGAGAGGCATCACAAAAACCAGAAATACAGCTAAAATGAATCACTAACCTTTGACGATCTTCATCAGATGACACTCCCAGCACTCAATGTTACACAATACATGTATGTTTTGTTCGATAAAGTTCATATTTATATCCAAAAACCCCATTTTACATTGGCACGTGATGTTCAGAAAATGTTTTGCCTCCCAAAACTTCCGGTGAATGAGCACATCAATTTACAAAAATACTCATCATAAACGTTGATAAAATTTACAACAGTTATTGAAAGAATTATAGATACACTCCTCCTTAACCTCTTACATCTAGACGTTCCGCTAGCGGAACACCTGCTCCAATATCCAATGATAGGCGTGGCGCGAATTACAAATTCCTCAAAAATACAAAAACTTCAATTTTTCAAACATATGACTATTTCACAGCATTTTAAAGACAAGACTCTCCTTTATCTAACCACACTGTCCGATTTCAAAAAGGCTTTACAGCAAAAGCAAAACATTAGATTATGTCAGCAGAGTACCAAGCCAGAAATAATCAGACACCCATTTTTCAAGCTAGCATATAATGTCACAAAAACCCAGAAGACAGCTAAATGCAGCACTAACCTTTGATGATCTTCATCAGATGACACAACTAGGACATTATGTTATACAATACATGCATGTTTTGTTCAATCAAGTTCATATTCATATCAAAAAACAGCTTTTTACATTAGCATGTGACGTTCAGAACTAGCATACCCCCCGCAAACTTCCGGGGAATTTGCTAACAATTTACTAAATTACTCACGATAAACGTTCACAAAAAGCATACCAATTATTTTAAGAATTATAGATACAGAACTCCTCTATGCACTCGATATGTCCGATTTTAAAATATATTTTTGGTGAAAGCACATTTTGCAATATTCTAAGTACATAGCCCAGCCATCACGGGCTAGCTATTTAGACACCCGGCAAGTTTAGCCTTCACCAAAATCAGATTTACTATTATAAAAGTTTGATTACCTTTTGTTGTCTTCGTCAGAATACACTCCCAGGACTGCTACTTCAATAACAAATGTTGGTTTGGTCCAAAATAATCCATCGTTATATCCGAATAGCGGCGTTTTGTTCGTGCGTCCCAGACACTATCCGAAATGGTAAATCAGGGTCGCGTGCATGGCGCAATTCGTGACAAAAAAATTCTAAATATTCCATTACCGTACTTCGAAGCATGTCAACCGCTGTTTAAAATCAATTTTTATGCAATTTATCTCGTAAAAAAGTGATAATATTCCGACCGGGAATCTCCTTTTCGGCAAACAGAGCAAAAATCACAAAGACGGGGGCGGCCAGGGCACGCGCCTAAGCCCACAGTCCCTTGATCGGCCACTTGAGAAAGGCGATAATGTGTTTCAGCCTGGGGCTGGGATGACGACATTTAGGTTTTTCCCGGGCTCTGAGCGCCCATGGAAGACGTAGGAAGTGTCACGTTAGAGCAGAGATCCTTTGTAAAAGATAGAGATGGCAAAGAAGGTCAAGAAATGGTCAGACAGGCCACTTCCTGTAAAGGAATCTCTCAGGTTTTGACCTGCCATTTGAGTTCTGTTATACTCACAGACACCATTCAAACAGTTTTAGAAACGTTGGAGTGTTTTCTATCCAAAGCCAATAATTATATGCATATTCTAGTTACTGGGCAGGAGTAGTAACCAGATTAAATCGGGTACGTTTTTTATCCAGCCGTGAAAATACTGCCCCCTAGCCATAACAGGTTAATGCAACCGCTGTGTCAGATTTCAAAATAGCTTTACGGCGAAAGCACATTGTTCAATATTCTGAATACAGAGCTCAGCCATCAAAGCAAGCTATACAGTTACCCGCCAAGTTCTGGAGTCAACAAAATTCAGAAATAGTATTATAAATCTTCACTTACCTTTGCTGATCTTTGTCGGAATGCACTCCCAGGACTCCCACTTCCACAAGAAATGTTCGTTTTGTTCGATAAACTCCATATTTATGTCCAAATACCTCCGTTTTGTTTGTGCGTTCAGATCACTATTCCAAAGGCATAATGCGCGAGCGCAAAACCCGAGACGAAAAGTCAAAAAGTTCCATTACCGTTCGTGGAAACATGTCAAACGATGTTTACAACCAATCCTTAGGGTCTTTTTTATCATAAATCTTCGATAATATTCCAACCGGACAATAGCGTATTCATTACAGAGGAAAAAGCAGGAACGGCGCGCCTGCGTGACTGCGCACCTGTGTGACTGCGCACCTGTGTGACTGCGCAGTAAACAACTCATTGGCCTCAGGCTGTCCACTTGTTGAGTCAGTTCTTATTCTCTCCCCAGTAAAATTAGAAGCATGAAACAAGGTTCTAAAGACTGTTGACATCTAGTGGAAGCCTTAGGAAGTGCAAAATGACCCCACAGACACTATAGTTTGGATAGGCAATCACTTGAAAAACTACAAACCACTTCCGGGTTGGATTTTTTCTCTCGGGTTTTTGCCTGCCATATGAGTTCTGTTATACTCACAGACATCATTCAAACAGTTTTAGAAACTTCAGAGTGGTTTCTATCCAAATCTACTAATAATATGCATATCCTACCTTCTGGGCCCAAGTAGCAGGCAGTTTAATTTGGGCACGTTATTCATCTGAATTTCCGAATACTGCCCCCTGTCACCAAGAAGTTAACTTCCTGACTGATGTCTTGAGATGTTGCTTCAATATAGCCACATCATTTTCCTTCCTAATGATGCCATCTATTTTGTGAAGTTCACCAGTCCCTCCTGCAGCAAAGCACCCCCACAACGTGATGCTGCCACCCCCGTGCTTCACGGTTGGGATGGTGTTCTTCAGCTTGCAAGCATCCCCCTTTTTCCTCCAAACATAACAATGGTCATTATGGCCAAACAGTTCTATTTTTGTTTCATCAGACCAGAGGACATTTCTCCAAAAAGTACGATCTTTGTCCCCATGTGCAGTTGCAAACCGTAGTCTGGCTTTTTTATGGCGGTTTTGGAACAGTGGCTTCTTCCTTGCTGTGCGGCCTTTCAGGTTATTCTCTGTGTACATCAATGATGTCGCTCTTGCTGCTGGTGATTCTCTGATTCACCTCTACGCAGACGACACCATTCTGTGTACTTCTGGCCCTTCTTTGGACACTGTGTTAACTAACCTCCAGATGAGCTTCAATGCCATACAACTCTCCTTCCGTGGCCTCCAACTGCTCTTAAATGCAAGTAAAACTAAATGCATGCTCTTCAACCGATCGCTGGCCACACCTGCCCGCCCGTCCATCATCACTACTCTGGACGGTTCTGACTTAGAAAATGTGGACAACTACAAATACCTAGGTGTCTGGCTAGACTGTAAACTCTCTTCCAGACTCACATTAACCATCTCCAATCCCAAATTAAATCTAGAATCAGCTTCCTATTTCGCAACAAAGCATCCTTCACTCATGCTGCCAAACATACCCTCGTAAAACTGATTATCCTACCGATCCTCGACTTCGGGGATGTCATCTACAAAATAGCCTCCAACACTCTACTCAATAAACTGGATGCAGTCTATCACAGTGCCATCCGTTTTGTCAGCAAAGCCCCATATACTACCCACCACTGCGACCTGTACGCTCTCGTTGGCTTGCCCTTGCTTCATACTCGTCGCCAAACCCACTGGCTCCAGGTCATCTACAAGTCCTTGCTAGGTAAAGCCCCACCTTATCTCAGCTCACTGGTCACCATAGCAGCACCCACCCGTAGCACACGCTCCAGCAGGTAGATCTCACTGGTCACCCCCAAAGCCAATTCCTCTTTTGCCTCCTTTCCTTCCAGTTCTCTGCTGCCAATGAGTGGAACGAACTGCAAAAATCCCTAAAGCTGGAGACTCATATCTCCCTCACTAGCTTTAACTTCTTTGGGCTCTTTGGGATCCTAGCGTCCCACCTCGACAAAATCCGGTGAAATTGCAAATTACAAAAATAGTAATAATAAACATTCATGAAATACAAGAGTTATATATCAGTTACAAGATTAACTTCTTGTTAATCCAGCCGCTTTGTCAGATTTCAAAAAGGCTTTATGGCGAAAGCAATGTTATCTGAGGACAGCTCCCTGCATACAAAAGCATACAAACATTTTCCAACCAAGAAGAGGCGTCACGAAAGTCAGAAATAGTGCTAAAATAAATCTTTTACTTTTGAAGAGCTTCCTCTTTTGGCAATCCAAAGGGTCCCAGCTACACAATAAATGGTCGTTTTGTTCGATAAAGTCCCTCTTTATATCCCAAAAACTCTGTTTTGTTGGCGCGTTTTTATCAGTAATCCACTGGCTCAAAGGCGGTCAAAACATGCAGACAAATACATCCTAATAGTACCGGTAAAGTTCGTCGAAACATGTCAAACGATGTTTATAATTAATCCTCAGGTTGTCCAATTATCAAAATAATCGATAAATTTTCAACCGGACAATAGCGTATTCAATAGAAAGGAAAAAGAACGATGAGCACACACACACACACACACACACACACAGTCACGCGAGCAAACCAGTACTGCATGATTCTATAGACCACTTACCAAAAGGTCTTATTCTTTGTAATTTTTCAGAAAACAAGCCTGAAACCATGTCTAAAGACTGTTGACATCTAGTGGGAGCCATAGGAACTGCAATCTGGGCCCTAAACCCTTATATAGTCAATAGGCTTTCAATGGAAAACCACTCACATCAAAATAAATCCCATTTCCCGGATGGACTTTCCTCGGGTTTTCGCCTGCCATATCAGTTCTGTTATACTCACAGACATTATTTTAACAGTTTTAGAAACTCAGAGTGTTTTCTATCCAATGCTTCCAATTATATGCATATCCTAGCTTCTGGGCCTGTGTAACAGGCAGGTAACTTTGGGCACGTCAGTCATCCGAAATTCTGAATACTGCCCCCTAGCCCAAAAAGGTTATTAAGCACCAGCTGTCAGAGCAGCTCACATATAACTGCACCTCTACATAGCCCATCTGTAAATAGCCCATCCAACTACCTCATCCCCATACTGTATTTGTTTATCTTGCTCCTTTGCACCCCAGTATCTCTACTTGCACATTCATCTTCTGCACATCTATCACTCCAGTGTTTAATAACCTCTATGGGCTATGTGGGACGCAAGCGTCCCACCCCTGGTACACCCTATCAACAACAGGTGAAATATCAAGAGCGGCAAATTTGAAAACAATTAAATGTCATAATTCAAATTTCTCAAACATACAACTATCTTACACCCTTTGAAAGATAAACATCTCCTTAATCTAACCACGTTGTCCGATTTCAAAAAGGCTTTACGGCGAAAGCATAAAGTTAGATAATGTTAGGAGAGTACATTGACAATAGCTGTGTGTAATGTTTTGTCAATTCAAAGACAGGGTCACCAAAACCATAAAACCAGCTAAAATGATGCACTAACCTTTTACAATCTCCATCAGATGACACTCCTAGGACATTATGTTAGACAATACATGCATTTTTTGTTCTATCAAGTTCATATTTATATCCAAAAACAGCGTTTTACTATGGCGTTGATGTTGAGGAAATCGTTTCCCTCCAATAACCGCCAGTCAATCAGCACAACAAATTAAATAATTACTATTCGAAAACATTGGTAAAATATTATATTGTCATTCAAAGAATTATAGATTTACATCTCTTGAACGCAACCGGATTGCCAGATTTAAAAATAACCTTACTGGGAAATCACACTTTGCAATAATCTGAGCACTGCGCCCAGAAAAATACGCTTTGCGATACAGACTAACCGCCATGTTGGAGAGATCTAAAATCGAAAATACTATGTAAATAATCCATTACCTTTGATTCTCTTCATCAGATGTCACTTCCAGGAATCCCAGGTCCATAACAAATGTAGTTTTGTTCGAAAAAGCTCATAATTTATGTCCAAAAAGCTCCGTGTTGTTAGCACATGATCTATGCCCGCTGGACTTCTCTTCATGAACGAGGGGGAAAAAAATATTTACGTTCGTTCAAACATGTCAAACGTTGTATAGCATAAATCATTAATGCCTTTTTTAACTAGAACATGAATAATATTCAAGGCGGACGATTGCATTCTCTTTTAAAACGTATTGGAACGAGAGTACCCAACATGAACTCGCGCGCCAGAGTCTAATCGGCCACCACCGTTCCAAGGCTCTTGTTCGTTCAGTTCTCACAGTAGAAGACTCAAACCACTTTCTAAAGACTGGTGACATCTAGTGGAAGCCATAGGAAGTGATTAATAAAGATTAATAAGCCCCTGTGTGTTTCAATGGCATAGGCTTAAAGGTAATTCAACACATCAGGTATCCACTTCCTGTCAGAATTTGTCTCAGGGTTTTGACTGCCAAATGAGTTCTGTTATACTTAGACACTATTCAAACATTTTTAGAAAATTCAGAGTGTTTTCTATCCAAACCTGAACAATAATATGCATATTCTAGCTTCTGAGTTGGTGTAGGAGGCAGTTAAAAATGGGCACATATTTTTTTCAAAATTCTCAATACTGCCCCCTAGCCCCAACAGGTTAATTGGTATATTGTAATTACTTCGCCACCATGGCCTATTTATTGCCTTACCTCCCTTATCTTACCTCATTTGCACACACTGTATATATACTTTTTTTATCTACTGTATTATTGACTGTATGTTTGTATTGGTATATTGTAATTACTTCGCCACCATGGCCTATTTATTGCCTTACCTCCCTTATCTTACCTCATTTGCACACACTGTATATAGACTTTTTTATCTACTGTATTATTGACTGTATGTTTGTTTATTCCATGTGTAACTCTGTGTTGTTGTATGTGTCCAACTGCTTAGCTTTATCTTGGCCAGGTCGCAGTTGGAAATGAGAACTTGTTCTCAACTAGCCTACCTGGTTAAATAAAGGTGAAATATATATATATATTTTTTTAAAGTCAGAATCCCCCAGCTAATATCTATAACCCTCTTATCAGGAAATAATTCATTGAAGAGAACACCTTTTAGCTAGCCAATAACATTGACTTAGTTGTGTAGGATGGAGAAATTGCTCTGAAATGGTCTGTCGATGGGTGATTGGTGCTGGTCTGTCTGTCATGGTGTGTTAGATGGGCTGCTTGCTGATGGAATACTGATGTGTAGCTTTCAGGGTTTGGCTCAGCAAATGTTTGACACTGTGTCTATCTGGAAGTAGCACCTCAAGACCCCAAATATTTTGAGTGACAAGTGTGTCTGGGTATACCTGTAGAGGGTGTGTATTGAGAAACCTGGTTGGAAACAGTGAGACACATGATACAAACAAATAGTCATTGAGACCTGGAAGTCTATTTGTGGGTGTCTGGAGTTTCCTTGGCTGACGTGTTCTCTCATAGGTGTGTTTTCTGTCTATGCAAGCCAGCTGTCTGGGGAAAATACTGCAACAAAAGCAGGTATCCAATACCACCCACACCACAAACACTTTTATCATTTGTGATGTGTGAGTGTGGCCCATGGCTAAAATTGCCTTGAAATTAGGCTAGACCAATTACCAGATTTGTCCTGTGTTTGGTAAGACAGCGTGTGTCTGTTCCTCTGACAGGACATGTTCAGATACATTAGAGCCTTATTCAGGTACAGCAGAGCTCAGAATGTTTATTATGTTGTAATAATGACATGTTCTGTTATGTGGCTTTATTTTTGTTTGTCATTTTGCATTAGCCTGTGAACTCCTCGTTGAAACTCTTCGTTAAAACTCCAAAATGTAACTGTTTGTAGTCACTGCCTTCTCCCACAGACTGCTGATTCAACCAGTAGTAACATGTGTTGTGACTGTAAAACCTGCCAGTAATCATTGTTCTGTTTCTTTGTAGTCTCAGTGTGACATGTCTGGAATTTGAACCCAGTATGTGTGGGTTGGCTTTGGTTTAGTTGTTCTGTATTCTTCATCCTCACTATTGCATTTCTCTCCACTAGCAATGTTTCCCCAAGGATTTTTTTCAGCAGTGGTGGCAAGGGTGCACTGCTATTAGCGTTAGCGCAATGACATGTTAGCTATCCATTTAAAAGCACGTCTAGGCGGAAATAAATACATATACATATACAGTACCAGTGAAAAGTTTGGATAGTGAAGACCTCAAAATTATGAAATAACACATATGGAATCATGTAGTAACCAAAAAGGTGTTACACAAATCAAAATATTTTTGATATTTGAGATTCTTCAAAGTAGCCACCTTTTGCCTTGATGACAGCTTTGCACACTCTTGGCATTCTCTCAACCAGCTTCATGGGGTAGTCACCTGGAATGCATTTCAATTGACAGGTGTGCCTTGTTAAAAGTTAATTTGTGGAATTTCTTTCCTTCTTAATGCATTTGAGCCAATCAGTTGTGTTGTGACAAGGTAGGGGTGGTATACAGAAGATAGCCCTACTTGGTAAAAGACCAAGTCCATATTATGGCAAGAACAGCTCAAATAAGCAAAGAGAAACGTCAGTCCATCATTACTTTAAGAAATTAAGTTCAGTCAATTCGGAAAATTGAACGTTTCTTCAAGTGCAGTCACAAAAACCAAGCGCTGTGATGAAAGTGGCTCTCATGAGGACCGCCACAGAAAAGGAATACCCAGAGTTACCTCTGCTACAGAGGATAAGTTCATTAGAGTTAACTGCACCTCAGCAATTGCAGACCAAATAAATGCTTCACAGAGTTCAAATAACAGACACATCTCAACATCAACTGTTAAGCATGAATCAGGCCTTCATGGTTGAATTGCTGCAAAGAAACCACTACTAAAGGACACCAATAAGAAGAAGAGACTTGCTTGAGCCAAGAAACACGAGCAATGGACATTAGAGTGGTGGAAATCTGCCCTTTGGTCTGATGAGTCCACATTTTTGGCTGCTTTTCCTTCTCTCCACGGTCCAACTCATTCCAAACCATGTCAATTGGGTTGAGGTCGGGTGATTGTGGAAGCCAGGTCATCTGATACAGCACTCTATCACTCTCCTTCTTGGTCAAATAGCCCTTAGACAGCCTGGAGGCTTATTTGGGGTCATTGTCCTGTTGAAAAACAAATGATAGTGCCACTAGAATGCTGTGGTCGCCATGCTGGTTAACCTCTCTAGGGCCAGTGGGACGATTTCGTCCCACCTACGTAACAGCCAGTGGAATCCCGTGGCGCGTTTTTCAAATACCTTAGAAATGCTATTACTTCAATTTCTCAAACATATGACTATTTTACACCATGTTAAAGACAAGACTCTCCTTTATCTAACCACACTGTCCGATTTCAAAAAGGCTTTACAGCGAAAGCAAAACATTAGATTATGTCAGCAGAGTACCCAGCCAGAAATAATCAGACACCCATTTTTCAAGCTAGCATATAATGTCACAAAAAACAAAACCACAGCTAAATGCAGCACTAACCTTTGATGATCTTCATCAGATGACAACCCTAGGACATTATGTTATACAATACATGCATGTTTTGTTCAATCAAGTTCATATTTATATCAAAACCCAGCTTTTTACATTAGCATGTGACGTTCAGAACTAGCATACCCCCCGCAAACCTCCGGTGAATTTACTAAATTACTCACGATAAACGTTCACAAAAAACATAACAATAATTTTAAGAATTATAGATACAGAACTCCTTTGTGCAATCGAGGTGTCCGATTTTAAAATAGCTTTTCGGTGAAAGCACATTTTGCAATATTCTGAGTAGATAGCCCAGCCATCACGGCTAGCTATTTAGACACCCACCAAGTTTAGCCCTGACCAAACTCCGATTTACTATTACAAAAGTTTGATTACCTTTGGTGTTCTTTGTCAGAATGCACTCCCAGGACTGCTACTTCAATAACAAATGTTGGTTTGGTTCAAAATAATCCATCGTTATATCCAAATAGCGGCGTTTTGTTCGTGCGTTCAAGACACTATCCGAAGTGTAAATAAGGGTCACGAGCATGGCGCAATTCGTGACAAAAGATTTCTAAATATTCCATTACCGTACTTCGAAGCATGTCAACCGCTGTTTAAAATCAATTTTTATGCCATTTTTCTCGTAAAAAAGCGATAATATTCCGACCGGGAATCTGCATTTAGGTAAACAGACGAAAGAAAACAAAGCATGGGGTCGACGCGGGCACGAGCCTGAGTCTCACAGTACTGTAACCAACCACTACCCAAACGCGCTACTTTTTTTCAGCCAGAGCCTGCAAAGCCACGATTCAGCTTTTTGCCGCCTTCTGAGAGCCCATGGGAGCCGTAGGAAGTGTCACGTAACAGCAGAGATCCTCTGTAATGGATAGAGATAATCAAGAAGGGCAAGAAATTGTCAGACAGGGCACTTCCTGCGTGGAATCTTCTCAGGTTTTGCCCTGCCAAATGAGTTCTGTTATACTCACAGATACCATTCAAACAGTTTTAGAAACTTTGGAGTGTTTTCTATCCAAAGCTAATAATTATATGCATATTCTAGTTTCTGGGCAGGAGTAATAATCAGATTAAATCGGGTACGTTTTTTATCCGGCTGTGAAAATACTGCCCCCTAGCCATAACAGGTTAACAAGGCACACCTATTAATTGAAATGCATTCCAGGTGACTATCTCATGAAGCTAGTTGAGAGAATGCCAAGTGTGTGTTAAGCTGTCATCAAAGCAAAGGGTGGCTTCTTTGAAGAATCTCAAATAATAAATATATTTTGATTTATTTAACACTGTTTTGGTTACTACATGATTCCATATGTGTTATTTCATAGTTTTGATGTCTTCACTATTATTCAACAATGTAGAAAATAGTCAAAATAAAGAAAACCCTGGAATGAGGAGGAGTCCAAACTTTTGACTGGTACTGTATATGTATACTGAACAAAAATATAAAGGCAACAATTTCAAAGATTTTACTGAGTTACAGTTAATATAACGAAATCAATCAATTGAAATAAATTAATTAGGCACTAATCTATGGATTTAACAAGAATGGGCAGTGGTGCAGCTACAGTAAATGAATCTAGGGGAAACACTGAGTAGAGTCTGTGCAGAAAGTTTACAATGGGAGGAAATGACCTCATAGTTAATCATGGTCCTGTGGGCTTTATGGCTTCCTTCCAAATGGCACTTTATTCCCCACCTAGTGCCCTAAAAAGCAGTGCACTTACACGATGTAGGGAACAGGGTGCTATTTGGGACGCAGGCTATGACTGGGCTGTGTTTTCAGAGCCGGGTCAGCAGAGAGCCCCCCCCAGGCTGCTAGAGAGGGGTGATCTCATCCTTAGCCACCCTCATACACACACACACAAGCACAGGCAGACTTACACACACACACACACACACACACACACACACACACACACACACACACACACACACACACACACACACACACACACACACACACGTGTAGACTCTACCCTCACAAGGTCAGGACCTTGGTGTATGCTGGCTAGGGCCTTCTACAATGATGGATCATGAGAGGTTGGGGGATCCCCTGTGGAATCTGTTGTCACTTAAGCAGCCCTGTATGATGAATTAGCTTTTCATGCAGTGGGGTTAGAAGGGTATGTAACTGGACTAGGTTGAGAGAAAATATAGTGGTGGTCTGAATAGGCCTGCATAGATATCGGCCTAAACAATCGGATCAGGGTAAAGTTGCCCTTAGAAACTGATCTTGGGTAAGTTTAGAATTTATTCCACTAATGGTCAAGGTTGGATTAGGGAGGAGAAGCTGATCCTAGATCTGTACCATATTTACTGGAGCTATGAACAACATTGAGTAGTAACCTGCAAGTTAGGGTTGGTGGGTATGTTGTGGCTCTCTTTAACTGAACACCGCAGAATCCCCCCTCTAGGAGCCTGATGGACACTGGTGCCATCTGGCATCCTATTCTCCATGGGGTCCTGGCCTAGATTTAGTGCCCTGGCAGGCTGTGTGTGTGTGTGGCCTTATTGCTTACGTCCTTAGATTTCATTATTATTGCTTATGACAGGCATCACCTGCTCACCAGAGAGGCCATAAGCATCATGGCCATGGCCCATCTAAGTTCCACACATTACATTAGTAGGCCAATTGATTCTAGAGAAGGCCGGCCCACTATTGTGGACCCATATTGGCTGTAGACTGGGCTTACCGTGGGACCTCTGGTTTATATTTCTGTCTCATCCCTAGACTATAAACACATTCAATATTATGTGACTCAGCTGAACAAAGGTTACTGTGTGTGTGTGTGTGTGTGTGTGTGTGTGTGTGTGTGTGTGTGTGTGTGTGTGTGTGTGTGTGTGTGTGTGTGTGTGTGTGTGTGTGTGTGTGTGTGTGTGTGTGTGTGTGTGTGTGTGTGTGTATTTGTTGTGTAAGGTTGCGCTGTGCTTGTGTAATGTGACCAAGCTTGCAGAGAGCCATGCCAGGGCACAGTGTCAGTGATGCTGCATTGAGTCACAGAGATGAACTGAACAGATACTAAAGCTTAGCTTGGACTTTGTGACCCGGTGTCTGTGCACTTGCTCCCTGAGTCCGAGAGAGAAAGAGAAATGTGTCTGTCTTGTGGTTGCTTACCTCTCAACTGTGGGCTGAGTGTCTGTTTATGCTAAGACACTGCTGGGTTTTTTACTCTATTTACAATTCTGGGATTAGCTCAAATGACTTACATTTGAAAGATGTTAGGACTTTAAAAAGCTTGGTTAAGCTCAGTTAAATGCTCAGCAGTTGGGAAATGAATGGAAGAAGTGGGGCCCTAGGCTCACAATCCATTCATTATAGTGTTCCAACACATGTACAGTATTCTTGCCCACATAACTATATGAACAACACCCACTTTTCAGTTAGCAGGCTTAGCTTAACCCTCATGGCTCCCGGCTCTATCAATGTTATGTGAGTAGAGAGTGAGACTGGGTCCACCACGGCACTACCACAAACAGGACTCAGTTCATTTACGAGGGTATTACTGCGAATTCCATCCTAGTCAAGCAAGGATGGGTTTATTTAATGCGTTCCTCTCTCTCCCAATAACTTAAACAAAGGCGCTCATTGGCGTCTGCTAGGCAAATCAGATGATGTAAACTCTCGCTCTCACAGATCTGGATATCAGTTAACGTTTTTCTGGAACGGACCTCGGAGAAAGAGGAAGGAGGGAGTGAGGAGATTATTTAAAAGAAAACACCTGGAAAATGACCCTTGCCATGACATCACAGCTACAATAGTTTGTGTGACATTTCCCCTGGGTACAGGATCAGCTTCTCCTCCCAGAATCCTAACCTTAACCATTAGTGGTGAAAATGTATAACTGACACCAGATATAAATGCAACTTTAATCTACACCCAGTGGGTGGAGTGATAGAGGTGGTCAACCCTGCTACTACCCCAGACAGGCAAATGATTTAGTAGCCTAGAAGATCCTGGGACAGATAAAGGTTTGTGCTGCAGAACTCCCTTTGCTAGGTCACAGTCGCATGCCAGTGGTATTAATCAAAGTTAATAGCCACAGATCCTTAATGTTAGTCATATGGAATTGTTTTAAGATGTTCATACCGTGGATCATTTAGCTATTTGATTGAGAATTTTAGGACACCTGTAGGTATCAGGCCTGTCTGCCCCATTGTTGACCCACTGAGGTAGCAGCAGCCGCAGCAGGGGGATTCCTTTGGGTTCAGAGTAGGGATGGGCATGGTTATTAGAATATCCAAACAGACGTTAGTATTCGATTACTTGGGAGAGTATTCATTTAAAAAACAACAAAAACATATGCCTGTTTTTTTTGGGGGGGAGGCTTTGTCTAAAATTTAAAAAAAGATCTATGTGATATTGCTCCATAGCCTACAAAGATACCATTGCATTCAACATTTTAATTAAAAAAATGTTGTTACATATTTTATGAGTGTGCCCCATAAAAAAGATGCACTGGTAGCCTACACACGTTTCACAGGTGTAGCTTGTTGTTGTTGGTCAATCAAAGCGGCGCTACAGTCAGAGGCTCCATGTGTAGCAAGTAAAGTAGGGAGATTTCTAGCTAATCTATGCAAAATACAATTACAATGACGGAATTAAGTTTGCTAAATTAGGCGTAGGCCACAATGAGCAACCAACAGGTAGGCTTGTGCGGTATCCAGATTGTCATACCTTCATACTGACCTTGTGCCATTCTGGGATTTTCGTAATACTGGCACTGAACACAAGGGTTGCTATTTTCAAACCCCACTGAGCCTTTGTAATGCAAAGGTTAGCAATGCTAACTAAATGATAACGAGCGCATTACAAAATGTTTATAGTTTCTGACCTAAAGTATTTGTATCACAGATATCCCAGCTCATAAAGTTCCACAAGAAACTCCAAAATGCTACTTACAATTTTCTGCATTCACAAAAAAAAATTAGACAGCAACGCTCCAGGAGGGGATTATCTACTGTTACCAAGCGAAGCTTGATTTAGGAAAGAGTTAACCATTGAGCTAGCTACACAGCTAACTAGCTACTAAATTAGCAAACCAAATGCACAACTGCAGAGCATTTAGACAGTTAACGTAATAGTTATAAGATATCTAGCTGGCAAACATTTAGTTGTGAATTCCGTACTGTAACTAGATCAGCTGGTGTGTGCTGCACCACTGAGTGACTCACAAGGCTATGGTCTCTCTTCGTTGTGTGCTTGTAAATAAACACTGGGGACTACCGCTAAGCTTCGTAATGAAAAATTCATGCCTGTGGCCGAGGGGCTTTGCTGCTGTCGTGTGCTTTTTTTCATCAGGCAATCGTCGTAAAGTAGGGGATGGTTCTTCTTCAAATGATTGAATACATTTGTTGTCGGCACAACTCTGAGGCACTTTTTGCACAACACTTGCATTTGGTTGAAATCGGTTCGCCTGTAACCGAAATACTGCCATACCACTGAAGATGCGCACTTCTTCTTTGGCCCCAAATCGATCTCGTTAGCACTCGCTGCACTCATGTTTCCGAGGTTTACTGAGGTAGAGCCCTTTCTCTCCCCACCAGCCTCTAAGTGGGGACGCTTGTGATTGGTCAGCATCCTCTGGGCATTTTTTTAATTTTTTTTATTTAAGCTTTATTTTGTATGTAGAGAGTGAATGAACGTCTAGTGCATCTCATTGGAGAAGGTGCTGTAGTCTAGATGTTGTTGTATTAACAGAGTGTCAAAGAAAGGAGAGAATTGCAGCCTCTTGTGATATGGATCTGGTCAAGATCTGAGTTTGATTAATTGTGCAGCCATAGAAGACGTTAGGCTGGCTTACCTGTCCATCTGTCTCCTCCTTCAGTCAGTCAGGCTGACAAGACGTTAGGCTGATTTACCTCCATGGATAAACCTTTCATTCTCCTGCTGTCTCTAACCCTTTCTCTCCTCCTAGCTAAACAGGGACAGACAGGCAGGCAAATACACACACACACACACACACACACACACACACACACACACACACACACACACACACACACACACACACACACACACTACTTCTCTCCTCTCTCTCATGTACACACATTAACAGACGGACACACTATAAGGAGACAGAGACCGACACAAAGGAGTACTAGTTACTCCCCTGAAAGTCAAGTGACGTGCGCGTGCATAAATGTGTGTGGAACTTAGCTAGCAGAACAGAGGCTCATGGCGGCTGGCTCTTTAATCTCCAGAGAGAGCCATTAAGCTGCTTTGTTCCTCAATACTGCTCCAGTAACAACGTTTCAACTTCTTCTGACTCAATGGGAATGTTTTGAAAGGCTTTTTACTCTCTGCTATAATTGTAACCTTAACAGTTAGGTGTGTGTGACTGTGTGTGTGTATGTGCGTGCGACTGTGTATGCATGTGTGTGTGCACATTTCTATGTGTGTGCGTATTTCTCTTTCTCTGGGGGAACCAAGGCCAGGCCTAATAGCAGAGGACAGTGACTGGAGCGTAGACTAACTTTAGCCTGCAGATCCCTTCCTCCTTGGCTAAGAAGTTAGTTAAGAAACGGTGATGGCGTGGAGGGGAGCCATCAAAGTAAACAGCCTTAATCCTGATTTTGATCAAATTAAATAGCTTTAATCCTGACTTGATCAAGAGGGTAATCTTCTAGAGAAACTCAACAGGAGGCCTACTGCAGCAGCTTACTCTTCTGTAGTGTACTATACCCCACTGGAAACAGATTAGGGCTGCATCCCAATTGGCACCCTGTTCCCTATATCAGTGTTCCCAACTCCTGTGTGAGTAGCCCCGGACAAGCACATCTGATTCTACTTGTCTACTAATCATCAAGCACTCCATGAGTTGATTCAGGTGAGTCTGTTCTGGGCTACAACAAAAATGTGTGCTGGGTTACTCAAAGACTGGAGTTGGGAAACACTGCCCCATATAGTGCGCTGTATAGGAAATAGGGTGCCAATTGGGAGGCAGCCTAACTGAAAGGGAAGGAGGAGGATGAATAGATGGAATAGTCCTCCTTGGAAATGAATTGCCTTTATAGTTTGAGGAACTATCCGGAATATTACAATGTCTATGAAAGAGTTATTGAGGATTATTGCTTAGTTTTTGTGTGTTGACTGAATGCTTGAATTAGAGGTCGACCGATTAATCGGAATGGGCGATTAATTGGGGCCGATTTCAAGTTTTCATAACAATCGGTAATCGGTATTTTTCGGCACCGATTTGCCTATTTTTTAATTTTTTTTATTTATTTAACTAGGCAAGTCAGATTAAGAACACATTCTTATTTTCAATGACGGCCTAGGAACGGGGGTTAACTGCCTTGTTCAGGGGGGATTCGTTTTTGCAACCTTCTGGTTACTAGTCCAACGCTCTAACCACCTGCCTTACATTGCACTCCACGAGGAGCCTGCATGGCAGGCTGACTACCTGTTACGCGAGGGCAGCAAGAAGCCAAGGTAAGTTGCTAGCTAGCATTAAACTTATCTTATAAAAAACTATCAATCTTAACATAATCACTAGTTAACTACACATGGTTGATGATATTACTAGTTTATCTAACGTGTCCTGCGTTGCATATAATCGATGCGGTGCCTGTTCATTTATCATTGAATCATAGCCTACTTCGCCAAACGGGTGTTGATTTAACAAGCGCATTTGCGAAAAAAGCACTGTCGTTGCACCAATGTGTACCTAACCATAAACATCAATGCCTTTCTTTAAAATCAATACACAGATATATATTTTTAAACCTGCATATTTAGTTAATATTGCCTGCTAACATGAAATTGTGTCACATCTCTAGCTTTCATTGCACGCAGAGTCAGGGTATATGCAACAGTTTGGGCCACCTGGCTCGTTGCGAACTAATTTGCCAGACGTTTACGTAATTATGACATAACATTGAAGGTTGGGCAATGTAACAGGAATATTTAGACTTAGGGATGCCACCCGTTAGATAAAATACGGAATGGTTCCGTATTTCACTGCCAGGAATAACGTTTTGTTTTCGAGATGATAATTTTCGGATTCGACCATATTAATGACCTACGGCTCGTATTTCTGTGTGTTATTATGTTATAATTAAGTCTATGATTTGATAGAGCAGTCTGACTGAGCGGTGGTAGGCAGCAGCAGGCTCGTAAGCATTCATTCAAAACAGCACTTTCGTGCATTTTGCCAGCAGCCCTTCGCAATGCATTGCGCTGTTTATGACTTCAAGCCTATCAACTCCCAAGATGAGGCTGGTGTAACCGATGTGAAATGTCTAGCTAGTTAGCCGGGTGCGCTTTAATAGTGTTTCAAACGTCACTCGCTCTGAGACTTGGAGTGGTTGTTCCCCTTGCTCTGCATGGGTAACGCTGCTTCGAGGGTGGCTGTTGTCGATGTGTTCCTGGTTCAAGCTCAGGTAGCAGCAAGGAGAGGGACAGAAGCTATACTGTTACACTGGCAATACTAAAGTGCCTATAAGAACATCCAATAGTCAAAGGTATATGAAATACAAATCGTATAGAGAGAAATAGTCCTATAATTCCTATAATAACTACAACCTAAAACTTCTTATCTGGGAATATTGAAGACTCATGCTAAAAGGAACCACCAGCTTTCTCATGTTCTGAGCAAGGAAATTAAACGTTAGCTTATTTTACATGGCACATATTGCACTTTTACTTTCTTCTCCAACACTTTGTTTTTGCATTATTTAAACCAAATTGAACATGTTTCATTATTTATTTGAGGCTAAATTGATTTCATTGATGTATTATATTAAGTTAAAATAAGTGTTAATTCAGTATTGCTGTAATTGTCATTATTACAAATAAATAAAAAATAGTCCGACTAATCGGTACCGGCTTTTTTTGGTCCTCCAATAATCGGTATCGGCGTAAAAAAAAAAAAAAAAATCATAATCGGCCGACCTCTAGCTTGAATGCTACTATAAGTAGGGTTGCATATTTTGGGGAATATTCAGAGGTGGAAACTTGCCTTGGGAATTAACGGAAATATATGCAAATTATATTAATACCATTTAAATATAGATGTTTTTTGCATTGGATATATTTAGCATATCATATGGAGACAAACATAAACCGTTTACCTTATCATAAGTAGACATAATTGCAAATGATTCAATCCTTCCAATAGAAATAAAAAAACTATTTAGTTATGAATTGAACTTTAATTAAATGAGTTGACTCTTCACATGGGATGATTTTACTGAATAACAAAAGGGAATATTGAATGATCCCCAATGATCCACCGCATCTCCCAAAAATGTTTTCAACATACATCTGTAAAATGATAGTCTAGAAACTAAAACTTTGGTTGTCTTCCTCTCAGGCTTCTATGTCTTCTCCCTGGACCTCCTCAATGTCCACCTCGCGAACATCAGACTCTGAGGCCTCATCTTCACTGTCACTTTTCAACCTTGTTCAGGATGGCTCGTTGTCAGGCTCAAAAAGCCTCAAATTTCCCCGGATGGCCACGAATTTTTCAACCCTTGTATTGGTCAGCCTGTTGCGTGCTTTGGTGTGTGTGTTCCCAAACAAGGACCAGTTGCGCTCTGAGGCGGCTGATGTTGGTGGGATTTGGACGATGATGGAGGCAACAAGGGAAAGAGCCTCAGATCCACAAAGTCCCTTCCACCAGGTGGCTGATGAGATATGTTGGCACAACTGCCATATTGCATCTCCACCCCAAAGCCCTGGCTTGGAAGTGTACTTCACCAGACTGCCAAGAACCTTGCCCTCATCCAGGCCAAGGTGGCGAGACACAGTAGTGATGACACCATAGGCCTTGTTGATCTCTGCACCAGACAGGATGCTCTTGCCAGCATACTTGGGGTCCAACATGTACGCTGCGGCATGTATGGGCTTCAGGTAGAAGTCTTCACGCTTTTTGATATATTTCAGATCTGCAGTTTCCTCTACTTGGAGCAACAGTGAAGTGGGCAGGGCAGTACGGATTTCTTCTCTTACATCTGCAAGCAGAGTCTGAACATCAGACAGGATGGCATTGTCTCCCTCAATCCATGCAATGGCTACTGCTATAGGTTTCAGGAGTTTCAGGCTGCTTACCACTCTCTCCCAAAATACATCATCCAGGAGGATCCTCTTGATGGGGCTGTCCATATCGGCAGACTGTGATATGGCCATTTCTTGGAGAGACTCCTTCCCCTCCAAGAAGCTGTCAAACATGATGACAACACCACCCCAACGGGTGTTTCTGGGCAGCTTCAATGTGGTGCTCTTATTCTTCTCACTTTGCTTGGTGAGGTAGTTTGCTGCTATAACTTGATGACCCTTCACATACCTAACCATTTCCTTGGCTCTCTTGTAGAGTGTATCCATTGTTTTCAGTGCCATGATGTCCTTGAGGAGCTGATTCAATGCATGAGCAGCACAGCCAATGGGTGTGCTGTGAGGGTAGGACTCCTCCACTTTAGACCAAGGAGCCTTCATGTTCGCAGCATTGTCTGTCACCAGTGCAAATACTTTCTGTGGTCCAAGGTCATTGATGACTGCCTTCAGCTCATCTGCAATGTAGAGACCAGTGTGTCTGTTGTCCCTTATCTGTGCTCTTGTAGAATACTGGTTGAGGAGTTTAGATGATGTAGTTAATTATTCCTTGCCCACGAACATTCGACCACCCATCAGAGATGATTGCAATACAGTCTGCTTTCTCAATGATTTGTTTGAACTTCACTTGAATCCAGCATTTCTCTGACTACGTTCCTCCATTGAGTCAAAAAAACTTCTGATTCCAGGAGGACCATGAGCTGTTGCTATTGATAAGGTGTCTGATTCATCATTTTCACCTTGAATAGAAGTAGAAGGACTTTTGTCAGGTTGCTTGTTGTGAGCACTGAGGGAACTTTATGCACTTGGCCAGATGATTCTGCATCTTTGTTCATCACATATGATTTGGCACAGTATTTGCAAACGTACACAGCTTTTCCTTCTACATTAGCTGTAGTGGAATGTCTCCACACCTCAGATCGTTCCCGTGGCATTTTCCTGTAAAGATTAGGAAAAAATGAGTAAAAAAATAAATAAATACAATTCCATGTACAGATAAATAGTTAAGAGGTTAGATTAAAAAACTCCTAAGATAAATCTTTTAAAATGAAACATGTATGGAAACAGGTGAATTAACACTCCTCAGTTAGCAGGCTCAAGCAAGCTAAAACCCACATGGTCAGAAATGATTTAAACACACTTTGCTGTAGGCTACTATTTACTGGTTAACAGAAAATCATGTATGTCATATTAAATATATTCACCCCACTCAGTATTATAATCAAAACTTACCAGAAAGCATGTAGTCCTTGGCTCAGACAGTGTAGTAGTGTGGTTCAATAGCATCTCATTAGTGTGCAAGATCTTGAGGATCAGCTGCACATGTGATGGAAGAATGCACTGTGCATGCAGAGGGTTGCAATTCCATTGAATTGGGGTTAGTTTAACCAAAATATGCCACAAGACCTAGAATTGCCTTATGTGTATCCCACAAAAAAGGTTCACTGTTATAAGCTAACTTTTTTGATGAATTCAAGCAAAATTCCCGGGCTTAACTTCCCACGGAAATTTCCCAGAAAGTTATCAACCCTTTGCAACCCTAACTATAAGTACTGTTTTAATACAGTAATGCATCTCCATGTGAATAGATGGCGCGAATGAGTTGATTTGGCTTGCACCCCAAATGGAACCCTCTTCCCTACATAGTGCACTAATGCATTTGGGACACAGCTTAATGTATACAGGAAGGCATTTTCCCATTCTCTCCTAAAAGAAGGCTTTCCAATGGAGCTCCACACATTTGAACACACATCTCTTTGAATCCAGACGGCATCTCTCCCTTTATGATGCGTTTGAAGCTTACTGTGCCGGTGGAGGGAGAAAGTGGCATTCTGAGACTCGCAGCAAGCCATGATGATGTTTCTGTCTTTCCGTTTGACTTCGAAGTTAGCACCGTTCACACTACTGAGCGGGCACACACACACAATCACACACAGCTAAGCAGCCAGTGCTCTGTGTTCGTGGACTCGTTACGTTTGAAGAGGATGCATTGGCAGGATTTCTTCCTGTCAGAAAGCAGCGGGAGTCTCTTTAACATCAAAGCTGGAGCCGCTTTCTCTGCTTAACACCAAACCGCTCTGCTGCCACTGCAATAGTGGAGGGAAAGAGCTTACCGATGGGGAGGCGGGTTGGAGAGATGGAGAGTGGGGGGAGAGATGGAGAGATGGAGAGTGGGGGGGAGAGATGGAGAGTGGGGGGGGAGAGTTGGAGAGGGAGAGAGCTGGAGTGCGGGGGGAGAGCTGGAGGAGGTTGAGTGCGAGTGGGGGAAGGAGTGAGGGGGAGGGAGTGAGAGGGGGAGGGAGTGAGAGGAGGAGGGAGTGAGAGCAGGAGGGAGTGAGGGGGAGGGAGTGAGAGGTGGAAGGAGTGAGAGGGGGAGGGAGTGAGAGGTGGAAGGAGTGAGAGGTGGAAGGAGTGAGAGGAGGAGGGAGTGAGAGGGGGAGGGAGTGAGAGGGGGAGGGAGTGAGAGGTGGAAGGAGTGAGAGGAGGAGGGAGTGAGAGGTGGAAGGAGTGAGAGGGGGAGGGAGTGAGAGGTGGAAGGAGTGAGAGGGGGAGGGAGTGAGAGGGGGAGGGAGTGAGGGGGAGGGAGTGAGAGGGGGAGGGAGTGAGAGGGGGAGGGAGTGAGAGGGGGAGGGAGTGAGAGGTGGAAGGAGTGAGAGGGGGAAGGAGTGAGAGGAGGAGGGAGTGAGAGGTGGAAGGAGTGAGAGGAGGAGGGAGTGAGAGGGGGAGGGAGTGAGAGGTGGAAGGAGTGAGAGAGAAGAGATGAAGGGAGGGAGAGAGGATGCAGCAGCAGAATATCTGTATTCTCACAGGAACATCCTGAGGAAAACTAACAATGTTTTAGGTACATTGTGTAAAGTTGTTTTTCGGTAACATCTTTCCGATCACTACTGTACCTGTTCGCTAGAAAACAGGGTTTTGTTCTGTTTTTGTTATTATTAGCTGCAAGTCTTAGGATTGTAGAAGTTATTTATGGTGGTGTACAATGTCTCACTTTTTTGTATGAAATACTTCCAAAGCAGCTGTAGGCCTATGGTATATTGATTTTTCTGTGCTGGTGTGGAGTATGCAGTACATGGGTTTTGGAACAATATGCTATTGTTTTCTGTTTGCTGACTTTAGAAACATCTCAAAACCACAGTATGGAAGGGAAATAGATATTTAAATTCAAGCATCCAAGTTTAGTTTTGAGAGTACAAAAGGTTGTTGTCATGTATTGGCACGTCTCGTGGTTAATTGAATAAAGATGTTGTTTCCATTATGAGTTCTGTCGTGTTATCTGTTTGCTTGACCCAAGACATTTTGTGTTTGTTAAGTCTTGGGCTTTTGTTTCATTGAACACATCTGGCCTGCATCCCAAATGGCACCCTATTCCCGACATAGTGCACTACTTTTGACATTTACATTTTAGTCATGTAGGGAATATGGTGCCATTTGGGATGCAGACCTGTTCTTTTATGACATTGATTAGGTTATTGTGTTCGGATAGGCTTTTCTAGGAACCATATCAAAATGAGTAAGCTTGAGAGATAATGAAACCATTGGCTTTCATGGACTGAATTTAGGTTTTTCACAATCAAAGCTGAGGAATCTTGTAGAAATTCATTTGAATCATCTAGAAAAAATAATGTAATTTATTCAGAATGCTGACTACATTACCACATGTTTAATGTATTTAATGTGCTAGTGGAGTACTGTCTGGAATCTGCCAGAGGCCATTTTGGAAGGGTGGGGTGGTTTCCCGCGGTTTTCCTTTGATGCGCACACACACCGACACACACACCGACACACACACCGACACACACACACATCGACACACACACACACACACACACACACACACACACACACACACACACACACACACACACACACACACACACACACACACACACACACACACACACACACACACACACACCCGAGTAAAGAGTTTCCTCTAAGGCCTGGAAGGCATTTTCCCCCAGCCAGCTCAGAGGAAGAAGTCACAATCCAGCATATGTCAGGTTTGCACACATGAACACGTCAGAGAGACTTCCTTTAGATTACCTGACGATCTGACTGGGACTGACCGGACTCACTCGCATCCTGTTGCCAAATTCCATATATTGATAGGCCTACTACACTCATCTAAAATGTCTGTCAAAGTCATGATCATTATTATTGGTCACATTAATCTCCATGTAGTGTCACTGATTAGTAAGAGATATGGGTTTGGTCTGTCAATAACTTTAACTTCTAATCCAGCTGTTGTCTATGTAAGAATAAATAACAATACATTTAATTAATAACCTGCTTTTCATTGAAAGATGATTGCAAAGTATGTTGGTCAAAATCCATGTGGTGATCAGTGTATAGTTGATATTGTTGGAAAGCAGGCTGTAGTTTGGTGGTTAGTGCTGGCTCAGCCCTGGTCCTTTCCCCAGGGGATTTGTGACGCGTTGAAGAGCTTCACCTTCTGTTAAGACTCTTGAGCTAGCTGGCTGTTCAGCATGTGCTGATGCTCTAACTCCAAATCCCCTGTCACACTCACTGCTGTGCTCTCCCTGCTTTGTCTCCAGTGTCCATTTGTATAGAGCTTGACTGACACACACACACACACACACACACACACACACACACACACACACACACACACACACACACACACACACACACACACACGCTAGACTAGTAAGACTATATGTAATAAGTTGGGATGTAATATTCACTGATACCCATCTGTCCCCACCAGTCAATTGTTTAAGATATGACTGCATCAGTCTGCAGACCCCAAACTGATTCCAAATTAAGCATGTATTGGTCAGAAAATAGATTCAAACGTTCCGAATCGCAGATTCACTTTCTTTCTAAATTCTGAAAATACCTAATATTTTGTGACAACTATGTCCTCTCCTTCAGTGTGGAACTAAGCATGTAACTGTCAAATTCATTGATCTACAAGTCATTATTCATGCTGAACAACCCTAGGGAATATCAGTACCGTGGACAAATTGCTCACTGTGCCCAGCTTTGCAAGCTGACCAACACGAGGTAGGCAGCCTGTTCCTTTTTAAAAATTGAACCTATATTTAACTAGGCAAGTCAGTTAAGAACAAATTCTTATTTACAATGACGGCCTAGGAACATTGGGTTAACTGCCTTGTTCAGAATGCAGATTTTTATCTTGTCAGCTCGGGGATTCAATCTAGCAACCTTTCGGTTACCAGTCCAACGCTCTAACCACTAGGCTACCTGCCACCCTCCTGATCTTGCACATCCGCACTTTCAGCATTCAAATGATAAAATGGCTTGCGCGATATTAGGTTGTCACTCAACTAATAAAGCCTATATAATTTACTAGGTTATTGTTACTTATGCGCTGTTGAAAATGGTTTAAATGTAAGCTACTGGAGACACAACTCTGGCTATATCTGCTGAACGGGGCTTACAATAGATTTCATTTACATTTACATTTAAGTCATTTAGCAGACGCTCTTATCCAGAGCGACTTACAAATTGTTGCATTCACCTTATGATATCCAGTTGAACAACCACTTTACAATAGTGCATCTAAATCTTTTAAGGGGTGTTAGAAGGATTACTTTATCCTATCCTAGGTATTCCTTAAAGAGGTGGGGTTTCAGGTGTCTCCGGAAGGTGGTGATTGACTCCGCTGTCCTGGCGTCGTGAGGGAGCTTGTTCCACCATTGGGGTGCCAGATCAGCGAACAGTTTTGACTGGGCTGAGCGGGAACTGTGCTTCCTCAGAGGAAGGGGGGCCAGCAGGCCAGAGGTGGATGAACGCAGTGCCCTTGTTTGGGTGTAGGGCCTGATCAGAGCCTGAAGGTACGGAGGTGCCGTTCCCTTCACAGCTCCGTAGGCAATCACCATGGTCTTGTAGCGGATGCGAGCATCAACTGGAAGCCAGTGGCGAGAGCGGAGGAGCGGGGTGACGTGAGAGAACTTGGGAAGGTTGAACACCAGACGGGCTGCGGCGTTCTGGATTCATTTAGATTGTTCAGGTTCATTGTCACCAATAGTCTTGTCAGTTTTACTTTGAACAATCAGTGTATATGGTCATTTTTAGACATGTAGTGTAAAGATGATCATTTCATAACAAGGAAGGCGCACTGCAAGGCCAAAGAGGAGTAGAAAAGAAGCTCACTAAAAACATCCAAACGGTCAAAACCATTAGATTTTGAGATGGGGTGAAATCCAAAGATGTGCTGTATATTCATTGGCTACGTCAGGGTGGACTGCCAATTTACAATTTATCCTACCATTTCTAACAATCTGCATGCCAGTTATGATTTTTATATGTGCATTACAACTAGTTGTGTCTATTCAATATCTAATTGCCCACAAACAAAAGAATCACTAAACAGAGGCACTGTCCATTAGCACCACGGGCTTGATCTTGGAACACAGATTCCCTTGGTGAATGAATGATACACGGGGTGGCCAATCTTATCTTCAATCAGCTTTGCCAATCATTTATGTTTCCCCACCATAGCGGGGGCACCGTCAGTTGTAATAGCGAATATGTTTTTAATAGACACCTCTCTCCTCAAAATGATCTGTGAAGGCTTTTGCTACATCTTCCCCTGTAGTAATACCATGCATGGGTTTGAGACAAAGCAGCTCCTCGCGTACTGGCTCTGAGTCACAGTATGTTATAGACAAAGCAGCTCCTCGCGTACCGGCTCTGAGTCACAGTATGTTATAGACAAAGCAGCTCCTCGCGTACCGGCTCTGAGTCACAGTATCTTATAGACAAAGCAGCTCCTCGCGTACCGGCTCTGAGTCAGTATCTTATAGACAAAGCAGCTCCTCGCGTACCGGCTCTGAGTCACAGTATGTTATAGACAAAGCAGCTCCTCGCGTACCGGCTCTGAGTCACAGTATCTTATAGACAAAGCAGCTCCTCGCGTACCGGCTCTGAGTCACAGTATCTTATAGACAAAGCAGCTCCTCGCGTACCGGCTCTGAGTCACAGTATCTTATAGACAAAGCAGCTCCTCGCGTACCGGCTCTGAGTCACAGTATCTTATAGACAAAGCAGCTCCTCGCGTACTGGCTCTGAGTCAGTATCTTATAGACATAGCAGCTCCTCGCGTACCGGCTCTGAGTCAGTATCTTATAGATAAAGCAGCTCCTCGCGTACCGGCTCTGAGTCAGTATCTTATAGATAAAGCAGCTCTTTGCGTCCCGGCTCTGAGTCACAGTATCTTATAGACAAAGCAGCTCCTTGCGTACCGGCTCTGTCACAGTATGTTATAGACAAAGCAGCTCCTCGCGTACCTGCTCTGAGTCAGTATCTTATAGACAAAGCAGCTCCTCGCGTACCGGCTCTGAGTCAGTATCTTATAGATAAAGCAGCTCTTTGCGTACCTGCTCTGAGTCAGTGTCTTGCAACTGCCAAACTTTCATCAAGAGCCACACAGGGGCATCTTTTAACGCTACAGTTTGCTGCTCCTTGACATTTTCATCCGTCTCGGTAACGCGGCTTTCAACAGTTCTGGCAGACACAGGCATGTTTTTATCTTTGAGGTGATTGTGTCTTTGTTAGGCAATCCATCTAATAAAGCCTGTGAACTACTGAGGAAAGCCTCCTTGATATATTCCCCATTAGTAAATGGTTTTCCATTTTAGCAATGCACTGCGCACCTTTGTAGCTCCCCTCTGTAGCTTGATTTTTACAGCATGTAGATCTGTAAACATACTGCTTATCTTTTCATCCCTGGACACGGTCCCCTTGATTCCTTCAGCCTTGTCCGCGTCATTCTTGAAGTTTTTCTTCATGTCTCGTTTCAAAATGACGCCGTACACTTGATGTCCGACAAATAAGTCAGGCAATTATTTGAGATCAACTTTCTTCTGAACATTGATTTTGATCAGGGTGGACGGATTAGGTCCCTCACTCAATACATATGGGTCTGGTAAATGAAAACGCTGCCGCTCTAATGTCCAGCGCCACATCACACACACACGTCAGTCACACACACGCTCAGACAGATCCAGCTCAGAGAGGCCCAGCCCATGAGCTCCATCAGCAGCACATTTTCATTTAGAATGGAAAATGAATGTGTTTATGCAACAAATGTTAGTGCATCGAATCGCATTGATTCATTCTCTAATCAAACCGAATCCTTTAAAACTATAACTTATTGTTCCTGTATTGTATCGGAGCCCATGTATCTAGATATGTATCGAATCGTCTTGGAAGTCTATACGCAGTTGGGACAAAGCCAACACAGGACCCTTGTATTGCCCTAAACTGCAGTCCTATTTTGATAAGTGCTTGGTGTGTAGGCAAGACTACACCTACTACCCTGACTTCACTCCCTCTAGTTGTCTAAGAGGGGATCACTGACACTTGTTCAAATGAGCTATCCATTAATCACACACTGAACACACACACACACACACACACACACACACACACACACACACACACACACACACACACACACAGCAGGCTATATTGCTCCCTGTGTCCTCCTCACTAGTCCTCACTAACAGCTCTACTTGTACTCGGGCTGTGAAGATACCACTATCGCGCTAGTTTTTCCATGTCAACAATGAAAACACATAGCAGACCAAATTCTTTGTCAGTCCTTTAAAAATCTGCTCTACGTAAAATATTGTGTGATCTAGCTTCAGAAATAAATACGTGACTCTGGATGACAACATAATGATGTTTGTTTCCAACATTAGAGCTGTTCTCCTAAAGATGTTAAATCTGCTTTGTGTTTTGTTTCCTTGCCACAATACTAACGCGTAACTTGTACTGCGGCCAGGTTGTTTGTTCCGTGGTGAAAACAAGACTCTTGATTGAAAAGTGGCCCGGAAGAGTCATTGAGAAGATTAGATTTAGTGGGAGAAATTCTGCCAATTGTGGCGTACCAACACCCCCTTTTGAGCCCCCTCCATCCCTCTTCCGTCTATCCCTGTTAGGGTAGAGAGAGTGAGAGACCAGGCTATGTGTGACGGTCTGCTGTGTGTAGACAGTAAGCGGTGTGATGGTAGCTACAGGAAGCTGGTTGTCTGCTCTGAGCTGTCTCCATTGAGGGCTAACGACCATGTACTGTGATGGACGGCTTTTGTTGGTGACGTGTGATTTACCTTCCTTTCTGTCTGTCTCCCTCTGTCTCTCCCTCTCCTCTTTTCCTCTTTTCCTCCCTTTCCCGCTCTCAATTCCCTCTATCTCTGTTTCTCACCCTGCTTTCTCCCCATTCCTCTTTCTATTCCCTCCTCCTCCTGCACTTTCCCCTCCCACCTCCTCCTGCACTTCCCCCTCTCGCTCCCCTCCCCTCTCCTTCAGAGAGACAAAGACTCCCGCCTCCTCCTGTTTCCATCCCCCTCTCTCATCCCCCTCTCTCATCCCCCTCTCTCTGTCATTTGGAGGCAGTCCGTCCGCCGGCTGTGTGTGCGCACACACACACACACACACACACACACACTCTCTCTCTCTCTCTCTCTCTCTCTCTCTCTCTCTCTCTCTCTCTCTCTCTCTGGCTCTCCATAGTCTGAGAAGGAAGGCTGCTCTGTTGTACATGGCAGGATATTGTTATTCATTCCATCTTGGTTAAGGCGTGTAAAGGAGGCACCACGTTCCTGAGGCTCTCACAGCTTTGTGTACTAATAAGTAGATCATATATTCTTCTCTCTGGGCTTTTCTTCTTTTAATGGAAGGACTCTATCACGGTAAGGTTTTCTCTCTCTCGTTGCTGCTCTGTTCTCCTATAGTGTAGACTACACTGCTACCCTGCTGTGGTGTACGCTAGGCTAGCTTGCTGAATGGAACAGCATTAGCAATATAGTATTCTCCTCTCTCTCTCAGTGTGTGTGTGTGTGTGTGTGTGTGTGTGTGTGTGTGTGTGTGTGTGTGGGGCTGTGTGTGTGATTTTAGGGTGATTTTTAATCTCCTATCTGTATTATCTGTAATGGTAGCAAAGTGATATGGACACTTAATGTGGTCAGAAATTAAATTAATTGGACAATTATAACAGGTCTTAGCGGAGTATTTTAATGAGCGTCATTTTGAGATGCATTTAGGATGATGATGATGATGATGATGATGATGATGATGATAGCACATTATTTTATTGGTTGATTATATTATCTCTTCACGCAATCGTACCGGGGACCATCAGTGACATTCAAAACATCAGCCTCTATTGAGGATTCATACTGTAGCTTGTTGTACAGGGTCCACCGTTAACAGAGGATTCATACTGTAGCTTGTTGTACAGGGTCCACCGTTAACAGAGGATTCATACTGTAGCTTGTTGTACAGGGACCACGGTTAACCTCTCTTGGGTATGTGGGACAGTATCATCCCACTCGCCAACAGCCAGTTCAAAACAACAAAAATCTCATAATTTAAATTTCTCACACATACAAGTATTATACACCATTTTAAAGATAAACTTCTCGTTAATCCAACCACAGTGTCCGATTTCAAAAAGGCTTTACGGTGAAAGCATAGCATTAGATTATGTTAGGACAGCGCCGAGACAAGAAAAACCACACAGCCATTTTCCAAGCAAGGAGAGGCGTCACAAAAAACAGAAATACAGCTAAAATGAATCACTAACCTTTGATGATCTTCATCAGATGGCACTCATAGGACTTTATGTTACACAATACATGTATGTTTTGCTCGATAAAGTTCATATTTATATCCAAAAACCCCATTTTACATTGATGTGTAATATTCAGAAATGTTTTGCCTCCCAAAACTTCCGGTGAATGAGCACATCAATTTACAGAAATACTCATCATAAACGTTGATAAAATATACAACTGTTATGCATAGAATTAAAGATACACTTCTCCTTAATGCAACCGCTGTGTCAGATTTCAAAAAAGCTTTACGGCGAAACCACACTTTGCAATAATCTGAGTACAGCGCTTAGTCACCAAAACAAGCCATACAGATACCCGCCATGTTGTGGAGTCAACAGAAGTCAGAAATAGCATTATAAATATTCACTTACCTTTGATGATCTTCATCGGAATTCACTCCCAAGAATCCCAGTTCCACAATAAATGTTCGTTTTGTTCGATAAAGTTAATCTTTATGTCCAAATACCTCAATTTTGTTCGCGTGTTAGGTTCACTATTCCAAATGCAGAAGGCGTGCGCACTAAAGTCCAGAAGAAAAGTCAAAAATGTTCTATTACAGTTTCTAGAAACATGTCAAACGATGTGTAGAATCAATCTTTAGGATGTTTTTATCATAAATCTTCAAAAATATTCCATCCAGACAATTCCTTTGTCTTCATAAATGAAAGAGAACTGAGCTCGTGATCATGGCCGCACATGTAACTAAAATAATGGCCTACTGCCAGACACCTGACTCAAACAGCTTTTATTCGCTCCCCATTCACAATAGAAGCCTGAAACAATGTTCTAAAGACTGTTGACATCTAGTGGAAGCCTTAGAAAGTGCAATATGACCCCATAGACACTGTATATTGGATAGGCAATCACTTGAAAAACTACAAACCACAGATTTCCACACTTCCTAGTTGGGTTTTTCTCAGGTTTTTGCCTGACATATGAGTTTTGTTATACTCACAGACATCATCCAAACAGTTTTAGAAACTTCAGAGTGTTTTCTATCCAAATCTACTAATTATATGCATTTTCTAGCTTTTGGGCCTGAGTAGCAGGCATTTTACTCTGGGCAAGCTTTTCATCCGGACGTGAAAATACTGTCCCCCTACCCCGATGAAGTTAACAGAGGATTCATACTGTAGCTTGTTGTGCAGGGTCCACCGTTAACAGAGGATTCATACTGTAGCTTGTTGTACAGGGTCCACCGTTAACAGAGGATTCATACTGTAGCTTGTTGTACAGGGTCCACCGTTAACAGAGGATTCATACTGTAGCTTGTTGTACAGGGTCCACCGTTAACAGAGGATTCATACTGTAGCTTGTTGTGCAGGGTCCACCGTTAACAGAGGATTCATACTGTAGCTTGTTGTACAGGGTCCACCGTTAACAGAGGATTCATACTGTAGCTTGTTGTACAGGGTCCACCGTTAACAGAGGATTCATACTGTAGCTTGTTGTACAGGGTCCACCGTTAACAGAGGATTCATACTGTAGCTTGTTGTGCAGGGTCCACCGTTAACAGAGGATTCATACTGTAGCTTGTTGTACAGGGTCCACCGTTAACAGAGGATTCATACTGTAGCTTGTTGTACAGGGTCCACCGTTAACAGAGGATTCATACTGTAGCTTGTTGTACAGGGTCCACCGTTAACAGAGGATTCATACTGTAGCTTGTTGTACAGGGTCCACCGTTAACAGAGGATTCATATTGTAGCTTGTTGTACAGGGTCCACCGTTAACAGAGGATTCATACTGTAGCTTGTTGTATAGGGTCCACCGTTAACAGAGGATTCATCTGTAGCTTGTTGTACAGGGTCCACCGTTAACAGAGGATTCATACTGTAGCTTGTTGTATAGGGTCCACCGTTAACAGAGGATGCATACTGTAGCTTGTTGTACAGGGTCCACCGTTATGTGTGGGAGGGAGGGAGAGAGGGATGTAGGCGTGCAACAATCCTCTTCCTCTGGTGGTGTCATCTATTTTCTAGGTTATATCAACTTCCTCATCCATAATTGAGGAATAATAAATGGTGCTTTATTATTCCTTACCCCTCTTGAAAAAATGTGTGGGACAAATGCAAAACAAGCACCATTTGCAAAGGCCTCCTTGTGCCCTCTGCACACAACGTGTAGTCTTAAGAACGTTTCTAGTTTGGTGAAGAAAAGACACGTCCACGCTGTATTCACTTTATGGTATAGAGTAGCTTTTGGGTAGTGATATTCCATCAGGGCATGTCTACTGGATGATTATGTATAGAGTAGCTTTTGGGTAGTGATATTCCATCAGGGCATGTCTACTGGATGATTATGTATAGAGTAGCTTTTGGGTAGTGATATTCCATCAGGGCATGTCTACTGGATGATTATGTATAGAGTAGCTTTTGGGTAGTGATATTCCATCAGGGCATGTCTACTGGATGATTATGTATAGAGTAGCTTTTGGGTAGTGATATTCCATCAGGGCATGTCTACTGGATGATTATGTATAGAGTAGCTTTTGGGTAGTGATATTCCATCAGGGCATGTCTACTGGATGCGTGTGCAAATGCATGTGTCTACAGTGCACTCATGCATGACAGTGACCTTTGCTTCATGCCTTGCTTTTATATGACGTGTGTGTCAGTGTCTGGCTACACAAGTTGTTTTTCTTTTCATGTATGTCTGCTTTGGTATGTATGACAGCTTCTGCAGAAGAGCTGAGGCTGCTTATTGGAGTGTAAACAGATGTGTGTGTGTGTGTGTGTGTGTGCGTGCGTGCGTGCGTGTGTGTGATTGTGTGTAACTAGTAACTGCTAGTTACACACTAGCAGGTGTTGGAGGTGCTGGAGGCGGACCACTGACCTTTATTGCATCCACAGACCCCTGTGCTGACCCCTTTACACGCTCCAGTAACACCTCCTGTCCTGAGGGGTCACACACACACACACACACACACACACACACACACACACACACACACACACACACACACACACACACACACACACACACACACACACACACACACCTGTTTCTCTCCGGTCAGCCAGGGGATTAACCATTAACTAGTGTGCAGTATCTCCTGGAGACTCATAGCCAGCAGCTGGATGGGAAGGTTGAGTTAGTAACATGTAAAGAAGTGTCTGCAGTATCTCCTGGAGACTCATAGCCAGCAGCTGGATGGGAAGGTTGAGTTAGTAACATGTAAAGAAGTGTCTGCAGTATCTCCTGGAGACTCATAGCCAGCAGCTGGATGGGAAGGTTGAGTTAGTAACATGTAAAGAAGTGTCTGCAGTATCTCCTGGAGACTCATAGCCAGCAGCTGGATGGGAAGGTTGAGTTAGTAACATGTAAAGAAGTGTCGGTCGTTTGTAATTGGTCACCTTGGAATGCGACCACTCACAGCTCTTTGTGCAACAGTAGCATCTAATTCACATTCCTTGTTGGATTTTTGACCCATTTCTTTTCATGCCATATATCGCCCACATATATATTTCAGCTTTTATTTATTTCATCACATTCCCAGTGGGTCAGAAGTTTACATACACTCAATTAGTATTTGGTAGCATTGCCTTTAAATTGTTTAACTTGGGTCAAACATTTCGGGTAGCCTTCCACAAGCTTCCCACAATAAGTTGGGTGAATTTTGGCCCATTCCTCCTGACAGAGCTGGTGTAACTGAGTCAGGTTTGTAGGCCTCCTTGCTCGCACACGCTTTTTCAGTTCTGCCCACAAATTTTCTATAGGATTGAGGTCAGGGCTTTATGATGGCCACTTCAATACCTTGACTTTTGTCCTTAAGCCATTTTGACACAACTCATTGTCCATTTGGAAGACCCATTTGCGGCCAAGCTTTAACTTCCTGACTGATGTCTTGAGCTGTTGCTTCAATATATCCACATAATTTTCCTTCCTCATGAAGCCATCTATTTTGGGAAGTGCACCAGTCCCTAATGCAGCAAAGCACCCCAACAACATGATGCTGCCACCCCGTGCTTCACGGTTGGGATGGTGTTCTTCGGTTTGCAAGTCACCCCTTTTTTCCTCCAAACATAACGATGGTCATTATGGCCAAACAGTTCTATTTTTGTTTCATTAGACCAGGGGACCACATTTCTCCAAAAAGTATGATCTTTGTACCCATGTGCAGTTGCAAACCGTAGTCTGGCTTTTTTTATGACGGTTTTGGAGCAGTGGCTTCTTCCTTGCTGAGCGGCCTTTCAGGTTATGTCGATATAGGACTCGTTTTACTGTGGATATAGATACTTTTGTACCTGTTTTCTCCAGCATCTTCACAAGGTCCTTTGCTGTTGTTCTGGGATTGATTTGCACTTTTCGCACCAAAGTACGTTCATCTCTAGGAGACAGAATGCATCTCCTTCCTGAGCGGTATGACGGCTGCGTGGTCCCATGGTGTTTGTACTATTGTTTGTACAGATGAATGTGGTTGCTCCCAAGGATGAACCAGACTTGTGGAGGTCTACAATTATTTTTCTGAGGTCTTGGCTGATTTCTTTTGATTTTCCCATGATGTCAAGCAAAGAGGCACTGAGTTTGAAGGTAGGCCTTGAAATACATCCACAGGTACACCTCCAATTGACTCAAATTATGTCAATTAGACTAACAGAAGATTCTAAAGCCATGACAACATTTTCTGGAATTTTCCAAGCTGTTTAAAGGCACTGTCAACTTAGTGTATGTAAACTTCTGACCCACTGGAATTGTGATACAGTGAATTAAAAGTGAAATAATCTGTCTGTAAACAATTGTTGGAAAAATTACATGTCTCATGCACAAAGTAGATGTCCTAACCGACCTGCCAAAACTATAGTTTGTTAACAAGAAATTTGTGGAGTGGTTGAATGAGTTTTAATGACTCCAACCTAAGTTTATGTAAACTTTCGACTTCAACTGTACATACATACATACATACATACATACATACATACATACATACATACATACATACATACACACCCCCCCCCGTGTGTGTGTATGTATGTATGTATGTATGTATGTATGTATGTATATATGTGTGTGTGTGTGTGTGTGTGTGTGTGTGTGTGTGTGTGTGTGTGTGTGTGTGTGTGTGGGGGGGGGGGGGGGATATTGCATTATACAGGGCACATTTGGAAAAGAGATCTAGGTCTCAATATTTCTTCCCTGTCAAAATAAAGGTTAAATAAATAAAAAACATCTACCCACACTTTAGCTTCGGACTATGCTGCCATTCAAATAACATTCCTTTATTTTGGGAATTCTTGTGCATTGTTCTCATTATAAGGAGTGAAGCTGCTGTGTACAGTTGGGTTATCTTTCTTGTTAGCCTATAGCCTAGCCTAGTGTAGTGTATGAATCTACTGTGTAGGTCCTTCTCTCCTAGTAGCCTGTGCTAACTCAAGGTGAGCGTTATCCTAGCGTAATATAGTTATATGCTAGTGGAGGTCCAGCTGACCTTGTTTTGGCTACGTCGTCCTGCTTTGTCAGCACTTGGCAGTCTTCTGATGCCCTGCTGCATATATGGAAACAGAACTTCCTCCCGCCTTGCACTGCAGGTGAAACACACACACACACACACACACACACACACACACACACACATACACACACACACACACACACACACACACACACACACACACACACAGGCATCGTTCTTTTTTTTCCACCTTTATTTAACCAGGTAAGCTAGTTGAGAACAAGTTCTAATTTCCAACTGCGACCTGGCCAAGATAAAGCAAAGCAGTGCGACACAAACAACAACACAGAGTTACACATGGAATAAACAAACATACAGTCAATAACACAATAGAAAAAAAATATATATATACAGTGTGTGCAAATGAGGTAAGATAAGGGAGGTAGGGCAATAAATAGGCCATAAGTGGTGAAATAATTACAGTTTAGCAATTAAACACTGGAGTGATAGATGTGCAGAAGATGAATGTGCAAGTAGAGATACTGGGGTGCAAAGGAGAAGAAAAAAAATACAGTATGGGGATGAGGTAGTTGGATGGGCTATTTACAGATGGACTATGTACAGGTACAGTGATCTGTGAGCTGCTCTGACAGCTTGTGATTAAAGTTAGTGAGGGAGATATGGTCTCCAGCTTCAGTGATTTTTGCAATTCGTTCCAGTCATTGGCAGCAGTGAACTGGAAGGAAAGGCGGCCAAAGGAGGAATTGGCTTTGGGGATGACCAGTGAAATATACCTGCTGGAGCACATGCTGTGGGTGGGTGCTGCTATGGTGGCCAGTGAGCTGACATAAGGTGGGGCTTTACCTAGCAAAGACTTATAGATGACCTGGAGCCAGTGGGTTTGGCGACGAATATGAAGTGAGGGCCAGCCAACGAGAGCATACAGGTCACAGTGGTGGGTAGTATTTGGGGCTTTGGTGACAGAACGGATGGCACTATGATAGACTGCATCCAATGTGCTGAGTAGAGTGTTGGAGGCTATAGGGTTCAAAAGTGTTCCTCATTCCTCTCAGTAGAATCTGTCTTCCCACCTCTCGGGTAACTCTAAAAAGATGCTCCTCATCTCTACATTTCACTTTAATCCTATCAGTAAAATGTTTGTCCTCTCTCTCTCTTGGCTTAATTTGGGTCTCTACTGAACAAACCCCTGGATGTTAAAAGAGGTTTTCTCATCACTTACAGTAGAATCAGGAACTTTTCCCATTCCTCTTTGTAGAATCTTTCCCTTCTCTCTTGGTTTGTCTCCTGAAAGCATTAATTGTAATCCTGATTGGGCAGGTAAAAGTAGATGAGTTAATCAAGTGAATAATCAGGTGGAAGGAGAGACATGAGAAAGGAAGGAGAGTGTGCAGACAGCTTGGAGCCAGGAGAATTATAACCTCCTCACTAGGTAATTATGCGTCTCACTCTCACAGATGTATTCTTTGTGGTAGACCGGGATTTTGTGTTTGCTTCATACTCAGCGATTTGGATTTGCCAATTTAGCACCATTCCCATTGGATTAGATTAGGTTCCAATAATATGTGGGCCCATTTCCTGTTATGTCTCTTGGTCAATCACATATGTTGTTGTAAGAGGGTGTTTTGAGGGTCACAGCTTTCCTTTAACATGCTGCAAGAGACAGACTCTCTTCAGAAACAATGGTCTCCTCAGTAGGGCCAGGACTATACCAGTATCACAATATTTTTTCCATGGCTAAAATGAAAACAAGAAGCAGATCTCACTATTTGGTCCTTTTAAAAACCTGCTGTATGTAAAATAGTGTTCTATAGCTTGGAAAATAAATACATGTCACTCAGGATGACAACATAATGATGTTAGTTTCCAACATTAGAGCTGCTTTCCTAAAGAAGTTAAATCCACTTCATGTTTTGTTTCCTTGCCACAATACTAACAAGTATTGCAAAACTGGTATCATCCCAGCCCTACTCCTCAGTTCAGCTTCAAGCCGCAAACGATTCAAAATGTTTAAAACAGCCATTGAAAAGCTTGATAACAGACCTGTGGATGGCTGGATGGCTATTCTGAGAGGAGTCAGCAGCCTAGTCTCTCTCTGCGTTCCAAAAGGCACCCTATTCCCTATATAGAGCCTGGGCTCTGGTCAAAAGTAGTACACTATATAGGGCATAGGGTGGCATTTTGGACAAACCCCAGTCTGTCATTATTACACAGGACAGCAGCAGGCCTAGCCTGTGTAACTGGCTGAATGATTGATCTTATGGGTTATGAATGCTTGTTGGTAATGGCTCTTTATATGGGCTGGACATGAAAGCAGATATTGACCTTCACATGTGCTGCAGCTTGTGTGAGTGACGTTCCTGGTTCACATGATGTCAGGCAATGCTCGCTGGTTTATTGATGCCCCAATCTGTGGTGTGTACATCTCTGGGCTGGAGTGTGTGTGTGTGTGTGTGTGTGTGTGTGTGTGTGTGTGTGTGTGTGTGTGTGTGTGTGTGTGTGTGTGTGTGTGTGTGTGTGTGTGTGTGTGTGTGTGTGTGTGTGTGTGTGTGTGTGTGTGTGTGTGTGTGTGTGTGTGTGTGTGTGTGTGTGTGTGCCTCTGTGCATGCGTCGCTAGGCGCTCTCAGAGGACTGAATTTATTCACTTGCTTGCAGAATGCTCTTTGTGTGTGTGTCTGTAGGTGATATATGGCAGGCTCTGTCCCCAAGCCAGACCCCACACAGCACTCTTCTTTTAGAACAAAGTGTCTCAGCAGTTTCACATCGTCTCCACCCCTCCACCAGACCATCACAGGTGGCCAGCACTGTAGCCCTCTATGTCTGCTCTAGTAGCTACATACTGAGGCAGTTTTTCCCCAAATAGGACCCTATTCCCTATAGTGCACTACATTGGGCAATAGGACTGTAGGGTTCTAGTCAATAGGGTGGCATCGGAACTCACCCTCAGTCTTAGAACAAAGCAGGAAAAACACAGCCTGTAACAATCATCTCTTTCTAGCGTTGATATGGTTGATATGTAAAGAAAGCCCCCATTTAGGCCTTTTCAATCAGGCATTCTGAGTCATTAAAAATGGATTTGAAAGCCAGGCAGTAAGATAACTTGAGGACAAGCATATTTGACAGTAGTGATTGTTGTGTTTGTCCTACCTGACACCCCCACACTCATTCAGTCTGTCTGTCTGTTTTAGACACTGCTCTTTGCCTCTCTGTCAACACTGAGCTGCCAGCAGCTTTCAAATTCACCGGAGAGGAGAGAGCCTTGTTTTGAGAAAGCCTTGTTATCTCGCCTCCCCTTTCCCCTGCGCTAAGATAAATGTAAGCATGAGGCACTCCCAGGCCGTATATCTCCCTCCCTGAATGTGTGTGTCCTGGGGACAGATTGAGGAGCAGGTGTTTGGGCCCTCTGCCAGACAGAGGGGCTTTGTGGGGTCAGGCACCAGGCAGGGGACAGAGCAGACCGGGGCCGTCCACCACAGCCCCATACGGCCCTCCATACGTTACACTGACCACAGTGAAGAGACCTCGACCTTGACACTGACATGGGCCACGCGGGTCAAGGCTGGTTCTTAGCGAGTGTTAGCATTAGTGCAGTGAGGTGTGATCAGTCCTATTAAAGCTAGCCTGGCTACTAGCATCACTAGCCTCTACTGCTGACCTATTTAGTTGGTGATCCAGTGACAAAGAGAGAGGACCATATGCACCGAGGTGATGCTAGTCTATTAAAGAGACACTGGGCTAATGGACTAATCTTTTAAGCCCTGGATGAACAGTCAATCCAGAGGTCTCAAGCTGCCTTTCACATGGTGATTTGATCAACTGGCGCTTGGATATATTGATTATTAAGGGACTTAGGTTTTCTTTACCAACCCTATACTCATTACTCAGGAAGGACAGACTCTAGAGACATTGTGGTCCGTCCAGGGGCATATGGTTCATTCTGGGCCTCAAGCTCTTTCTCAGAAATCTAATTATTACAACTATAGACACCCCTATAAGTAATATATGCTTGGTTGATCTGGTTATAGGCTGAGAGACCCACACCACCTACACATCTCAAGTCAATGTAATAATGTTCAAGTGATGGATCATGGGACCGATGTTGATATGAAACCAACTGCAAAATGGTATTATTTGGCATGCTTGTCAATGTTGATCATTGTTCTGTAGCCTCTTGCTTGTTGAGTTGGATGGCTGGTGTCCATCTGTGGTCTACGGGCTTATTTGGGCTCTACTCTCATCCAAATGGCACCCTATTTCCTCCATAGTACATTACTTTTGGCCTATAGGGCACTACATAGAGAATAGGGTGCCAAGACAGTATGCTCAAACACAAAGCCAGGGTAGAATGAGAGGCATTGAAAAGGCAACAGTCTCTCTCTCTCTCTCTCTCTCTCTCTCTCTCTCTCTCTCTTTTTAAATTCCTGTTGCCACTTGACATTTCACCACTTCAGTTGGCCTTAGCCTACATACCCACCTGCAGTTTGTCTGGCTCAATCTCATATTTGCTCACATAGACCATTCCACACACATCCACACACACAAAGTGCATGCCAATTTTATGACTCATCCTTCTCATTGTACTCTGGCTGTACTCTCCTGACAATTGATTAACCTTGTTCTGAAACCTGAGAGACTAAAACCACGTCTTTCCGTCCTGTCTGTCTGTCTGTCTGTCTGTCTATGTCCAATGTCCCACTGAGCACTCTGAAACCCAACCCCGGAGGACTTACATTTCCTTCAGATTGTTACCCTGCCATCCGGTTCACTTTGAACTGTGACACTGACAGATTATGGTGTCATCATAGGAGTCCCCTTCTGTGCCAGCCCTGGCCCCTATGGGCCCCTATGTGTCAAAGGTAGTGCCCTACTTGGGAATATGGTGCCATTTGGGAGCCACAGAGCTTTATCTCCCAGGCAGCTAGGGGGTGCTCTATGACCAGGGACCGGGTTGGGTTGGAGCCGCCAGGCTGCCCTCTAGGATTATCATTGACCCACTAAACCACATGCTGCCTCGACTCTACTGAACCTAATGTGCTGAACTGACAGATCAACAACCTATCAAACCAACTGACCTCCATGTTGTCCCTCTTTCTCTTGCAGATATTTCAAGAATTTCCTACTACACAGGTGAGTGGCCTTCAGAACTACAAGTGATCTCATACTGTATGCTGTGAACTACAATAGATCTTATACGCTGTGAAAGTTTCTCATTATCTCCTGGTCAGATAAACCTTGGAAGACAGGTTTGATTTATAGTGGTGCTCTTCTGATGAATAGAAGCCTCCTACTAGATAAGTCTGTCATCTACATTTAATGCACCAACATTGACTCATATGAAGGGCACAACCACTTATTCCCAAGAGGATCTAGGCTACTATTCTTAGAGTGACCAATCAGAAACGCATCTTTTGACCAATGGGTAAAATCATGTAAACAACTGGTCCAAACCTGTGTCTATCATAATCCGTTTACAAGTTCTTGTAGTTTTTAGCCTTGTAGGAAAGAATCTGGGGGAAAGCATTGCGTCAGCAAAGCTGGATGCTGTGTGAGAATTAAGGCTCATTTACAGGGTTAGTGTTGAACTCGTCATCTTTCTTCTTGAATCCGGAGGATATAAAACAATATAGAGGTAAGATGGATATAGATTAAGACATTTCATTTTAGTATTTTAATAATTTAGTGTACGCTTTTCATATTAATGCGAAATTCGTAAGATTTCTTACAAAAACAAGTATATCTCTGTGAAATGTCAGCGGTGCACTCAGCATACCGCAAGCTTTTTATTTTCAAAGTCTTTTACATCTCATTCAGCTCGTGTCATGATAAATGAGCTTTTTGGGATCCACGGAAACAGCTTCGCAGACTACCACCACAACATGTGAACTCTGTCAACAGAGCTTGGTGTTTATTATGGGATGCATTAGGTTAGGAAATCTGACTTTTTGGGTATAATGTTAATGATACTTTAGAAGGACCCCACTGAACCATTTAGAACATGAAGAATCATATGTGTCTTGGTAAAATGTATTTTACAACATAAGGAAGTTACATTTCATCACCCGAGCATGTTTTCACTCACTCTTCCATCCTCGAAATGAAGTCATATTAGTCCCCTGTGTTCAGAGTGTAAAGATATATTTCCTTGAGATTATTTAGGAAGGGGATATTAGCTGAGCTGAAGGGGAGAGAGAGCGAAAGTGTGTGTGTGTCCGGTGGATGATGAAGGTCACTGGGAAGCCTGTTTGTCCGCCTCACTCCTTAATGAGACTTCTACACACACACTAAAATGGCATTTGGGTTTCATCATTCTACTGCTGTAAAGTCGCTGGCACTTGAATTCCATGTACCAGAACTCCATACCAGAACCTTTTTTTATAGAATGTGTAATGAACAACGTGTTTAGTCTCACTCACCCAAAGGACATTCAGACAACTTGACACAACTGTGGGAAGCATTGGAGTCAACATGGGCCAGCCTCCCTGTGAAACACTTTCGATACCTTGTAGAGTCCATGCCTCTACGAATTGAGGCTGTTCTGAGAGCAAAACGGAGGGGTTCTTAATGTTTTATACACTCAGTGGGTATATACAGTGTATTCAGACCCCTTCAGATTTTCCACTTTGTTATGTTACAGCCTTATTTTCCCCCCTCACCAATCTACACACAATACCCCATAATGATAAAGTAAAAACAGGTTTCTAGAAATTTGTGCAAATGTATCAATTAAAAAAAATCACATTTATATAAGTATTCAGACTCTTTACTCAGTACTTTGTTGAAGCACTTTTGGCAGCGATTACAGCCTCGAGTTTGGCCGGTTGGCCTGCTCTAGGAAGAGTCTTGGTGGTTCCAACTTCTTCCATTTAACAATGATGGAGGCCACTGTGTTCTTGGGGACCTTCAATGCTGCAGACATATTTTGGTACCCTTCCCCAGACCTGTGCCTCGACACAATCCTGTCTCGGAGCTCTACGGACAATTCCTCCGACCTCATGGCTTGGTTTTTGCTCTTTTATTTATTTTATTGTTTTATTTCACCTTTATTTTACCAGGTAGGCCAGTTGAGAACAAGTTCTCATTTACAACTGCAACCTGGCCAAGATAAAGCAAAGCAGTGCGACACATAAACAAACATACAGTCAATAACACAACAGAAACATCTATATACAGTGTGTGCAAATTTAGTAAGATTAGGGAGGTAAGGCAATAAATAGGCCATGGTGGCAAAATAATTACAATTTCGCAATTAAACACTGGAGTGACAGATGTGCAGAAGATGAATGTGCAAGTAGAGATACTGGGGTGCAAAGCAGCAAAAAAATAAATACAGTATGGGGATGAGGTAGTTGGATGGGCTGTTTACAGATGGGCTGTGTACAGGTGCATTGATCGGTAAGCTGCTCTGACAGCTGATGCTTAAAGTTAGAGAGGGAGATATAAGACTCCAGCTTCAGTGATTTTTTTTCAATTCATTCCAGTCATTGGCAGCAGAGAACTGGAAGGAAAGGCAGCCAAAGGAGGAATTGGCTTTGGGGGAGACCAGTGAAATATACCTGCTGGAGCGCGTGCTACGGGTGGGTGCTGCTATGGTGACCAGTGAGCTGAGATAAGTTGGGGCTTTACCTAGCAAAGACTTATAGATGACCTGGAGTCAGGTCACGCATGCACAGATGTCAGGCGCGCACACACACACACACACACACACACACACACACACACACACACACACACACACACACACACACACACACACACACACACACACAGTTGTTGTCCATTTTGTGTCCCCTGCCCTCCTAATAATGAAGTGTCCCAGCTCCATAAAAGACATGATAATGGAGAGAAACCTCACAGAATAGAGGAAATAAATACTCCTCTTTAGCGTGGCTATACAAACACCTGGGCTACATTCAGTAGGGCACATCATACCAAAACATTTTGCAACATTAAACCAAAATGAGCGTTTCTTATCAGACATGTTAAGGTAGCACCTGTCAGTTAAAAAAAAAAAATAATCCCCAACTGATAGCTATAGAGCTGAGTTTGCATTGGACTGTTATTCCTCTCAATGAGCTGCAGCATCTGGAAGCCATTTTGGCATATTGATATTTAGAATGGCAGATTTTGGGGGATTGATCAAAGTTAAGTTAGTTTGTTCCTTCACAACCCCCCAGACTGTGTCTTCTGTCTGTCTGGCTAGCACCTCATCTTCTGTGACGATCACAGAAACTCTGAGGATAAAACGGCTTCCAAACGCTGCACTCTCTTTCTGTGTGTGTCCCAAATTACACCCTTTTCCCTATAGTGTGCGCTACTTTTGACCAGAGCCCTATGGGAGTAGTGAAAAGGGTGCCGTTTGGTACGTACCCTTTGTCTCTCCACATCCCAGGCCTTCCGGTGGTTGGGCTAAATAAGGTGGTCACTGCACTGTTGTATATGTTAATTGCTCCAGCCCTCTTTAGCGAGGCAGATACATAGCAATCATCACCAGGGGAATACTGATTACGAGTTCAAATGATGTAGTGGCAGTGTTATGTAAATGACTCATTAAATGAAAGGCAAGTAAATCATTGATAATCCCTGTTTCTCTGTTTCATCTGGGTTGGGTTACATGGGTCGAGTTCTGCAGGGTTAAGAGGTTTGGGAGTTAGCTTAAACCTATCAATGTTCAAATGTTAAAACCGCTATGTAGGCTTATGATACCTATCATTCATAATACACGTATGTAGGTTTATAATGGTCCTAGAATCTAGATCATGTTTAATTCCAGTTGTGCAAAGCCATACAGAATGCACTGAGTCCCCCTGGATAGACCAGAGATGGCAAGGTCATGGTTTAAAATGGCATCCATTCTTAGATCAATATTCACACATTCTATTGACGTTCCATCTGGATCGATTGCACTTAGCCTGTTACAGTAGATTGTGTAATCCAGTATGACACACACAAACCTCCATGACTATGTACTGTATGGTTAGTGGAACCATGTGACACTGTTACCCACTGTTCCCCAGGTAAAGTATGTTGGATAACGTGTGATGATGCTGAAAGCCCCATGAGAGAGGGAGTGATGAGTTGTACAACATCCTGACCCTGACCTTCAACAGTGGCTGGCTCCACAACACCCCCACAAACACACACACAGTCCATTAGGTGACAGCCGACTATGTGGCTGCAGAGATCAAAGCGATAATGGTGAAAAGGATGATTGTGAAAACCTTAACGGCGACAGGAGGGTAAGATGTACAGGCTGTTCTAGAGCCTCCCTGAGCAGCTGTGGGATGGCTGATCTGGGATCTGTCCTGGGTTCAGACTGTGTGTGTTTGTGTGCACTAAACTCCTATCACTGTCAGTGGGGATATTCAATGTCTGTCTTCAATCAGCTTTTCAATGAAGAACGTTGCATACCAGATACACCTGCTTATTCGTGTGAGAGTATTACGTATTTGCAGGATGTTATGATTGACAGTCCCCCCTCACCCAGTTTACAAGTCATTTGTGATTCTAATCCACATAATTTAAGTTGACTAGGTAACCATTTAACCATGGCCTTATAGACCCCTACAGTATGTATTTAACCATGGTCTTACAGACCCCTACAGTATGTATTTAACCATGGTCTTATAGACTCCTACAGTATGTATTTAACCATGGTCTTATAGACCCCTACAGTATGTATTTAACCATGGTCTTATAGACTCCTACAGTATGTATTTAACCATGGTCTTATAGACTCCTACAGTATGTATTTAACCATGGCCTTATAGACCCCTACAGTATGTATTTAACCATGGTCTTACAGACCCCTACAGTATGTATTTAACCATGGTCTTATAGACTCCTACAGTATGTATTTAACCATGGTCTTATAGACCCCTACAGTATGTATTTAACCATGGTCTTATAGACTCCTACAGTATGTATTTAACCATGGCCTTATAGACCCCTACAGTATGTATTTAACCATGGTCTTATAGACCCCTACAGTATGTATTTAACCATGGTCTTATAGACTCCTACAGTATGTATTTAACCATGGTCTTATAGACCCCTACAGTATGTATTTAACCATGGTCTTATAGACCCCTACAGTATGTATTTAACCATGGTCTTATAGACCCCTACAGTATGTATTTATCCATGGTCTTATAGACCCCTACAGTATGTATTTAACCATGGTCGTATAGACCCCTACAGTATGTATTTAACCATGGCCTTATAGACTCCTACAGTATGTATTTAACCATGGTCGTATAGACCCCTACAGTATGTATTTAACCATGGTCTTATAGACCCCTACAGTATGTATTTAACCATGGCCTTATAGACTCCTACAGTATGTATTTAACCATGGTCTTATAGACTCCTACAGTATGTATTTAACCATGGTCTTATAGACTCCTACAGTATGTATTTAACCATGGTCTTATTGACTCCTACAGTATGTATTTAACCATGGCCTTATAGACCCCTACAGTATGTATTTAACCATGGCCTTATAGACCCCTACAGTATGTATTTAACCATGGTCGTATAGACCCTTACAGTATGTATTTAACCATGGTCTTATAGACCCCTACAGTATGTATTTAACCATGGTCTTATAGACTCCTACAGTATGTATTTAACCATGGTCTTATAGACTCCTACAGTATGTATTTAACCATGGTCTTATAGACTCCTACAGTATGTATTTAACCATGGCCTTATAGACCCCTACAGTATGTATTTAACCATGGTCTTATAGACCCCTACAGTATGTATTTAACCATGGTCTTATAGACTCCTACAGTATGTATTTAACCATGGTCTTATAGACTCCTACAGTATGTATTTAACCATGGTCTTATAGACCCCTACAGTATGTATTTAACCATGGTCTTATAGACCCCTACAGTATGTATTTAACCATGGTCTTATAGACCCCTACAGTATGTATTTAACCATGGTCTTATAGACCCCTACAGTATGTATTTAACCATGGTCTTATAGACCCCTACAGTATGTATTTAACCATGGCCTTATAGACCCCTAGAGTATGTATTTAACCATGGTCTTATAGACTCCTACAGTATGTATTTAACCATGGCCTTATAGACCCCTACAGTATGTATTTAACCATGGCCTTATAGACCCCTACAGTATGTATTTAACCATGGCCTTATAGACTCCTACAGTATGTATTTAACCATGGTCTTATAGACCCCTACAGTATGTATTTAACCATGGTCTTATAGACTCCTACAGTATGTATTTAACCATGGTCGTATAGACCCCTACAGTATGTATTTAACCATGGTCGTATAGACCCCTACAGTATGTATTTAACCATGGTCGTATAGACCCCTACAGTATGTATTTAATCATGGTCTTATAGACCCCTACAGTATGTATTTAACCATGGTCGAATAGACCCCTACAGTATGTATTTAACCATGGTCGTATAGACCCTTACAGTATGTATTTAACCATGGCCTTATAGACCCCTACAGTATGTATTTAACCATGGTCGTATAGACCCCTACAGTATGTATTTAACCATGGTCTTATAGACTCCTACAGTATGTATTTAACCATGGTCTTATAGACCCCTACAGTATGTATTTAACCATGGTCTTATAGACCCCTACAGTATGTATTTAACCATGGTCTTATAGACCCCTACAGTATGTATTTAACCATGGCCTTAGAGACTCCTACAGTATGTATTTAACCATGGTCTTATAGACTCCTACAGTATGTATTTAACCATGGTCTTATAGACCCCTACAGTATGTATTTAACCATGGTCGTATAGACCCCTACAGTATGTATTTAACCATGGTCTTATAGACCCCTACAGTATGTATTTAACCATGGTCTTATAGACCCCTACAGTATGTATTTAACCATGGTCTTATAGACTCCTACAGTATGTATTTAACCATGGCCTTATAGACCCCTACAGTATGTATTTAACCATGGCCTTATAGACCCCTACAGTATGTATTTAACCATGGTCTTACAGACTCCTACAGTATGTATTTAACCATGGTCTTATAGACCCCTACAGTATGTATTTAACCATGGTCGTATAGACCCCTACAGTATGTATTTAACCATGGCCTTATAGACCCCTACAGTATGTATTTAACCATGGCCTTATAGACCCCTACAGTATGTATTTAACCATGGTCTTACAGACTCCTACAGTATGTATTTAACCATGGTCTTATAGACCCCTACAGTATGTATTTAACCATGGTCGTATAGACCCCTACAGTATGTATTTAACCATGGTCTTATAGACTCCTACAGTATGTATTTAACCATGGCCTTATAGACCCCTACAGTATGTATTTAACCATGGTCTTATAGACCCCTACAGTATGTATTTAACCATGGTCTTATAGACCCCTACAGTATGTATTTAACCATGGCCTTATAGACCCCTACAGTATGTATTTAACCATGGTCTTATAGACTCCTACAGTATGTATTTAACCATGGTCTTATAGACCCCTACAGTATGTATTTAACCATGGTCTTATAGACCCCTACAGTATGTATCTAACCATGGCCAGACCCCTACAGTATGTATTTAACCATGGTCTTATAGACTCCTACAGTATGTATTTAACCCTGGTCTTATAGACCCCTACAGTATGTATTTAACCATGGTCTTATAGACTCCTACAGTATGTATTTAACCATGGTCTTATAGACTCCTACAGTATGTATTTAACCATGGTCTTATAGACCCCTACAGTATGTATTTAACCATGGTCTTATAGACCCCTACAGTATGTATTTAACCATGGTCTTATAGACCCCTACAGTATGTATTTAACCATGGTCTTATAGACCCCTACAGTATGTATTTAACCATGGTCGTATAGACCCCTACAGTATGTATTTAACCATGGTCTTACAGACCCCTACAGTATGTATTTAACCATGGTCTTATAGACCCCTACAGTATGTATTTAACCATGGTCTTACAGACCCCTACAGTATGTATTTAACCATGGCCTTATAGACTCCTACAGTATGTATTTAACCATGGTCTTATAGACCCCTACAGTATGTATTTAACCATGGTCTTATAGACTCCTACAGTATGTATTTAACCATGGCCTTATAGACTCCTACAGTATGTATTTAACCATGGTCGTATAGACCCCTACAGTATGTATTTAACCATGGTCTTATAGACTCCTACAGTATGTATTTAACCATGGCCTTATAGACTCCTACAGTATGTATTTAACCATGGTCTTATAGACCCCTACAGTATGTATTTAACCATGGTCTTATAGACCCCTACAGTATGTATTTAACCATGGTCTTATAGACTCCTACAGTATGTATTTAACCATGGTCTTATAGACTCCTACAGTATGTATTTAACCATGGCCTTATAGACTCCTACAGTATGTATTTAACCATGGTCTTATAGACCCCTACAGTATGTATTTAACCATGGTCTTATAGACCCCTACAGTATGTATTTAACCATGGTCTTATAGACTCCTACAGTATGTATTTAACCATGGTCTTATAGACTCCTACAGTATGTATTTAACCATGGTCTTATAGACCCCTACAGTATGTATTTAACCATGGCCTTATAGACTCCTACAGTATGTATTTAACCATGGTCTTATAGACCCCTACAGTATGTATTTAACCATGGTCTTATAGACCCCTACAGTATGTATTTAACCATGGTCGAATAGACCCCTACAGTATGTATTTAACCATGGTCTTATAGACCCCTACAGTATGTATTTAACCATGGCCTTATAGACTCCTACAGTATGTATTTAACCATGGCCTTATAGACCCCTACAGTATGTATTTAACCATGGTCTTATAGACCCCTACAGTATGTATTTAACCATGGTCTTATAGACCCCTACAGTATGTATTTAACCATGGTCTTATAGACCCCTACAGTATGTATTTAACCATGGTCTTATAGACCCCTACAGTATGTATTTAACCATGGTCTTATAGACCCCTACAGTATGTATTTAACCATGGCCTTATAGACCCCTACAGTATGTATTTAACCATGGTCTTATAGACCCCTACAGTATGTATTTAACCATGGTCTTATAGACCCCTACAGTATGTATTTAACCATGGTCGTATAGACTCCTACAGTATGTATTTAACCATGGTCTTATAGACCCCTACAGTATGTATTTAACCATGGTCTTATAGACTCCTACAGTATGTATTTAACCATGGTCTTATTGACTCCTACAGTATGTATTTAACCATGGCCTTATAGACCCCTACAGTATGTATTTAACCATGGTCTTATAGACCCCTACAGTATGTATTTAACCATGGTCTTATAGACACCTACAGTATGTATTTAACCATGGCCTTATAGACCCCTACAGTATGTATTTAACCATGGTCTTATAGACCCCTACAGTATGTATTTAACCATGGCCTTATAGACCCCTACAGTATGTATTTAACCATGGTCGTATAGACCCCTACAGTATGTATTTAACCATGGTCTTATAGACTCCTACAGTATGTATTTAACCATGGTCTTATAGACCCCTACAGTATGTATTTAACCATGGTCGTATAGACCCCTACAGTCTGTATTTAACCATGGTCTTATAGACTCCTACAGTATGTATTTAACCATGGCCTTATAGACCCCTACAGTATGTATTTAACCATGGTCTTATAGACTCCTACAGTATGTATTTAACCATGGTCTTATAGACCCCTACAGTATGTATTTAACCATGGTCTTATAGACTCCTACAGTATGTATTTAACCATGGTCTTATAGACTCCTACAGTATGTATTTAACCATGGCCTTATAGACTCCTACAGTATGTATTTAACCATGGTCTTATAGACCCCTACAGTATGTATTTAACCATGGTCTTATAGACCCCTACAGTATGTATTTAACCATGGTCTTATAGACTCCTACAGTATGTATTTAACCATGGTCTTATAGACTCCTACAGTATGTATTTAACCATGGTCTTATAGACCCCTACAGTATGTATTTAACCATGGCCTTATAGACTCCTACAGTATGTATTTAACCATGGTCTTATAGACCCCTACAGTATGTATTTAACCATGGTCTTATAGACCCCTACAGTATGTATTTAACCATGGTCGTATAGACCCCTACAGTATGTATTTAACCATGGTCTTATAGACCCCTACAGTATGTATTTAACCATGGTCGTATAGACCCCTACAGTATGTATTTAACCATGGCCTTATAGACCCCTACAGTATGTATTTAACCATGGTCTTATAGACCCCTACAGTATGTATTTAACCATGGTCGTATAGACCCCTACAGTATGTATTTAACCATGGCCTTAGAGACTCCTACAGTATGTATTTAACCATGGTCTTATAGACTCCTACAGTATGTATTTAACCATGGTCTTATAGACCCCTACAGTATGTATTTAACCATGGTCTTATAGACCACTACAGTATGTATTTAACCATGGTCGTATAGACCCCTACATTATGTATTTAACCATGGTCTTATAGACCCCTACAGTATGTATTTAACCATGGTCGTATAGACCCCTACAGTATGTATTTAACCATGGTCTTATAGACCCCTACAGTATGTATTTAACCATGGGCTTATAGACCCCTACAGTATGTATTTATCCATGGTCTTATAGACCGCTACAGTATGTATTTAACCATGGTCTTATAGACCCCTACAGTATGTATTTAACCATGGTCTTATAGACCGCTACAGTATGTATTTAACCATGGTCTTATAGACTCCTACAGTATGTATTTAACCATGGTCTTATAGACCCCTACAGTATGTATTTAACCATGGTCTTATAGACCCCTACAGTATGTATTTAACCATGGTCTTATAGACTCCTACAGTATGTATTTAACCATGGTCTTATAGACCCCTACAGTATGTATTTAACCATGGTCGAATAGACCCCTACAGTATGTATTTAACCATGGCCTTATAGACCCCTACAGTATGTATTTAACCATGGTCTTATAGACCCCTACAGTATGTATTTAACCATGGTCTTATAGACTCCTACAGTATGTATTTAACCATGGCCTTATAGACTCCTACAGTATGTATTTAACCATGGTCTTATAGACCCCTACAGTATGTATTTAACCATGGTCTTATAGACCCCTACAGTATGTATTTAACCATGGTCTTATAGACTCCTACAGTATGTATTTAACCATGGCCTTATAGACCCCTACAGTATGTATTTAACCATGGCCTTATAGACCCCTACAGTATGTATTTAACCATGGTCTTATAGACCCCTACAGTATGTATTTAACCATGGTCTTATAGACCCCTACAGTATGTATTTAACCATGGTCTTATAGACCCCTACAGTATGTATTTAACCATGGTCTTATAGACCCCTACAGTATGTATTTAACCATGGCCTTATAGACCCCTACAGTATGTATTTAACCATGGCCTTATAGACTCCTACAGTATGTATTTAACCATGGTCTTATAGACTCCTACAGTATGTATTTAACCATGGTCTTATAGACCCCTACAGTATGTATTTAACCATGGTCTTATAGACTCCTACAGTATGTATTTAACCATGGTCTTATAGACCCCTACAGTATGTATTTAACCATGGTCTTATAGACCCCTACAGTATGTATTTAACCATGGTCTTATAGACCCCTACAGTATGTATTTAACCATGGTCGTATAGACTCCTACAGTATGTATTTAACCATGGTCGTATAGACCCCTACAGTATGTATTTAACCATGGTCTTATAGACCCCTACAGTATGTATTTAACCATGGTCGTATAGACCCCTACAGTATGTATTTAACCATGGTCTTATAGACCCCTACAGTATGTATTTAACCATGGTCTTATAGACTCCTACAGTATGTATTTAACCATGGCCTTATAGACCCCTACAGTATGTATTTAACCATGGTCTTATAGACTCCTACAGTATGTATTTAACCATGGTCTTATAGACCCCTACAGTATGTATTTAACCATGGTCTTATAGACCCCTACAGTATGTATTTAACCATGGTCTTATAGACCCCTACAGTATGTATTTAACCATGGTCTTATAGACTCCTACAGTATGTATTTAACCATGGCCTTATAGACCCCTACAGTATGTATTTAACCATGGTCTTATAGACCCCTACAGTATGTATTTAACCATGGTCGTATAGACTCCTACAGTATGTATTTAACCATGGTCGTATAGACCCCTACAGTATGTATTTAACCATGGTCTTATAGACCCCTACAGTATGTATTTAACCATGGTCGTATAGACCCCTACAGTATGTATTTAACCATGGTCTTATAGACCCCTACAGTATGTATTTAACCATGGTCTTATAGACTCCTACAGTATGTATTTAACCATGGCCTTATAGACCCCTACAGTATGTATTTAACCATGGTCTTATAGACTCCTACAGTATGTATTTAACCATGGTCTTATAGACCCCTACAGTATGTATTTAACCATGGTCTTATAGACCCCTACAGTATGTATTTAACCATGGTCTTATAGACCCCTACAGTATGTATTTAACCATGGTCTTATAGACTCCTACAGTATGTATTTAACCATGGCCTTATAGACCCCTACAGTATGTATTTAACCATGGTCTTATAGACCCCTACAGTATGTATTTAACCATGGTCTTATAGACTCCTACAGTATGTATTTAACCATGGTCTTATAGACCCCTACAGTATGTATTTAACCATGGTCTTATAGACCCCTACAGTATGTATTTAACCATGGTCTTATAGACTCCTACAGTATGTATTTAACCATGGCCTTATAGACCCCTACAGTATGTATTTAACCATGGTCTTATAGACTCCTACAGTATGTATTTAACCATGGTCTTATAGACTCCTACAGTATGTATTTAACCATGGTCGTATAGACCCCTACAGTATGTATTTAACCATGGTCTTATAGACCCCTACAGTATGTATTTAACCATGGTCTTATAGACCCCTACAGTATGTATTTAACCATGGTCGTATAGACCCCTACAGTATGTATTTAACCATGGTCGTATAGACCCCTACAGTATGTCTTCCAGTGTCTTCTCTATTAGAACCAAGACCAGTAACATATTCAGATGATGATTTCATGCTCCACTGAACCTTATGGCCGTGCTTCTGTGTGGGCCTACTCTCACCCACTGCTCCCAGCCATGTATGGTTTGGTAACACATGTCCCAGCCTGGTGTCTGTATGGTTTGGTAACACATGTCCCAGCCTGGTGTCTGTATGGTTTGGTAACACATGTCCCAGCCTGGTGTCTGTATGGTTTGGTAACACATGTCCCAGCCTGGTGTCTGTATGGTTTGGTAACACATGTCCCAGCCTGGTGTCTGTATGGTTTGGTAACACATGTCCCTTCCTGGTGTCTGTATGGTTTGGTAACACATGTCCCAGCCTGGTGTCTGTATGGTTTGGTAACACATGTCCCAGCCTGGTGTCTGTATGGTTTGGTAACACATGTCCCAGCCTGGTGTCTGTATGGTTTGGTAACACATGTCCCAGCCTGGTGTCTGTATGGTTTGGTAACACATGTCCCAGCCTGGTGTCTGTATGGTTTGGTAACACATGTCCCAGCCTGGTGTCTGTATGGTTTGGTAACACATGTCCCAGCCTGGTGTCTGTATGGTTTGGTAACACATGTCCCAGCCTGGTGTCTGTATGGTTTGGTAACACGTGCCCCGGCTTAGGCTCCTGCTATTGGAATATGGACAAGGGAGCGGGGAGGAGGGGTGGGTGAGAGGCTTTTGTTTGGGAACAGTGGACCGGATGTGATGTGAGCCTCTGAATAGCTGAATGGGGTTCAGTCATAGCCCCTTTGTCTGTCTGCCCCGGCTGTTTCTGGGGCTCTCTGTCCCCCTGATCCACTATGTCCCAAATAGCACATTGTTCCCTATACAGTCCTCTACTTTCCACCAGGAACCATAGGGAATAGGGTGCCATTTGGGATGCTGGCCCAGTCTACATGAATACCCATAGATGGAGCAGCCAGGCAGTGCTCCTCTCTTCTGCTCCTCTTCTCCTCCTCTCTCCGTCTCTGTTCTCCACCCCCTCTCCTTTCATTGGCAGTCTGCTCAGTAAGCAGACAATGATTAAACTAACTGGCAGCATAAATCTCTGCCTTCAACTCTAACTCACCCACAGGGGCCAGTCTGTGATGCCACATAGTGTCTTCAGAAAGTATTCATACCCCTTAAAGCCTGAATTCAAAATGGATTCAATATGTTTTTCTCACCCAACCACACATAGAATACCCCATAATGACAAAGTGAAAACATTTTTGGAAATATATTGAAAATTAAATATGGAAATATCTCATTTACATACACTACCGTTCAAAAGTCACTTAGAAATGTCCTTATTTTTGAAAGAAAAGCCATTTTTTTTGCCCATTAAAATAACATCAAATTGATCAGAAATACAGTGTAGACATTGTTAATGTTGTAAATGACTATTGTAGCTGGAAATGGCAGATTTTTATGGAATATCTACGTTGGCATACAGAGGCACATTATCAGCAACAATCACTCCTGTGTTCCAATGGCACGTTGTGTTAGCTAATCCAAGTTTATCATTTTAAAAGGCTAATTGATCATTAGAAAACCTTTTTTGCAATTATGTTAGTACAGCGGAAAACTGTTATTCTGATTAAGGAAGCAATAAAACTGGCCTTTAGACTAGTTTAGTATCTGGAGCATCAGCATTTGTGGGTTTGATTACAGGCTCAAAATGGCCAGAAACAAAGAAGTTTCTTCTGAAACCCGTCAGTCTATTCTTGTTCTGAGAACTGAAGGCTATTCCTTGCGAGAAATTGCCAAGAAACTGAAGATCTCGTACAATGCGGTGTACTACTCCCTTCACAGAACAGCACAAACTGGCTCTAACCAGAATAGAAAGAGCGGAAGGCCCCGTTGCAGAACTGAGCAAGAGGACAAGTACACATTAGATTGTCTAGTTTGAGAAACAGATGCCTTACAAGTCCTCAACTGGCAACTTCATTAAATAGTACTCGGGGATGTTGGCCTTCTAGACAGAGTTCCTCTGTCCAGTGTCTGTGTTCTTTTGCCCATCTTTTATTTTTATTGGCCAGTCTGAGATATGGCTTTTTCTTTGCAACTCTGTGCAACCAGTCTCCATCTCCTTAGCGATCTTACTCTGCTTTCACCGGCCATTCCACTGAATTCAAAACTTGGGTCAACGTCTTCCGTGACAACACTGTTGATCACCGTTTCAGAAGACTCTACAAAGTCTGGTTCAGTGACGATGTTTTTACCTAAATCAGCGATTTCCTCCTTGTCTGATTCATTTTCAGAGTCAAAGAGAGTCAGCATGGCACGATCGTCCTCCGGAAAGTGGAGAGCAGTATCAACACTTTTGTGGTTATTCATGATATATTTTTCAAAAAAGCTGCCGTAGAAATGCTGAAATACTACACATACTGAGCAGCTCATGTTATAGACAGAAACATTCTTCATGGCAGACCAATCTGAACTCGGGATGTCCAGCCCATTCATTATCTCAGCCAATCATGGCTACTGGCTTTTTCTGTGGCAAAACCAACTAGTTCATAATTTAACAATTTTATTCATATTTACAGATGGCATACAAGTTTGTTATTAAGGCACATGAAAGTTCACATGTTCCAGAAGGAATTTCTGCCAATAAGGCATTTTGATAAAAAAAAGAATTATGTTCAAAAGGCTCTCCTGTGAAGTAGTGATGTGTGACATACTCCTAGTTTCCTGAAACGAGTCACATATAAGGTCCCACAGGGTGCTTTTCTGGTGACACTGTGAGTGATATATTTAGAATTCAAGGCACACTTAACCTAAACGTCCCACCTAGTCAACAGCCAGTGGAATTGCGTGGCGCGAAATACAAATACCTCATAAATGCTATAACTTCAATTTCTCAAACATATGACTATTTTACACCATTTTAAAGACAAGACTCTCGTTAATCTAACCACACTGTCTGATTTCAAAAAGGCTTTACAGCGAAAGCAAAACATTAGATTATGTCAGGAGAGTACCCTGCCAAAAATAATCACACAGCCATTTTCAAAGCATTCATATATGTCACAAAAACCAAAACCACAGCTAAATGCAGCACTAACCTTTGATGATCTTCATCAGATGACACTCCTAGGACATTATGTTATACAATACATGCATGTTTTGTTCAATCAAGTTCACATTTATATCAAAAACCAGCTTTTTACATTAGCATGTGATGTTCAGAACTAGCATACCCACCGCAAACTTCCGGTGAATTTACTTAATTACTCACGATTAACGTTCACAAAAAACATAACAATTATTTTAAGAATTATAGATACAGAACTCCTTTATGCAATCGCGGCGTCAGATTTTAAAATAGCTTTTCGGCGAAAGCACATTTTGCAATATTCTGAGTAGATAGCCCGGCCATCACGACTAGCTAATTTGACACCCACCAAGTTTGGCCCTCACCAAACTCAGATTTACTATAAGAAAAATTGGATTACCTTTGCTGTTCTTCATCAGAATGCACTCCCAGGACTTCTACTTCAACAACAAATGTTGTTTTGGTTCGAAATAATCCATAGTTATATCCAAATACCTCCGTTTTGTTTGTTCGTGCGTTCAGGTCAGTATCCGAAGGGTGACGCGCGAGCGCATTTCGTGACAAAAAATGTCTAAATATTCCATTACCGTATTTCGAAGCATGTCAAACGCTGTTTAAAATCAATTTTTATGCGATTTTTCTCGTAAAATAGCGATAATATTCCAACCGGGCGACGTTGTATTCGTTCAAAGACTGAAAGAAAAACATGGAGTCCTCTCGTGGACTCGCACTCCAGTGTCATTGTTCCCTGCCTGACCACTCACAAAAGCTCCTGCTGTTTTTCGCCTGCAGACTGCAGAGACGTCAGAGACGTCATTCCACTTGCTGGCGCCTTCTGAGAGCCAATGGAAGCCTTAGAAAATGTCACGTTACAGCAGAGATGCTGTATTTTTGATAGAGATGCCACAGAAGGAGAACAAATTATCAGACAGGGCACTTCCTGTATGGAATCTTCTCAGGTTTTGCCCTGCCATATGAGTTCTGTTATACTCACAGACAACATTCAAACAGTTTTAGAAACTTTAGAGTGTTTTCTATTAAAATCTACTAATTATATGCATATTCTCGTTTCTGGGCAAGAGTAGTAACCAGTTTAAATCGGGTACGTTTTTTATCCGGCCGTGCAAATACTGCCCCCTAGCCCCAACAGGTTAACCAGCATGGCTACCACACCATTCTGCAGCGATACGCCATCCCCCATCTGGTTTTCACTTATTGGGACTATCATTTGTTTTTCAATAGGACAATGACCCAACACACCTCCAGGCTGTGTAAGGGCTATTTGACCAAGAAGAAAGTGATTGAGTGCTGCATCAGATGACCTGGCCTCCACAATCACCTGACCTTAACCCAAATGAGATTGTTTGGGATGAGTTGGACTGCAGAGTGAAGGAAAAGCAGCCAACAAGTGCCCAGCATATGTGGGAACTCCTTCAACAAAGTTGGAAAAGCATTCCAGGTGAAGCTGGTTGAGAGAATGCCAAGAGTGTGCAAAGAAGTCATCAAGGCAAAGAACTGTGTTCTTCTTCAAAGAATAATAGAAAAACTCTTAACTTGTCATGTCAGTAAAAACATAGCAATGATTCGAATGAAGGCGGTTTACCTCAAGTTGTGTCTATGGATAGTATTTGAGCCTTATAGGCAGCAAATGTGTCCAAACTAGCACCCTATTCCCTATGTAGTGCACTTCTTTCAACCAGGGCCCATAGGGAACAGGGTGCCACTTGAGACTGGAGCTGTGTTCTCATGTAAAGCATTTGAGACGAAGACTCCGTGTCCTAGACATCCCCTCTGGGCCATCTCACTGTAATTAACTACATTGAGGTTTGAGACTTTGAAAATGAAATCATCATGGTATTTCCTCTATGCAGATTGCCAGGGGTCTCAGATCATCTCAAAGGTTAGCCCTTAATGCTCTGGCCTTATCAGGGACTGCCAGGGATTCTTTCTTCCAATGGATGCGTATTGCTGCTTCTCTCGCTGTCTCTCTCAATTTCTTTCTGTCTCTCTCTGCCATTTTCTCTCTCTCTCTGCCATTTTCTCTCTCTCTCTGTCTCTCTCTACCTCTTTTTTTCTCTATTTCTGTATAGACAGGAGTAATTATATAATTTTGGTGAATGTATTTCCATCTACTTCCCTATTGGACCTACCGCTGTGCCATTTCTGTCCTGTTCTATTGGTTTTCATTTAACTTTCTTTTATTGTCCAGAAGCCAAAGACACAATCCTAGTTATATTAGCAGCCCATCCTAGTTTAGCCTCTCTTGGGTCGGGGGCAGTATTTTCACCTCCGGATGAAAGCGTGCCCAAAGTAAACTGCCTGTTACTCAAGCCCAGAAGCTAGGATATGCATATAATTGGTAGTATTGGATAGGAAACACTCTAAAGTTTCCAAAACTGTTAAAATAATGTCTGCGAGTATAACAGAACTGATATGTCAGGTGAAAACCTGAGAAAAATCCATCCAGGAAGTGAAATTATTTTCATGTGGCTGTTTTTCAACTCAATGCCTATAGAGAATCCAATGGGTTAGGAATCAGATTGCAGTTCCTATGGCTTCCACTAGATGTCAACAGTCTTTAGACATGGTTTCAGGCTTTTATTTTGAAAAACGCTGAGTAAAAAGCCATTTTGGTCAGAGGACAGAGGAAGTATGCAGACCTGTTTTGGGCGCGCTCACGTGCCGTTTGTTATTTTTCCTTTCTATTGAAAACGGTATTGTCCGGTTGAAATATTATTGATTATAAAGACAATAAACAACCTGAGGATTAATTATAAACATCGTTTGACATGTTTTTACGAACTTTACTGGTCCTTTTAGGATGTATTCGTCTGCCTGTTGTGACTGCTTTGGAGCCAGTGGATTACTGAACAAAACGTGCCAACAAAACTGAGTTTTTGGGACATAAAGAGGGACTTTATCAAACAAAACAAACATTTACTGTGTAACTGGGCGTCTTGTGAGTGCAACCATATGAAGATCATGAAAGGTAAGTGATTAATGTTATTGCTATTTCTGACTTTCGTGACTCATCTACTTGGCTGGTAAATGTTTGTATGCTTTTTTACGAGGGGCGCTGTCCTCAGATAATTGCATGGTATGCTTTCGCCGTAAAGCCTTTTTGAAATCTGACACAGCGGCTGGATTAACACGAAGTTAATCTTTAAGCCGATGTAAAGCACGCTGTTTAGAATGGTGTTTTCCTAAGTGCGCTGTTTAGAATGGTGTTTTCCTAAGTGCGCTGTTTAGAATGGTGTTTTCCTAAGTGCGCTGTTTAGAATGGTGTTTTCCTAAGTGCGCTGTTTAGAATGGTGTTTTCCTAAGTGCGCTGTTTAGAATGGTGTTTTCCTAAGTGCGCTGTTTAGAATGGTGTTTTCCTAAGTGCGCTGTTTAGAATGGTGTTTTCCTGCAAATTGCATTTTGGCAAATGTTTGAAAATGAAATTTTGTTGGCTGCTTCATTACATTAGTTGCATGTTCTGGATGTATTACCATAATCTACATGTGGTTTCTGTGGGTGGACACCCTAATTAATAGGTTATGCACTCAATGCATATGGGTCCTGTAAATTTATCAAATGGCTGGTAAATAAAATCTGCCCGGTCATGTTGTCCGGCGTCACATTTTCCTAACAGAAACCCTGACACACACACACACACACATCCTCCTCTAGTAGTGAGTGGTGTGGGGGTAGAGTGGAGCGGACCCAGGGTCAGTGTTGATTTGCAGCCTGCCTGGCCGGAGGAGGAGGGGGTTGGGGCTCGGTAAACAGCAGTGGGCTGGAGGACTGAATAGAACCTAGGCTCAGATTAGCATATTAATGAGGCCAATACTAACCCCCTGGCCCCTCCTCTATTCACTTCAATTTTAAGGCTTTATTGGCATGGGAAACATATGTTTACATTGCCAAAGCAAAAGAAGGATTCTCTCTCTCTCTCTTTCTCTCTCTCTGCACTTGCTCCTCTCCCCACACCCACTTCTCTGACTGAGGGAGTGGAGTACACAGTCTGCTTCTGTCTTTTCTGGTTCTTCCTCTCATTCAACCTGAAACAATTGCTTTCTCCGTCTCTCCATATCCTTCTCTCCATTCTTGCTGTCACTCTGCCTCTCACTCTCCTCCCATTCTTACATTCTCTCTCTCTCTCTCCCCCCATTATTACGCTCTCTCTCTGTCACTCTCTCTGTCACTCACACTGTCACTCTCTGCACACACCCTGTCATACACTCTTCCTCAGGTGAGTTTAGCACACTGGTCTCTATCCTCAGAATGAGTACAAAGTGAAGCGAGCGGTGTGGAGTTGTGTTGTTTTGGACTACTGTTCTCTGCTCTCCTGTTCTCCTCTCCTGCGAGGCGGCAGGAGTTGGTTGCGGGGCACCTGGGCTAGGATTAGTATTCTGGGGGAAGGCTCTCAGCCGGAGGCTTAGCAACGCTAACCAGTCAGCCGGACGGACGGACAGCCAGCCAGCCAGACAGAACTACTGTGGATTTCTCCACCGGGACAGAAGCAGCAGAACAAATGAGCTGTATATTCACAGTGGAGGGGCTAAAAACCTCAACACAGTGTTGATCCACCTTGTTCTTCGTGCCCCTGTTTCAGGGCTGAAAACTGGGCCAGCACTTGGCTGGGACTCCCTCTCTTACTCTGGATGTCTTGGATGTGTTTCTCTCTTGGAGCCCCTTCCCCCTCCTGTCCCAGACCCTAGTGCTGTCTCTGGACCAGGGGTTGAGTGGTGGAGTAGACTGGGGGAGTGGGTAGAGTGAACTGGGGCTGTGTGGATCTGACTTGGCCCTAGGTGTAGGGGATTAGGAGCATTGTGGGTCGGCGTAGACGGGGAGGTTGGTGTTACTTGGTAAGGAAGTAAAGGGTTAGTGTGGTGTAGGGGGAGGTTGGTGCTATTTGGTAAGGAGGTAAAGGGTTAGTGTGGTGTAGGGGGAGGTTGGTGTTACTTGGTAAGGAGGTAGAGGGTTTGTGTGGTGTAGGGGGAGGTTGGTGTTACTTGGTAAGGAGGTAAAGGGTTAGTGTGATATAGGGGGAGGTTGGTGTTACTTGGTAAGGAGGTAGAGGGTTTGTGTGGTGTAGGGGGAGGTTGGTGCTATTTGGTAAGGAGGTAAAGGGTTAGTGTGGTGTAGGGGGAGGTTGGTGTTACTTGGTAAGGAGGTAGAGGGTTTGTGTGGTGTAGGGGGAGGTTGGTGTTACTTGGTAAGGAGGTAAAGGGTTAGTGTGATATAGGGGGAGGTTGGTGTTACTTGGTAAGGAGGTAGAGGGTTTGTGTGGTGTAGGGGGAGGTTGGTGTTACTTGGTAAGGAAGTAAAGGGTTAGTGTGGTATAGGGGGAGGTTGGTTCTACTTGGTAAGGAGGTAAAGGGTTAGTGTTGTATGGGGGAGGTTGGTGTTACTTGGTAAGGAGGTAAAGGGTTAGTGTGATATAGGGGGAGGTTGGTGTTACTTGGTAAGGAGGTAAAGGGTTAGTGTGGTGTAGGGGGAGGTTGGTTCTACTTGGTAAGGAGGTAAAGGGTTAGTGTGATATAGGGGGAGGTTGGTGTTACTTGGTAAGGAGGTAAAGGGTTAGTGTGATATAGGGGGAGGTTGGTGTTACTTGGTAAGGAGGTAAAGGGTTAGTGTGGTGTAGGGGGAGGTTGGTGTTACTTGGTAAGGAGGTAAAGGGTTAGTGTGGTATAGGGGGAGGTTGGTGCTACTTGGTAAGGAGGTAAAGGGTTAGTGTGGTGTAGGGGGAGGTTGGTGTTACTTGGTAAGGAGGTAAAGGGTTAGTGTGGTGTAGGGGGAGGTTGGTGCTACTTGGTAAGGAGGTAAAGGGTTAGTGTGGTGTAGGGGGAGGTTGGTGCTACTTGGTAAGGAGGTAAAGGGTTAGTGTGGTGTAGGGGGAGGTTGGTGCTACTTGGTAAGGAGGTAAAGGGTTAGTGTGGTATAGGGGGAGGTTGGTGCTACTTGGTAAGGAGGTAAAGGGTTAGTGTGGTGTAGGGGGAGGTTGGTGTTACTTGGTAAGGAGGTAAAGGGTTAGTGTGGTGTAGGGGGAGGTTGGTGTTACTTGGTAAGGAGGTAAAGGGTTAGTGTGGTGTAGGGGGAGGTTGGTGTTACTTGGTAAGGAGGTAGAGGGTTTGTGTGGTGTAGGGGGAGGTTGGTGTTACTTGGTAAGGAGGTAAAGGGTTAGTGTGGTGTAGGGGGAGGTTGGTGTTACTTGGTAAGGAGGTAAAGGGTTAGTGTGGTGTAGGGGGAAGGTGGAAGCCCTGGCCTCCATGCGGGTTTGTGAGAACTCTGGGTGTTGGCCGGCCGTGGGACCTGAGAGAGAGAGAGCAGGGTGACCAACCAACATGGATACCAGTCCTGGCTGCAGCCTCTTCCCCATGTGCTGGGCTGCAGGTACTACTACTAACTACTAACTCCGAACTTCCTCTACTTTTTTTTCTTCTCCTCCTCCCACCTTATTATTCTCCTCCTCCCACCTTATTATTCTCCTCCTCCCACCTTATTCTTCTCCTCCTCCCACCTTATTCTTCTCCTCCTCCCACCTTATTCTTCTCCTCCTCCCACCTTATTCTTCTTCTCCTCCCACCTTATTCTTCTTCTCCTCCCACCTTATTCTTCTCCTCCTCCCACCTTATTCTTCTCCTCCTCCCACCTTATTCTTCTTCTCCTCCCACCTTATTCTTCTCCTACTCCCACCTTATTCTTCTTCTCCTCCTCCCACCTTATTCTTCTCCTCCTCCCACCTTATTCTTCTCCTCCCACCTTATTCTTCTTCTCCTCCCACCACCTTATTCTTCTTCTCCTCCCACCTTATTCTTCTCCTCCTCCCACCTTATTCTTCTCCTCCTCCCACCTTATTCTTCTTCTCCTCCCACCTTATTCTTCTTCTCCTCCTCCCACCTTATTCTTCTCCTCCTCCCACCTTATTCTTCTCCTCCCACCTTATTCTTCTTCTCCTCCCACCACCTTATTCTTCTTCTCCTCCCACCTTATTCTTCTCCTCCTCCCACCTTATTCTTCTCCTCCTCCCACCTTATTCTTCTTCTCCTCCCACCTTATTCTTCTTCTCCTCCTCCCACCTTATTCTTCTCCTCCTCCCACCTTATTCTTCTCCTCCTCCCACCTTATTCTTCTCCTCCTCCCACCTTATTCTTATCCTCCTCCCACCTTATTCTTCTCCTCCTCCCACCTTATTCTTCTTCTCCTCCTCCCACCTTATTCTTCTCCTTCTCCCACCTTATTCTTCTCCTCCTCCCACCTTATTCTTCTTCTCCTCCCACCTTATTCTTCTCCTCCTCCCACCTTATTCTTCTCCTCCTCCCACCTTATTCTTCTCCTCCTCCCACCTTATTCTTCTCCTCCTCCCACCTTATTCTTCTCCTCCTCCCACCTTATTCTTCTTCTCCTCCCACCTTATTCTTCTTTTCCTCCCACCTTATTCTTCTCCTCCTCCCACCTTATTCTTCTCCTCCTCCCACCTTATTCTTCTTCTCCTCCCACCTTATTCTTCTTTTCCTCCCACCTTATTCTTCTCCTCCTCCCACCTTATTCTTCTCCTCCTCCCACCTTATTCTTCTCCTCCTCCCACCTTATTCTTCTCCTCCTCCCACCTTATTCTTCTCCTCCTCCCACCTTATTCTTCTCCTCCTCCCACCTTATTCTTCTCCTTCTCCCACCTTATTCTTCTCCTCCTCCCACCGTATTCTTCTTCTCCTCCTCCCACCGTATTCTTCTTCTCCTCCTCCCACCTTATTCTTCTCCTCCTCCCACCTTATTCTTCTCCTCCTCCCACCTTATTCCATATCCTCGCCATCTACCTGTGTAAGGCCGATCAGAAGAGTGTTTAGCTAGTCGGTTGTTGTTTTTCTGTTAGTTTAATATTGACTGACTGACTGACTGTGCTGTGTAGCCTGCCTGTTGTGATGCCATAGAGAATTGTGTTGAAATCATTAACATTCCAAACTACAGAGTGACAGATTTCATACCGATTACATCTTTATAGTTTTGATGCCTGGTGTTAACCACCTCCAATGTGCCCCCCCCCCCCCCCCCTCTTGTTTTGCTTGAACGGTTGTCGTTTATCTTTCTGTGCAATGCAGCAAGCTCTGCTCTTTTAAAGGGCACAACGCCTCGCAGAGAAGTGGCATTTCTCCACATAACGAGTAGTAACCTTTAGAAACCTATCTGTGACAGATGATAGGGACATTACCATGATACTGTAGTAGGGGAGCTGCAAGATTTGTTTCCCCTGCGGAATGGTGTGTGTGTGTGTGTGTGTGTGTGTGTGTGTGTGTGTGTGTGTGTGTGTGTGTGTGTGTGTGTGTGTGTGTGTGTGTGTGTGTGTGTGTGTGTGTGTGTGTGCACATATTTGTCTTAGTTTGTGTTAGTTTATCTTAGTTTGTGTGTGTGTCTATGTGTTTGCACATATGCGTAACTGTGTGTGTGTAACTGTGTGTGTAACTGTGTGTGTAACTGTGTGTGTAACTGTGTGATTTTTTTTGTTTGTTTGCATGTAGATGTTGCGTGTTTCACAACCACAGGGTTCAGCTCCCTTTCACATGTCGCCCATAGAACCCACAGCTGACCAGATTGCTTGAGCAGCTGCTGATAATGGAGGCTGGGACCTGTAGCAGTCAATTCCATTTCTAGCCAGACTCCCACTTTGAGTGGCTTTCTTTGTCTGCATGGAAAACACAACATGTGAATTTAAAGCACCCTGTTGTCACTGAGCATATGCTTCAGCATGCCATGTGTCAGTCAGTAGTCAACTATCGGGAGGGGAGATGGGAGAGAGAAAAGGAAGGGGAGAAGGGGAGGAGAGAGGGAGGGAAAAGAGGAAGAATAGGAGGGGGGAGGAGAGGGAGAGAGGTAGAGAGAGAAGGAAGAAGGGAGGAGAGAGAGAAGAGGAGAGGGAGAAGAGGGGAGAAGGGGAGGAGAGGGAGAGAGATAAAGGGAAAAGAGGAAGAGGAGGGAGGAGAGGGAGAAGAAGAGGAGAGGGAGAAGAAGAGGAGATGGAGGAGAGAGCGAGGGAAAAGAGGAGAGGGAGGAGAAGAAAAAGAGGAGGGAGGGAGAGAGAGAGAGGGAGAGAGGGAAAGACACATGGAGAGGGAGAAGAGGAGCGGGAGAGACACGAGGAGAGAGAGAGACGTGGAGAGGAGAGAGAGAGAGACGTGGAGAGGAGAGAGAGAGAGACGTGGAGAGGAGAGAGAGAGAGACGTGGAGAGGAGAGACATGGAGAGAGAGAGACGTGGAGAGGATAGAGAGAGAGACGTGGAGAAGAGAGACATGGAGAGAGAGAGACGTGGAGAGGAGAGAGAGAGAGACGTGGAGAAGAGAGAGAGAGAGACGTGGAGAAGAGAGAGAGAGAGACGTGGAGAAGAGAGAGAGAGAGATGTGGAGAAGAGAGAGAGAGAGACGTGGAGAAGAGAGAGAGAGAGACGTGGAGAAGAGAGAGAGAGAGACGTGGAGAGAGAGAGACATGGAGAGAGAGAGACGTGGAGAGGAGAGACATGGAGAGAGAGGGACGTGGAGAGAGAGAGAGAGCGGAGAGGAGAGCGAGAGCGAGCGAGAGAGTGACATGGAGAGGAGAGCGAGAGAGCAACGTGGAGAAGAGAGAGACGAGGAGAGAGAGAGAGCGGAGAGGAGAGCGAGAGAGAGAGTGACATGGAGAGGAGAGCGAGAGAGCAACGTGGAGGAGAGAGAGAGAGAGCGGAGAGGAGAGCGAGAGAGAGAGTGACATGGAGAGGAGAGCGAGAGAGCAACGTGGAGAAGAGAGAGAGGAGGAGAGAGACGAGGAGAGGAGAGAGAGATGAGGAGAGGAGGGAGAGGCGAGGAGAGGAGAGAGAGACGTGGAGAGGAGAGAGAGAGACGAGGAGAGAGACGTGGAGAGGAGAGAGACGTGGAGAGGAGAGAGAGAGAGAGACGTGGAGAGGAGAGAGAGACGTGGAGAGGAGAGAGAGAGATGTGGAGAGGAGAGAGACGAGGAGAGAGAGAGAGAGAGAGACGTGGAGAGGAGAGAGAGACGTGGAGAGGAGAGAGAGAGATGTGGAGAGGAGAGAGAGAGAGACGTGGAGAGGAGAGAGAGAGAGAGAGACGTGGAGAGGAGAGAGAGAGACGAGGAGAGGAGAGAGACGTGGAGAGGAGAGAGAGAGACGTGGAGAGGAGAGAGAGAGACGTGGAGAGGAGAGAGAGAGACGTGGAGAGGAGAGAGAGAGACGTGGAGAGGAGAGAGAGAGACGTGGAGAGGAGAGAGAGAGAGAGAGACGTGGAGAGGAGAGAGAGAGAGAGACGTGGAGAGGATAGAGAGAGAGACGTGGAGAGGATAGAGAGAGAGAGACGTGGAGAGGATAGAGAGAGAGAGACGTGGAGAGAGAGAGAGAGACGTGGAGAGGAGAGAGAGAGAGACGTGGAGAGGAGAGAGAGAGAGACGTGGAGAGGAGAGAGAGAGAGAGACGTGGAGAGGAGAGAGAGAGAGAGAGAGACGTAGAGAGGAGAGAGAGAGACGAGGAGAGAGAGAGACGTGGAGAGGAGAGAGAGAGAGAGAGACGTGGAGAGGAGAGAGATGTGGAGAGGAGAGAGAGAGACGAGGAGAGGAGAGAGACGAGGAGAGAGACGTGGAGAGGAGAGAGAGAGACGAGGAGAGAGACGTAGAGAGAGAGAGAGAGAGAGATGTGGAGAGAGAGAGAGAGAGAGAGACGTGGAGAGAGAGAGAGAGAGACGTGGAGAGAGAGAGAGAGAGACGTGGACAGGAGAGAGAGAGACGTGGAGAGGAGAGAGAGAGAGACGTGGACAGGAGAGAGAGAGACGTGGAGAGGAGAGAGAGAGAGACGTGGACAGGAGAGAGAGAGACGTGGACAGGAGAGAGAGAGACGTGGAGAGGAGAGAGAGAGAGAGACGTGGAGAGGAGAGAGAGAGACGTGGACAGGAGAGAGAGACGTGGAGAGGAGAGAGAGAGACGGGGAGAGAGAAATGTGGAGAGGAGAGAGAGAGACGGAGAGGAGAGGGAGAAGAGGCATGGAAAAGGAGATTGGGAGGGGGATAGGGAGAAGAGTTGAAAAGGACAAGTAGAAGAAGAGTGGAAGGGAGATGGAGAGAGAGAAGGAAAGGGTTTGAAAACATGACAGTGATGTAGTGTCAGTCTTAGCATGGCTCATTGCCAGTAATGTCTTCCGTCTTCCTGTCCTCTAGTCTTGTATGGCTGACATCTATCACCCATCTGTCTGTTTATGCTAACTGTTACACTGTATCACTGATTCAGCTTCCTCTTCTTATTATATCACTATGGATGAAGCAATGTATTGGACCATTAGAACAGAGGCAGAACTGTGTCTGAAATGGCACCCTATTCCTTTTATTTGTGTTTATTTTACTAGGCAAGTCAGTTAAGAACAAATTCTTATTTACAATGACGGCCTACCCCGGCCAAACCCGGACGACTCCGGGCCAATTGTGCGTTGCCCTATGGGACTCCCAATCACTGCCGGATGTGATACAGCCTGGCTTTGAACCAGGGACTGTAGTGAAGCCTTTTGCACTGAGATGCAGTGCCTTAGACCGCTGCGCCACTCGGGATTCCTATATAGTGCTCTGCTTTTGACCAACACCCTATTGGCCCTGGTCAAAATAGTGTACTATATAGGGAATAGGGTGCCATTTCAGATGCACCCAGAGTCTCAAGCAGCATTGTATGCATGGTCCCCACAGTTTGTATAAGATAATCAGGTGCTTGGATCCTACCAGGTAGGATCCAGATTAACCCAGTGCAAACCCTCAGCAGTGTAGCTGTCCAACCAGCACCTTGGCTCTATACAAAATGTGGTTGTCAAGCAGTTTGTCCAGGTGGCCCACAGTACATCACTACATCTACAGTACATTTGTTAAATGCAAGTGTTGGTGTCAGGCAGAATAAAGGGAGAGTATGTGGTTTGGAGGTGAAGAGAGGGTTTTATTTCAGAGCTAGAAGGAGAAGGGCCCACTGGCTACATAGCTACATGGTCGTTAACTTTCACTGTGTCTCCCTGAGCTGGAGATAGGATGTCTGTCTTTGTGTAAGAGGTGGGGGTAGCAAGCTGTGATGCCGGTGGCTGTTGAGCCATCTCTCCCACTCCCTACCCACCAGTGTTTTGTTTCAGGATATAGAGACTTAGAGAAAGGTGGATATAGACTTAGAGAAAGGTGGATATAGACTTAGAGAAAGGTGGATATAGACTTAGAGAAAGGTGGATACAGACTTAGAGAAAGGTGGATATAGCCTTAGAGAAAGCTCTCCCCAGTAGACGTCGACCCTAACCCAGCTCTCCCAGTAGACCCTAACCCAGCTCTCCCAGTAGACCCTAACCCAGCTCTCCCCAGTAGACGTCGACCCTAACCCATCTTTCCCAGTAGACCCTAACCCAGCTCTCCCCAGTAGACCCTAACCCAGCTCTCCCCAGTAGACCCTAACCCAGCTCTCCCAGTAGACGTCGACCCTAACCCAGCTCTCCCCAGTAGACGTCGACCCTAACCCAGCTCTCCCCAGTAGACCCTAACCCAGCTCTCCCAGTAGACGTCGACCCTAACCCAGCTCTCCCCAGTAGACGTCGACCCTAACCCAGCTCTCCCCAGTAGACCCTAACCCAGCTCTCCCCAGTAGACCCTAACCCAGCTCTCCCAGTAGACATCGACCCTAACCCAGCTCTCCCAGTAGACCCTAACCCAGCTCTCCCAGTAGACCCTAACCCAGCTCTCCCAGTAGACATCGACCCTAACCCAGCTCTCCCAGTAGACCCTAACCCAGCTCTCCCAGTAGACCCTAACCCAGCTCTCCCCAGTAGACGTCGACCCTAACCCAGCTCTCCCCAGTAGACGTCGACCCTAACCCAGCTCTCCCCAGTAGACCCTAACCCAGCTCTCCCCAGTAGACCCTAACCCAGCTCTCCCAGTAGACCCTAACCCAGCTCTCCCCAGTAGACGTCGACCCTAACCCAGCTCTCCCAGTAGACCCTAACCCAGCTCTCCCAGTAGACCCTAACCCAGCTCTCCCCAGTAGACGTCAACCCTAACCCAGCTCTCCCAGTAGACCCTAACCCAGCTCTCCCCAGTAGACCCTAACCCAGCTCTCCCAGTAGACCCTAACCCAGCTCTCCCAGTAGACATCGACCCTAACCCAGCTCTCCCAGTAGACCCTAACCCAGCTCTCCCAGTAGACCCTAACCCAGCTCTCCCCAGTAGACGTCGACCCTAACCCAGCTCTCCCCAGTAGACGTCGACCCTAACCCAGCTCTCCCCAGTAGACCCTAACCCAGCTCTCCCCAGTAGACCCTAACCCAGCTCTCCCAGTAGACCCTAACCCAGCTCTCCCCAGTAGACGTCGACCCTAACCCAGCTCTCCCAGTAGACCCTAACCCAGCTCTCCCAGTAGACCCTAACCCAGCTCTCCCAGTAGACCCTAACCCAGCTCTCCCCAGTAGACGTCAACCCTAACCCAGCTCTCCCAGTAGACCCTAACCCAGCTCTCCCCAGTAGACCCTAACCCAGCTCTCCCCAGTAGACCCTAACCCAGCTCTCCCCAGTAGACGTCGACCCTAACCCAGCTCTCCCAGTAGACCCTAACCCAGCTCTCCCAGTAGACCCTAACCCAGCTCTCCCAGTAGACCCTAACCCAGCTCTCCCAGTAGACGTCGACCCTAACCCAGCTCTCCCCAGTAGACCCTAACCCAGCTCTCCACAGTAGACCCTAACCCAGCTCTCCCCAGTAGACCCTAACCCAGCTCTCCCCAGTAGACGTCGACCCTAACCCAGCTCTCCCAGTAGACCCTAACCCAGCTCTCCCAGTAGACGTCGACCCTAACCCAGCTCTCCCCAGTAGACGTCGACCCTAACCCAGCTCTCCCAGTAGACCCTAACCCAGCTCTCCCCAGTAGACCCTAACCCAGCTCTCCCCAGTAGACGTCGACCCTAACACAGCCCTCCCCAGTAGACCCTAACCCAGCTCTCCCCAGTAGACGTCGACCCTAACCCAGCTCTCCCAGTAGACCCTAACCCAGCTCTCCCCAGTAGACCCTAACCCAGCTCTCCCCAGTAGACGTCGACCCTAACCCAGCTCTCCCAGTAGACGTCGACCCTAACCCAGCTCTCCCAGTAGACCCTAACCCAGCTCTCCCAGTAGACGTCGACCCTAACCCAGCTCTCCCAGTAGACGTCAACCCTAACCCATCTCTCCCAGTAGACCCTAACCCAGCTCTCCCCAGTAGACGTCAACCCTAACCCAGCTCTCCCAGTAGACCCTAACCCAGCTCTCCCCAGTAGACGTCGACCCTAACACAGCTCTCCCAGTAGACCCTAACCCAGCTCTCCCCAGTAGACGTCAACCCTAACCCAGCTCTCCCAGTAGACCCTAACCCAGCTCTCCCAGTAGACCCTAACCCAGCTCTCCCAGTAGACGTCGACCCTAACCCAGCTCTCCCAGTAGACCCTAACCCAGCTCTCCCAGTAGACGTCGACCCTAACCCAGCTCTCCCAGTAGACCCTAACCCAGCTCTCCCAGTAGACGTCGACCCTAACCCAGCTCTCCCCAGTAGACCCTAACCCAGCTCTCCCAGTAGACGTCGACCCTAACCCAGCTCTCCCAGTAGACGTCAACCCTAACCCAGCTCTCCCAGTAGACCCTAACCCATCTCTCCCAGTAGACCCTAACCCAGCTCTCCCCAGTAGACCCTAACCCAGCTCTCCCAGTAGACCCTAACCCAGCTCTCCCAGTAGACGTCAACCCTAACCCAGCTCTCCCAGTAGACCCTAACCCAGCTCTCCCAGTAGACGTCAACCCTAACCCAGCTCTCCCCAGTAGACCCTAACCCAGCTCTCCCAGTAGACGTCAACCCTAACCCAGCTCTCCCAGTAGACCCTAACCCAGCTCTCCCAGTAGACGTCAACCCTAACCCATCTCTCCCAGTGAGACGTCGACCCTAACCCAGCTCTCCCAGTAGACGTCAACCCTAACCCAGCTCTCCCAGTAGACGTCGACCCTAACCCAGCTCTCCCAGTAGACGTCGACCCTAACCCATCTCTCCCAGTAGACGTCGACCCTAACCCATCTCTCCCAGTAGACGTCGACCCTAACCCATCTCTCCCAGTAGACGTCAACTCTAACCCAGCTCTCCCAGTAGACGTCAACCCTAACCCATCTCTCCCAGTAGACCCTAACCCAGCTCTCCCCAGTAGACGTCAACCCTATCCCATCTCTCCCAGTAGACGTCGACCCTAACCCATCTCTCCCAGTAGACCCTAACCCAGCTCTCCCAGTAGACCCTAACCCAGCTCTCCCCAGTAGACGTCGACCCTAACCCATCTCTCCCAGTAGACCCTAACCCAGCTCTCCCAGTAGACCCTGACCCTAACCCAGCTCTCCCCAGTAGACCCTAACCCAGCTGTCCCAGTAGACCCTGACCCTAACCCAGCTCTCCCCAGTAGACGTCAACCCTAACCCAGCTCTCCCAGTAGACCCTAACCCAGCTCTCCCAGTAGACGTCAACCCTAACCCAGCTTTCCCAGTAGACCCTAACCCAGCTCTCCCCAGTAGACCCTAACCCAGCTCTCCCAGTAGACGTCGACCCTAACCCAGCTCTCCCAGTAGACCCTAACCCAGCTCTCCCCAGTAGACCATAACCCAGCTCTCCCAGTAGACGTCGACCCTAACCCAGCTCTCCCAGTAGACCCTAACCCAGCTCTCCCAGTAGACGTCGACCCTAACCCAGCTCTCCCCAGTAGACCCTAACCCAGCTCTCCCAGTAGACCCTAACCCAGCTCTCCCCAGTAGACGTCAACCCTAACCCAGCTTTCCAGTAGACCCTAACCCAGCTCTCCCAGTAGACCCTAACCCAGCTCTCCCAGTAGACCCTAACCCAGCTCTCCCAGTAGACCCTGACCCTAACCCAGCTCTCCCCAGTAGACGTCGACCCTAACCCAGCTCTCCCAGTAGACGTCGACCCTAACCCAGCTCTCCCAGTAGACCCTAACCCAGCTCTCCCAGTAGACCCTAACCCAGCTCTCCCCAGTAGACCCTGACCCTAACCCAGCTCTCCCCAGTAGACGTCGACCCTAACCCAGCTCTCCCCAGTAGACGTCAACCCTAACCCAGCTTTCCCAGTAGACCCTAACCCAGCTCTCCCCAGTAGACCCTAACCCAGCTCTCCCCAGTAGACCCTAACCCAGCTCTCCCAGTAGACGTCGACCCTAACCCAGCTCTCCCAGTAGACCCTAACCCAGCTCTCCCCAGTAGACCCTAACCCAGCTCTCCCAGTAGACGTCGACCCTAACCCAGCTCTCCCAGTATACCCTAACCCAGCTCTCCCCAGTAGACGTCAACCCTAACCCAGCTCTCCCAGTAGACCCTAACCCAGCTCTCCCAGTAGACCCTAACCCAGCTCTCCCAGTAGACGTCAACCCTAACCCAGCTCTCCCAGTAGACCCTAACCCAGCTCTCCCAGTAGACCCTGACCCTAACCCAGCTCTCCCCAGTAGACGTCGACCCTAACCCAGCTCTCCCAGTCGACCCTAACCCAGCTCTCCCAGTAGACCCTAACCCAGCTCTCCCCAGTAGACCCTGACCCTAACCCAGCTCTCCCCAGTAGACGTCAACCCTAACCCAGCTCTCCCAGTAGACGTCGACCCTAACCCAGCTCTCCCAGTAGACCCTAACCCAGCTCTCCCAGTAGACGTCGACCCTAACCCAGCTCTCCCCAGTAGACCCTAACCCAGCTCTCCCAGTAGACCCTAACCCAGCTCTCCCAGTAGACCCTAACCCAGCTCTCCCCAGTAGACGTCGACCCTAACCCAGCTCTCCCAGTAGACCCTAACCCAGCTCTCCCAGTAGACCCTGACCCTAACCCAGCTCTCCCCAGTAGACGTCGACCCTAACCCAGCTCTCCCAGTAGACCCTGACCCTAACCCAGCTCTCCCCAGTAGACGTCGACCCTAACCCAGCTCTCCCAGTAGACCCTAACCCAGCTCTCCCAGTAGACGTCGACCCTAACCCAGCTCTCCCAGTAGACCCTAACCCAGCTCTCCCAGTAGACCCTAACCCAGCTCTCCCAGTAGACGTCAACCCTAACCCAGCTTTCCCAGTAGACCCTAACCCAGATCTCCCAGTAGACCCTAACCCAGATCTCCCAGTAGACCCTAACCCAGCTCTCCCAGTAGACCCTAACCCAGCTCTCCCAGTAGACCCTGACCCTAACCCAGCTCTCCCAGTAGATGTGGACCCTAACCCAGCTTTCCCCAGTAGACCCTAACCCATCTCTCCCAGTAGACCCTAACCCAGCTCTCCCCAGTAGACCCTAACCCAGCTCTCCCCAGTAGACCCTAACCCAGCTCTCCCAGTAGACCCTAACCCAGCTCTCCCAGTAGACCCTAACCCAGCTCTCCCAGTAGACCCTAACCCAGCTCTCCCAGTAGACGTCGACCCTAACCCAGCTCTCCCAGTAGACCCTAACCTAGCTCTCCCCAGTAGACGTCGACCCTAACCCAGCTCTCCCCAGTAGACGTCGACCCTAACCCAGCTCTCCCAGTAGACCCTAACCCAGCTCTCCCCAGTAGACGTCAACCCTAACCCAGCTCTCCCAGTAGACCCTAACCCAGCTCTCCCCAGTAGACCCTAACCCAGCTCTCCCCAGTAGACGTCGACCCTAACCCAGCTCTCCCCAGTAGACGTCGACCCTAACCCAGCTCTCCCAGTAGACCCTAACCCAGCTCTCCCAGTAGACGTCGACCCTAACCCAGCTCTCCCAGTAGACCCTAACCCAGCTCTCCCAGTAGACCCTAACCCAGCTCTCCCAGTAGACCCTAACCCAGCTCTCCCCAGTAGACCCTGACCCTAACCCAGCTCTCCCCAGTAGACATCGACCCTAACCCAGCTCTCCCAGTAGACCCTAACCCAGCTCTCCCAGTAGACCCTAACCCAGCTCTCCCCAGTAGACGTCGACCCTAACCCAGCTCTCCCAGTAGACGTGGACCCTAACCCAGCTCTCCCCAGTAGACGTGGACCCTAACCCAGCTCTCCCAGTAGACCCTAACCCAGCTCTCCCAGTAGACGTCGACCCTAACCCAGCTCTCCCCAGTAGACCCTAACCCAGCTCTCCCAGTAGACGTGGACCCTAACCCAGCTCTCCCCAGTAGACCCTAACCCAGCTCTCCCAGTAGACCCTAACCCAGCTCTCCCAGTAGACCCTAACCCAGCTCTCCCAGTAGACCCTAACCCAGCTCTCCCCAGTAGACCCTGACCCTAACCCAGCTCTCCCCAGTAGACGTCGACCCTAACCCAGCTCTCCCCAGTCGACCCTAACCCAGCTCTCCCCAGTAGACGTCGACCCTAACCCAGCTCTCCCCAGTAGACGTCGACCCTAACCCAGCTCTCCCAGTAGACCCTAACCCAGCTCTCCCAGTAGACGTCGACCCTAACCCAGCTCTCCCAGTAGACCCTAACCCAGCTCTCCCAGTAGACCCTAACCCAGCTCTCCCCAGTAGACCCTAACCCAGCTCTCCCAGTAGACCCTAACCCAGCTCTCCCCAGTAGACCCTGACCCTAACCCAGCTCTCCCCAGTAGACCCTGACCCTAACCCAGCTCTCCCCAGTAGACCCTGACCCTAACCCAGCTCTCCCAGTAGACGTCGACCCTAACCCAGCTCTCCCAGTAGACCCTAACCCAGCTCTCCCAGTAGACCCTAACCCAGCTCTCCCCAGTAGACCCTGACCCTAACCCAGCTCTCCCCAGTAGACGTCGACCCTAACCCAGCTCTCCCCAGTAGACCCTAACCCAGCTCTCCCCAGTAGACGTGGACCCTAACCCAGCTCTCCCAGTAGACCCTAACCCAGCTCTCCCAGTAGACCCTAACCCAGCTCTCCCCAGTAGACCCTGACCCTAACCCAGCTCTCCCCAGTAGACGTCGACCCTAACCCAGCTCTCCCAGTAGACCCTAACCCAGCTCTCCCAGTAGACCCTAACCCAGCTCTCCCAGTAGACGTCGACCCTAACCCAGCTCTCCCCAGTAGACCCTAACCCAGCTCTCCCAGTAGACCCTAACCCAGCTCTCCCCAGTAGACCCTAACCCAGCTCTCCCCAGTAGACCCTAACCCAGCTCTCCCCAGTAGACCCTAACCCAGCTCTCCCAGTAGACCCTAACCCAGCTCTCCCAGTAGACCCTAACCCAGCTCTCCCAGTAGACCCTAACCCAGCTCTCCCAGTAGACCCTAACCCAGCTCTCCCAGTAGACCCTAACCCAGCTCTCCCCAGTAGACCCTGACCCTAACCCAGCTCTCCCCAGTAGACGTCGACCCTAACCCAGCTCTCCCCAGTAGACCCTAACCCAGCTCTCCCCAGTAGATGTCGACCCTAACCCAGCTCTCCCCAGTAGACCCTAACCCAGCTCTCCCAGTAGACGTCAACCCTAACCCAGCTCTCCCAGTAGACCCTAACCCAGCTCTCCCCAGTAGACCCTAACCCAGCTCTCCCAGTAGACGTCGACCCTAACCCAGCTCTCCCAGTAGACCCTAACCCAGCTCTCCCAGTAGACGTCGACCCTAACCCAGCTCTCCCCAGTAGACGTCGACCCTAACCCAGCTCTCCCAGTAGACCCTAACCCAGCTCTCCCAGTAGACCCTAACCCAGCTCTCCCCAGTAGACCCTAACCCAGCTCTCCCCAGTAGACCCTAACCCAGCTCTCCCCAGTAGACCCTAACCCAGCTCTCCCCAGTAGACCCTAACCCAGCTCTCCCCAGTAGACGTCAACCCTAACCCAGCTCTCCCAGTAGACCCTAACCCAGCTCTCCCAGTAGACCCTAACCCAGCTCTCCCCAGTAGACCCTGACCCTAACCCAGCTCTCCCCAGTAGACATCGACCCTAACCCAGCTCTCCCAGTAGACCCTAACCCAGCTCTCCCAGTAGACCCTAACCCAGCTCTCCCCAGTAGACGTCGACCCTAACCCAGCTCTCCCCAGTAGACGTGGACCCTAACCCAGCTCTCCCAGTAGACCCTAACCCAGCTCTCCCAGTAGACGTCGACCCTAACCCAGCTCTCCCCAGTAGACCCTAACCCAGCTCTCCCAGTAGACGTGGACCCTAACCCAGCTCTCCCAGTAGACCCTAACCCAGCTCTCCCAGTAGACGTCGACCCTAACCCAGCTCTCCCAGTAGACCCTAACCCAGCTCTCCCAGTAGACGTCGACCCTAACCCAGCTCTCCCCAGTAGACGTCGACCCTAACCCAGCTCTCCCCAGTCGACCCTAACCCAGCTCTCCCAGTAGACGTCGACCCTAACCCAGCTCTCCCAGTAGACCCTAACCCAGCTCTCCCAGTAGACCCTAACCCAGCTCTCCCCAGTAGACGTCAACCCTAACCCAGCTCTCCCCAGTAGACGTCGACCCTAACCCAGCTCTCCCAGTAGACGTCGACCCTAACCCAGCTCTCCCAGTAGACCCTAACCCAGCTCTCCCAGTAGACCCTAACCCAGCTCTCCCCAGTAGACCCTGACCCTAACCCAGCTCTCCCAGTAGACGTCGACCCTAACCCAGCTCTCCCAGTAGACCCTAACCCAGCTCTCCCAGTAGACGTGGACCCTAACCCAGCTCTCCCATTAGACCCTAACCCAGCTCTCCCAGTAGACCCTAACCCAGCTCTCCCCAGTAGACCCTGACCCTAACCCAGCTCTCCCCAGTAGACGTCGACCCTAACCCAGCTCTCCCAGTAGACATCGACCCTAACCCAGCTCTCCCAGTAGACCCTAACCCAGCTCTCCCAGTAGACCCTAACCCAGCTCTCCCCAGTAGACCCTGACCCTAACCCAGCTCTCCCCAGTAGACGTCGACCCTAACCCAGCTCTCCCAGTAGACGTCGACCCTAACCCAGCTCTCCCCAGTAGACCCTAACCCAGCTCTCCCAGTAGACGTCGACCCTAACCCAGCTCTCCCAGTAGACCCTAACCCAGCTCTCCCAGTAGACGTCGACCCTAACCCAGCTCTCCCCAGTAGACCCTAACCCAGCTCTCCCAGTAGACGTCGACCCTAACCCAGCTCTCCCAGTAGACCCTAACCCAGCTCTCCCAGTAGACGTCGACCCTAACCCAGCTCTCCCCAGTAGACCCTAACCCAGCTCTCCCCAGTAGACCCTAACCCAGCTCTCCCAGTAGACCCTAACCCAGCTCTCCCAGTAGACGTCGACCCTAACCCAGCTCTCCCCAGTAGACCCTAACCCAGCTCTCCCCAGTAGACCCTAACCCAGCTCTCCCAGTAGACCCTAACCCAGCTCTCCCAGTAGACCCTAACCCAGCTCCCTGAAAAGATAAATCCAGACAGAGAGCCTGATTCTACCTGCTGATTGGATAAATCTGGACGGAGGAATCAGAAACGCCCCTTCTAATCTAGGTTAACAGGGATTCCTCCTGCCACTGGTGTGTGGGGTTGTGGGTGTTTGGCAGTTTATTTATCCCTGTTCTGCTTTACTTCACACTCTGAAATACAGAACATACATTACCATTTAAAAAAATGTAAAAAATAAAATGAATTGTTGCTAGTTAACGTTCACTAGCGCTAGTCAGCTGTACTTGTGGCAAAACTCAGGTATTTTTCATCCTATAGCTTGTTCTCCATCTTCTTTTGAAATAGTGAGTCAAAATGTTTTCAGCACTTTTATTTCCACTCATTTTCTCATGCTCTCTCTTGTCCCTCTGCAGCAGACATATGGTGAGCAATATGTTTGGAACATTACATTGCAATAAAGTCACAGTATTGAATCACAATACATATAGAATCTTGAGAATCACAAGTACAAGACCAAGTACAGTAAGGCTGCGTTTAAACAGGCAGACCAATTCTGATATTTTGCCCAATTATGGGCAAAAGAGCTGATCTGATTGGCCAAAAGATCAATTGAGTCTAAAAAGTTCAGAGTTGGGCTGCCTGTGTAAACTCAGCCTATGTGTACACCCTCAGACACACCTTTACACGCAGAAGGTACACAGAACACAGACAGGCATACGGGACTGTGGTTATGTAAACTGCTCTGACTAACATGGCTATTGTCTGTACAGTACTGAGCTGCCTGCTCTCAGGAGGTCAGTTTGAGGGGCTCCATCCAGGGGCCTCTCTCTCTCTCTCTCTCTCTCTCTATCCCGCTCTCTCACTTTAACCCAGCTCTCTTTTTCTCCCACTCTTTCACTCATCGCTCTCTCTCTTTCTGTGAGGATGTACAGGGTGAACCGTTCAACCCTCGACTCCTTGCCCACAGAACAAAGAAGCCCTCTTCATCAGAGGGCCTGTCCCCCTTTGCCTCAGTTATCTGTTTATGAGAAGAGAGAAGGAGCCTCTAACTGGCCTCTGCAGAACTGTGCACCAGCTAGCTCAGTACGCTACTTTACCATGAATAGTCAGATGGAAAGAGGTCTATACTAGCCTATGCAACAAGGAAATCAGTAATGCAGGGGGTCAGATGCATATTCTAATCTACATCAAATAGAAAGAAGTACTATTAATCAATGAGGGATTATGCCTATTAAGTATTCACACCCCTTTACTTTTTCTAAATGTTGTTGTTACAGCCTGAATTTAAAATGGATTAAATTGAGATTTTGTCTCACTGATCTACACACAATACCCCATAATGTCAAAGTGGAATTTTGTAGAAAGTTTTAGAAACATTTATAAAATGAAGTTGAAATGTCTTCAGTCAATAAGTATTTAACCTTTTGTTATGGCAAGCCTAAATACGTTCAGGAGTAACAATGTGCTTCACAAGTCACATCATTCGTTTCAGTAATAATGGTTAACATGGTTTTGGAATAACTGCCCCATCTCTGTACCCCCCACATACAATAATTATCTGTAAGGTACCATAATTGAGTAGTGAATTTCAAGTACAGATTCAACCACAAAGAACAGGGAGGTTTTCCAATGCCTCGCAAAGAACGGCGCCGATTGGTAGATGTGTAAAAATAAAAAAAAGCAGATACTGAATATCTCTTTGAGCATGGTTAAGTTATTAATGACACTTTGGATGGTGTATCAATACACCCAGTAACTACAAAGATACAGGCATCCTTCCTAACTCAGTTGCCAGATAGGAAGGAAATTGCTCAGAGATTTTACCATGAGGCCAATGGTGATTTTTAAAACAGTTAAGAGTTTAATGGCTGTGATCGGAGAAAACTGAGGATGGATCAAAAACCTTGTAGTTACTCACCAATAGTAACCTAATTGAGTGAAAATAAGGAAGCCTGTACAGAATAAAAATATTCCAAAACATGCATCCTGTTTGCAACAATGCACCAAATAAATACTGCAAAAAAATATATAAGAAATGTACTTTTCGTCCTGAATAAAAAGCGTTATGTTTGGGGCAAATCCAACACAACACATCACGGAGTACCACTCTTCATATTTCCAAGCATGGTGGTGTTTGCATCATGTTATGGGTATGCTTGTCATTGGCAAGGACTAGGGTGTTTTTTTTAGGATAAACAGAAAAGGAATAAGCACAGGAAAAATCCTAGAGGATAACCTGGTTCAGTCTGCTTTCCAACAGACACTGGGAGACTAATTCACCTTTCAGCAGGACAATAACCTTAAACACAAGGCCAAATCTACACTGGAGATGCTTACCAAGAACAGAGTGAATGTTCCTGAGTGGCCAAGTTACAGTTTTGACTTAAATCTGCTTTAAAATCTGACAAGACTTGAAAATGGCTGTCTTGCAATGATCAACAATCAACTTGACAGAGCTTGAAGTAAATATTGTATAATCTAGGTGTGCAAAGCTCTTAGAGACTTACCCAGAAAGACTCACAGCTCTTAGAGACTTACCCAGAAAGACTCACAGCTGTAATCACTGACAAAGATGCTTTTACAAAGTATTGACTCGGGTGTGAATACTTATGTAAATGAGATTTCTGTATTTCATTTTCAATAAATAAAACATGTTTTCACTTTGTCATTATAGGGTATTGTATGTAGATGGGTGAGAACATTTTTGAATTCAGGCTGAAACAACAAAATGTGGAATAAATCAAGGGGTATTAATACTTTCTGAAAGCACTGTACATGTCAGATCATCTAGGGTGGATCATAGCTGGGAACACAACACAACTCTTCTACGTAACAGGTCAGCTTGGGTGACCATTGGTCAGAGGGGTGAGAACGCGATACAACTCCCCTACTGTACAGGTATTTGGCCTGAGGACGGAGGGACAGGACACAGCAGGGATGTTTGAACAGTTGCCAGGACATTGTCCT